>NW_024039443.1:0-337500 GCF_016077235.1 Cyprinodon tularosa | reverse complement strand
GGAGTTGGGCACAGTGTAGAAATCAGGCAGGTAGATCCATTTAATGAGCGCCGAGCTCATCAACAGCTGGTTATTCCACCTCCATGGGTAATCTGCAGACGAGAAGAAAACTACACTGATTTCTGGTATCGGCTAATGAGCAGACATCTTCCTGTGGTCCATCTTTTTAATTATGCAAAGACACTGTTTTTAGGAGGCTGAACCATTGTTTTCATACCACATCAGTCTGCGAACAGATGTTTCCAAACAGACATGTTAATCAAATCATTTGGGTCTCATTTCCAGACAAAAGCAGATTATCTAACATGCCAAACCTGAGAGGCCGTTTGAAAGAATGACTTCAGCTGAAAGGCAATGAGAATCACTGCTGGTTGTCTGTAAATCACAGGTTTATCCAATTTATGATGAGAAATAAAAGTTCAGATCCATCAAACAGAACCTAGACATGAAGAGGATTTACAGCACACACTTACATATTCACTTCCTGTCATATTAAGCTTATTATGCCAGTTAGTGTGATGTCATCTATGATACCACACTTCAAGGGAGTTTCTGCAGCTGAATTTTTCCAGCTGAATACCTGAGGCTAATTTTTAGTGAAAATTTTTGCTGGTGCATTTAAAGTAAAAACAAAATTAAAATGTATAAATGTACGGGATAAAATTCTGTAAAAGCTCATTAGTAAAAGGTCCCAATCTTGTCAGACTATATGTGTTCCTTTGAACTGGCCTTGGCAGAGAGCAGAAGGGATGCCCACACACAGCAGGTACTGGTAGATCATGAAGATGGACAGGAAGATGCAGTATTTGGGCCAGATCTTGGCGATAGCTGCTCGCCGCCGCCTCACCAACAGGGCCACCATCCAGCAGCCGTGGATTATGACCAAAAAGTTCATCCGCTGACCAATCACATTCACCGTCATCAGGAAGCAAATCTTTAAGGAAACAAGGAGACATTTATGGAGACTAAAATCCATTAAGGCAGACCAAGGTGCAGGGAAAGTGTGACCCACCTCCAAGCCGAACTTGTAAAAGGCGTAGTTGAGCAGGTACTTGAAGCAGGGGACGAGGCCTTTGTCCAGCGTGTCTCTCTTTGCAGACGGGAAGAGAGTCGGTATGGTTGGGGGGGTCCGCTGGAGCTGACGGTAGTGGTGGATCTGGTGACGATACACCGTGGCCTCAAAGACCAGCAACATCAGAACCATCAAATGGTTCTGAAACAGGAAATGAGAAAGAAACGCTATTAGACCGGAGAACGCCATGAGCGACCGTCAGGTGGGAGATCTATGGAGCTAAACTCTAAAGTCATAAAGTGTATTTAAAAACAGCTTTTTTAGTGAGAAAGAAGAATAATTTAATTAAAAGAAATGTTTAAAAAAACACTTTTTTTTTTTTTTACAGTTGAATCTTTAATTTTTGATCAGGACCTGTCATTTAAATCCCATATCAAAGAGGTTTCTAGAAGTCCATGCATTTGTTACTTCAAGGCTGGACTATTGTAATTCTTTACTATCAGGAAGTCCACAAACTGTAGTTAAAAGCCTTCAGCTGATCCAAAATGCTTCAGCCAGAGTTCTGATGAAAATGAAAAAGAGAGATCATATCTCTCCTAGCCTGGCTTCTCTGCATTGGCTTCCTGTTAAATCCAGAATAGAATTTAAAATCCTCCTTCTCACATATAAAGCCTTAAATGGCCAAACTCCATCTGATATCAGAGATCTGATTGTTCCTTATGTTCCTAACAGAGCACTTCGCTCTCAATCTGCAGGTTTACTAGTGGTTCCTAGAATTTCTAAAAGTAGAATGGGAGGCAGATCTTTTAGTTACCAGGCTCCTCTCCTGTGGAACCAACTACCAGTTTCATTCTTTCCCAATAAAATAAATCATGTCCTGTGCTGACATAAACAGCTTATATCAGCTCTGCATGTTCTTTAAAACCAGTTGCATAACATATATTATAAATAGACTCTTTAGTCCAGATGCATAAACTGTCAATCATCAGTCAAGTTCTGGGCATAATGTCACTCTTTAGGACCCAGCGGACACAGCTGTGATGATTTCAAAGACACATAGAAGGTGGGAGTAGCTCTACCTTGCTGTATCCCAGCGCGGTCGTGTCTTTCCTGATGCCGAACCACTTGGCTGGATCTATAGGCTGGTACAGGGTGGAGTTCATCATCTCCTCTGGCGATAAGTTGGTTTCGTTCGTCGGAGGCTATCGCAGAGGAAGAACGCACAGAGCTTCAACAAAGCAAAGCAGTTTTACTGAAACATTAAGTCCTGTTGGAACTGGGGGGGTGGGGTCCTACCATGGTGCAGACGCGGGCGTATTCAGAGGGGTCCACCACACTCAGCTGGTACAGCATCTTACACACGATAATGACGCAGACCCAGACTGTGGACAGGCAGGAGGCCATGGGCCTGAAGCGGCCGAAGGGCATCGCCAGGGACCACAGCACAACCAGGACTAGATTCATCACCGACGGCTTCAGGCGAAAGCAGAGGAATACCATGAAGCAGAGCTGGAACATCTTTGATTTTCTATGTCTGCACACTTCAAGGCTGGAATGGTTTAACAGTTTGACCATCGCACCACCAGGTCACATGACCCCTGAACGCCTGCCTCCTTCATAGCTCCTAAACTGGCCCAAACCGCCTTGCTCTGGTGCGAGGGTGTAACTCTGTGATGAAAGTTGGTGGGAACCCTCGGGTATAGGCTGATGGACTCAACCCGAACGCTTTCATTAGGTTTCTGTATTTTCCAAAAATGAGCTCAAACATCTATTTATTGAATGCTTTCCTATTGTTTAGAACACAAGAGAACCATAATACAGTTCACTGATATTTATCAATAGTTAGAGAGATGCCTTTTAGTGCATTCCATATATACAGTAGGGCCCAGAAACATTAATGTATAAAAAAATAACAAATAAACAGTCGATTCCAATGATAAAATTGATATATCATGCATTCTTAGAAGTACGATTTCAATTTCAAAAATTGGATATGCTGCATTTTAAATATAGCATAGCGTATTTGTTCTTGCAAACTTTCTGCCAAACTTGGAGATATATTTTATTGCACGTTGCATAACGCAGTAAATCCGTTTCCCCTTTAAATCTGCAGCTCTCCCAACTTCTCTCTCTGCTCTGTTTGAAAAGATTTACGAATCTATTTACTAATATAATGATGCAGGAAACTAAATTTCAAGATCTGCAGAAGCTCTGTAGTCTGATTCTGTCGGCAAAATAAGAAAGCATTTTAACCTGTAACTGGGAGTCATGGTCCTCTGAGAAGCCCAGATTTTTTTAACTAGTAAAGAACAAACTATATTTTCTCAAGCTTCTTGCATTATAACATTAACTTGTATAAACTTATAATCTGTTGCCATTTTTAACTGAAAAAGCTTTTCTGTGGCATGATATCTAATTTTTTTAACCAACCCGTCTCTTAACTTTTACTTAAACATCAAAGTAGCTGCTGGTTAATATTCACTGAGTGCTGCTGTGTCTCTCCTCTGACCACGTAGCTACTTTTTACAAATGCGACGGCAAATCCGATGTCTCAAAGCGACAGATCCGATTATGTTACATTGAGAGGCGAACATGAGAACAGCGGGAGAGAGGAAAAAAAAACATCAACTCAAAACGCTCTGAACACAGATAGCTGCACCCAAGTCTGTTACCTTTGGCTAAAGAAAATGAGCGGAAAAGGGAAACAAAAGCAGAAATTATTGGTGGGGACATGTCCACACCAGGCCAAAGTTGATGGGGACATGTCCTGACCAGTCCCTCAGAAAGTTACGCCTGCGCTCTTGTGGCTCTAAAACAACACACTTTCACAAACTTATCATCACCCAACAATCCCTTCTGTTGTTTCCAAGACAGTTTCTACGGTAAACAGCAGCATTTGTTTAAGTGTCCACTAGAGGTCGCCTGATGCTGAAGGGTTCTGTCTCCAAATCCCTCCATGAAGGAACCAGTCAGTTTCAGAATGAAGACTATTGCTGAACTGATCTAAGCTCGCTCCTCACACACATTCAGACGCTTAACACAGATTTACCTCTTGGAGTGCAACCCACACAGAGAAGAAAGCCACCATCTTCAGGATGTGGAGCTCCAGGATCCTCCAGAGGAAGCCCTGGACTTTAGAGAGGATGTCGGAGAACTTCCTGGACAGAACCAGAATCCTGTCCATCACCAGACCCCATTTGGTGGGCACCAGCTCTGAGAGGGCAGAGAGACGGCATGAGACAGAGGACAGATTCAGGACAGTGGAAAGACAAAGGAGGGACAACGACGGACAACTGGGAGAAGTGAAAAATGTTGCACTGTCCCACACAAATCAGGGCATATAGGCTGAATCCCAAACCTCTGCCTAAGCACTAACCCTTAACTACCACAATAAAGGAAATTAAATAACGTCTTTTTTATTTTTACCAACTTGTGGTTTTCTGTCATTGCGACACACATTCAGCAAACCAGTGGATCTTTCATTTAATCGCAGGTGTTTCCTCCGATATCGGGCTGCCGTTACACCTGCTGCCAGATTACAGCGAGCCGGCAATGATGCTGACTCGCTTTTTAAGGGCTGAGTGGCCCACTCACCCACTCACCGTCCACCGGAACGTACAGAGGGCTAGTGTTCAGGGTTAGTGATTAGGGGCCGGTTTGGGGTGCGCCCTGATCACTATATAGTGCACTATAAAGTGGTTACACCATTTTAAATGAGTGTTCAAACATCTAGTGGATGAAAAAGTAGCACACTCAAAATTTCCCACAATGCACCTTGAAAAGTAGTGCTGATCCATGGTCACTAGGTGAGCAGAGATATCCCAGAATGCTTTGGGAGCTCTCCTCTGGAATTGTTTCGTGAGCAAGAAAGAACAAAGATGGATAAAGAGAGAGGCAGAGTCATGTGATCAACCAGGGGTGAGAGGTAGTGATTATCTGTCCAAACGGTCAGGTAACTGATTTCACTATAAAGTTCACTATAAAGTCCCCAGTCTGTATAGTGATGGAGGATTTAGGGGTTAGGGCGGATGTTCAGACACATCCATGGTTGTCCTAGTTTGATTCATATTTGCTACATTAGCCTGTTTTTCTAATGCTAAGTCCTACATAGAGCTTAAAAGAAAAATGGCTTCACCACTGATTTTCATTAGGAATCATGTGATTCAGGAAACAGTTTAATAATGTTTTTAATTGCAGGGATCCGTTTGAAATCAAACAGAATCAGCGTCAGATTGAAAAGACTTTTCAATCTGATACCTGCCTCTAATATCTACTTAAAAACACAAACAGACATGTTTATAAATTCAGTGGGGATAAACATCATAGCCTGATCTTCATGGTGATATGAAAACATTATATTTACCTTCATCTTCAGACTCCTCATCCTGATCAGGCATCAGTTCTTCTTCTTCCTCAGGGTTCCTGGTCAAACCGTGGGAGCTGGCCTCCTCAGGTCTTCCGTTCTTCCTCCTTCTGGACGCAGAACATGCTGGTATTTTCAAGGAGCATTGCTGCCGTCTCATAATGGACTCATAATTTTTTAGAACTGGTGTTGCTGTACCTGTGTATGGGCGTCACCTGGTCCAGGTCGGTGATCCTCATGAAGGGCTTGTGGAAGTAGTGCAGCTGCAGGATGCAGGCCAGCAGGAAGAAACCTGGGATGAGGATGCTGGAGAACAGCTCAGACAGAGCAAACGTCTCCAGACCGATGGCCGCCAACCTGCCGACGCAACACAGCCCGATTACTCCATGTTCAACAGAAAACCAGTAAACCAACGGCGGGAAACATACTGGTCGTCTGTGAAACCAGTCAGGTTTTTCCAGTATTTAGGGAAATCCTCAAACTGGTAGGTGTAGATGGAGATGAGCACCAGCATGGTGTAGGCCACAACCAGCCACCAGAAGAGCTTCAGCAGATGCCTCCAAAGAGAGTAGTAGACCTGAGGGACGGGGAGCAGGTGTTGGTTAGAGACGGAACTGGAGTCAGCAGCAAAGCAGACATTCTTCAAAAAAACTGCATCTAAAATGTACGAGGATCTCAGCGTCCTGATTGGACGAGCTCTGCGCCAACTCAGACCAGCCAGGGCTGATCTCTGCCTAACGAGCGGCGGTCCAAACGGACCACACGTCGCCTCAGATGGCGATCCCTGACCTCCAGCTTTCAGATTAAAACAGCGGTGATGTTTACTCCTCTACCCTGAAGGGGCAGAGGAGTAAACATCTGTTCTATGTTAGCAGGTAGATGATTTTAGACTCTCTTCTCATTTATAAACATGATCCGGAGGATCCTGCAGAGCAGGAGCTACACAGAAACAACATGCATCAGGATGCAAGCAGGTTTCTGAACACGTCTGCATGCAGGAGGAGGAGAGGTGTGCATGCATGAATGCTGCAGACAATAAAGTAGAGATTGATTATTTTATTGGTCAATTCATCTATTATTGTTTATCAAATATTCTAAAAAGAGAGACTTTTAATTAACTGACATTTCAAAATGAATGAACAAACTTTATTGCACATTTTACATTATTTAAACTTATAAAAATCAATATATGTGTCTATCTATAATTATATACATGTTATGAACATTTAAATATATATAATAAGTTTTAATCATAAATGCAACTTTTATATTTCTTGTAGATCTTTTTCTAAGTAGTTTATTATTTTAGCCAAAGGTTCCTTAAAGAAGACTTTTTATGAAATGAAACCAGGTGAAACTTAAAGTTTTCCACTTGATTTTTTTTATATTATTTTTAATTCCTGCTCTAAGTGGGTCGCTCTGTCAGCTAAAGTTCCGTAAAAATTCAAAAAATATCCACTGGACTTGGTTTCCAAGATTTGAAGACGTTTCGCTACCTCTCCAGGAAGCTTTCTCAATTCAAATGTCCGCTAAATGTCAGCTAAAGGCATACAATACAACAAAAGTAAATCTAAACAAGTAATTTTTTCTTATATAAAGTGCTGTTTTTCTTGAATTGAGGAGTTGAGACTCTTTGCCAGTGGAACAAAACAATTTATATATAAAAAAAAACAACTGCATTGTCTTATTTCAACTGCATATTGTCTAACTATGTTATTTTAAGAATAAAAAAATGCATTCCACTGGCAGATGATCTTATTTATCTGCTCAAATTAAGGGTAAATAGACTTAATTTGAGAAATTTGTTCGTATTTATAGATTGTGTTTTCAGTGTATTTTCGAGTCTCTATATTCCAGTTAATGATTAATCAATTACTAAATCTTGACAATTATTTCAATAATCGATTATTCATGACTGATCCAATTAATTGGTCCAGCCTTGAGTTGACATACATTGTAAATTAGCGAAATTTAAATAAACTGAATTGAATATATATGTGTTTATACTTGTTTCTGTTACCTATTTAGGATTGTTTTTGGGATATTTACTAACCTTCTGAGTACCAACAGGACAGGCTTTGGGTTAGATATATACTGGTAAATGTCAGGGTTAGATGCAGTAACTGAAATGAATGTAAGTCAACATAAAGAAAGAAATGCAACATGCAAACCACAAAGATACAAAACGTTACCTTAATCTATGGTGTATTATAGATGAACAATAAAAGCCTGGCAGCATAAACAGTGGAACAGGAATAGAACGAGAGACTAGATTATAGAAATGTAGAGTTCAGGTTTCCTCTGCCGTCTTTATGCTTTATTACTACTTAAGGGGGGGAGGTTTCAGCAATCGTAAAGTAATTTTATTTTAGTTTTATTGTGTATATTTTAGGACATCCTCAGGAACTTCAGTGTGTTTTGGGTCATAGAAATCGTAGCAATCTTTTCTATTGGTCATTTTTTGCAATCATCGCTCCACCATCGCAGGGGGACACCATCCCTGACTGGATGTTCCTCTGAACGGCCTCGATGGGGTGGGGGAGAATTTCAATCCGGATAGACGTTTCTCCTTGGCTCTAACTTGGTCCCACTGTGCCTCTACCTTTGTTATACCTTATCCAAAATACTAAATATAAGCAGCCCTTAAGCCTATAGCAGCACAAATGTAGTAAAAGCTCAGGATATCCTCCGACAGCAGGTTATCGCAGTGAGCTTGTCGCAGGCACAACGCAGATAGTTTTGATTTCTGGCCAATATTGAAGCCTAGCTGTGGGTCTAGATACGGCCGAGGCGGTGAGGAAGGGGGGGCAAATTTGTGCAACAATGGAGGGACATGAGGGCCAAAAAGAGTGGGGATCCAGGTGGAAAAAGGCTCCCAGTTTTCTCACGCACCTCGCTCTTCTAAGTGGTCCATCATCACGAGTTGTTTTCCACAATGGCGGTCATACAAACAAAACAAGCCAGTAAGCTACCAAACAGGAAATACGCATAGAGTAGAGAGGATGTAGATCTGACCAATCGGAGGCCTCCTGTCTTCGGCACTGTCTGCGGTCACCTACAATTTGGGAGAGGTGCAGCAGAGTGTCTGATGGAGGGATGGGGGGGCATATCTGCGTTAACTGCGACACAGAAGACCTGGTTTCTGAGTATAAATCAGCCTTTAGACTGCTGGAGGACATAGGGACCCCCATTTCATCATTCCATCTGCTTCATTCTATCTCTATTCTCCTACTCTGCAGAATCTGTTAGTTCAATCTCTAACGTTCTGCTCTCTCTGCTTTTTCTCATAGTAGCTTCATCTGGTCTGTTCCTGTTTGGCTGTGACTCCATCCTGGAGAGAAATATCTGCTGCTGCCATCAACACCTTTGTTTCTAGATGTTGGAGCTTGGCCTGTTTTTCAGTGTAGTCCTGTTTCTCTCACTGACATGGGAGCTGGCTCGGAGCTCATCTGCCTAGCTGTTTCCTGGACGGGGTCGCCTGTGGAGCTGTTTTTTTGTCTGCTTCTGTCTCCTTGAACCCCAGTCGCCCTCAGCAGATGGACACTCACACTGAGCCTGGTTCTGCTGGAGGTTTCTTCCTGTTAAAAGGGAGTTTTTCCTCTCCACTGTCGCTACAAGCATGCTTAGTGCGAGGGATTGCATTGGAGTCAATGAGTCGATGCAATCAGCTGGTTTTCCTTAGATAGAAAACTGAACAAATCTGACTGGATGATCTGGTTGAATGTTGTCTGTAAATTACCTTGAGATGACGTGTTGTGAATCAGCGCTATATAAATAAACAAGCTAGATTGAATTGAAAGCATCTTTAAGCTTCTGTCTAATGTTCCAGATCAGAACCTGCTCAGGCAGAACGTTGAACAACAGAACCAACATGCAGTCAAGTCTTTCCTACCTGGTAGAGGCAGAGGCAGAGCAGGAAGAGCAACATGTAGACGATCTTGTATGCGACCAGTTTCCCAGCAAAGGAGACCATGATGAACATCCCCCCACAAACATAGATCCAGTATTTGGCGTAGCAGCTCATCACCATGCCTCCCAGAACCTTCAGCACCGATTCTCCACCCGCACCCAGTTCTAAAGGCGAGACGTCACAGACAAAAAGGAGAAACTGTGATGGGGAGGAACACATCTATGAATCATGGCTCCTGAAGATGTTTGAGATTACGGAAGCAGCCACCAGGTTCCTAGTATATGGTTTCTGGGCCTCTCCTTTGGTTAGAAACATCTTCAACAACAGCTCTTTAATCCAGATTCAGTTACCTTTGGTGGTGACTTCCTGTAGTGGTGTCGACCGTTTGCTCTTTCTCCTGAAGTTCTCCTTCACGGACTGACGCACCAACAGCCAGAAGGTCAGGGTGAACAACAGCTGGAAGGACAAACAGACAAAAATGATTGAAAAAAATAGAAAAGTCTGTGAAGATTTACTTTACAGAAAAAAATATCTCTACACTGGAAAAACAAAAAACAAAATCTCTAAAAAAGTAATTTTTTCTTAAGTGCATGTATTATTGACAGTGTTGGGCACGTTACTTTGAAAAAGTAATTAGTTATAGTTACTAGTTACTTCTCCCAAAAAGTAACTGAGTTACTATCTGAGTTACTCCACAATAAAAGTAACTAGTTACTAGTAAAAGTAACTATTGCGTTACTTTTGCGTTTCTCGCCCCCGTAACCCTCACCGCCCAGCCCCCACCTTCTCGCCGTGTGTGTCCAAAGCCAGCTGAATAGAGCGGACGACAAAGACAAGAACCTGCAGAGAGTTTAGCATTTATTGCAACTCAACGTAAATGACATCAGGGGGGAACGCAATGTGAAGTTTTTTAACAGGGCATTCAGATCTGGTGAGTATATGAAATTAATAACTGGGGATGTCTAATTCTGAAATCCTGTGTGTTTGGGTTGTTATAGATACTGCAACATCTATCTATCTATCTATCTATCTATCTATCTATCTATCTATCTATCTATCTATCTATCTATCTATCTATCTATCTATCTATCTATCTATCTATCTATCTATCTATCTAGATGTATACTTTGTGTGTGACATAAAATATGGATCTCCATCCCTGCCACAAAGGCCATCAAATAATGTTAAAAAAAAAATACAGTAGGTTGAAAAGGAGGAGTATCCATCCATCCATCCATCCATCCATCCATCCATCCATCCATCCATCCATCCATCCATCCATCCATCCATCCATCCATCCATCCATCCATCCATCCAGATTTCTCCCTTTCATTTGATCGTTCACGCTCTCCATAGTTCTCCTGTGGCGCGAGCACAGAGCGGCTGTTATGCGCCTTTAGCGAGCATGCCCGTTTCCTGTCGCCTGCGCGGTGAATCGTGCCTCCTGCGCTGTGTGGAGATGCAGGGGAAACTGTATGTGATGGGGAAACGCAGCTCGACGTAACACCGGTATTTCCATATGGAAAACGCTGTTTAGCTGCTGGAGTCCTCCTGATTTCATCTCTCTGTTCGTGCTGCACGTTAACACCCGCCAGCAGAAACACCCACCTACCCAACTGACAGACGGAATCTCACTATACATCAGCCATTCTCATCCTCCCCTCTCTCATGACAAGGCGCGCACGAGTCCTATCATGAAAAAAGGTTCATTGTTTGACCTGAGTAACGCGCAGTAACGGGGTGTCTGCAATGGTAACTGCGTTATAGTTACAGTCAAAGTAATTAGTTAGATTACTCGTTACTAAAACAAGGTAACGGCGTTAGTAAGCTTGACCAGGACCTGGATGACTGAGAAACTTCAGATATATGAAATTGTTTCTTATCGTGGAAAATTACATATTTTAGAACATTCCTCAACTGTAGCTCAAAATCTTATTTTTTTTGCATTTCAACAGTATCAACTGTGTCCATTTGCTCATTTAGTTCTGCAAACTTTGCTTCAATAGTGGCAAAATGGTCAAACGTTTGTTGCTTTTTGTTTTCTCCCAACCTGGCTCAGACCACGGTAGCTACTAAATGCCTACATCACTGGTATGTGCTTTCATCATCATGGCCCCAAATTTCTACTCTGTAATGAGTCATCCTGTTCTCCAGCCAGACAGACTGACCAGAGAGGGAAGTAGAAGGTCAACTGGACAAAAATGAAATCTCAATAAGTCACTTTTTCTTAAAAATAAGTGCATTTTTTCTTGAATTGAGGAGGTAAGTGTGAACTTTGCCAATGGATCAAGACAATTTAGTTTTAAAATAAGAAAAAAACAATCACATTCAAGTGATTATTATCTAATTATCTTATTTTAAGGGTAGAAAAACTCATTACATTTGCAAATCCTCTTATTTACCTGCTCAAATTAAGGCTAAATGCATTTAATTTAAGAAATGTTGACTTATTTCTAGATCGTTTTTGCAGTGGGAAGTCATAAAGTGATTGAAGGTCAGACTTTAAAGGCGGGACAAACAGAGTTTGCCAAAACACGATGGAACCAATCAAATGGAAAGAAAACCCCTTTCAATAGAAAAAAAACTCTTATAGCAGCCATTTGTTGAAATCTTATAGAAATATCCAGGTCATACAACATAGACCTGCTGCATTCTGGGCAATTCTGGTGCAAAAGTAAACTAGAGCGTCCCCCGCTGTGATTTTCTGAATAGATCAGCACCTCAATCCATAACAGATCTGTTGTCAGTGGATCTACCTCCCAGACCACTCCGGTCTTCTAGTTCCAGTCTACTCTGTCCACCCAGAACTAGAACCAAACATGGAGAAGCAGCATCTATGCTCCAGTGATCTGGAAAAAACGGCCAGAAGACTGGAAAAGAGCTGAAAGCCTGAGTTCTTTGAAGTCGAAGTTAAAAACCCATTAGTTTAGAGCTGCCTTTGACTAATGGAGTTAAACTGTTAGCTGAGCTATTATTGGTTTAAGGTTGTGGTCCAACTGTTTGAGCTGCTTTACTGCCTGCTTTTATCTTTATTTGCTTTATTTCTATTTTATTGTTTTATTCATGTAAAGCCCTTTGAATTGTCCTTGTAATGAGTTGTGCTCAATATATAAATGTCTTTCCTTCCCCTATTGACCAGCTGTGTTTGAATCCAGGCTCGTCCTCCGCCGCCTTGGCAGCTTCAGCCATTAGTAAGTCTGTACCTTAGCAGATAAGTACCTTAGCAGAGCGAAGACGAAAACACAACCAAAAGCCAGGCACAAGCCAATTGATAGACCGAAACCAGTCGGGAGAAGAGCAAAAACATCTTTTCCTCTGAGAAAAGCCTCCAGAGCAATGTTTTGCTCTTCTTTCAGTGAAGAAATACTCTGTAATTCCGATAAAACTTGCTCGATAGCCACGCTAACGCTAGTTTCATCGGCTGAAGCCGCCATGTTCTTTAGACTGAACTGTCGCGCTTCTTGTTGCGTCACACCTCAACCCGCCTCAAAGCCAACGCTGATTGGACGTTCGTTTGGGGAACGGCTCCAAATTTTCTCCAACGGAGAGTCTCCAGACTGATTAGCGAGTGAAATCTTGAAAGCTCGCGAGATCAGGATGGTCTCACGAGGCTAGATAAGTCCCTCTGCTCAGTGTCCATGCTTCAATACAGCTAGGCTAAGCTAAGCTTGCTGCCACTCCCTCTCCTTCTAATGGACATTCCTACATGCAGCACCTCCCTCTGGGCCCCTTTGATGGCTTTTTTATCTGTGTGTGAATCTATCTAGAAGCCACCTGGGAACCATGAGTGAATTCTTCATCTAGACGTCACTTTTTTACCTAAATCTTCTAACAACCAACAGATAGAATGTTCTCTTCCTCTGCCCAAACCTTACCATAGCTCCCAGTCTCAGACAGGGGTACTCCGCTCTGTCCAGTCCCAGCTGTCTGAGGCTCATGGTCCCCACCTTGGTGGGCAGGATGGGTTCCAGGTCAATGGCCCAGACATACTGCAGGCAGCAGAGAGCCAGGCCGTAGAGCAGGATGAACGGAGAGCACAGCGTTGCTGCGTGGCGTCTGGACAGGAGACAGAGATGCAGCTCAGATTCTGGTTCTGTTCGGCTTCAGTTCTCATGTAGTAGCTCAATAGTTCTCATATTGGAAAGTACAGAATGTCCATAAAAACATTGTTACTATTTTAAATTACTGAACCACCATGCTTTAAAATCGTTTTGACCCAAAGGTTCAAATAAACTCTTGAAAGCACCAGTTTCCCCAATAACAAGCAAACTTCTGTCGATATAGACTAAGGCTGAACGATTTTGCAAAAAATCGAACTTGCGATTAGTTTTCACAGATATTTTATTTTGATTTTCCTTTGCTCCAACTTAAAGCTTGCAGATGTTTCATCACAGGCTTTCAGTTTTTGAAAGCTTGCTTGAAAGGAGCCTGTAACAATGAGCGGTTCTTAGCTGTATTTTTGTTAAAGATAACCGTTAAAAACAGAATCTGGTTTTGTAGTTTGGTTTATTTTGTTTTTTTTTCAAATGCAGTAGATTTGTTTAGGGTGAGGCTTCTTTCCTCATCTTTTTTTCTTTAAAGAATACCTTTATTAATTTATAAAATCTTCCTAAAAAGGAAACGCTTATATTGAAGAGGTAAAATGTCAAAGTTCATTTTGAAATATTAACCTCTGCCATTCACCTCTCCATGCAGGTGTGCACAGGGTTGCACCATTAGACAATTGAAGGGTGGGGGGTCTCATGAATGCGGTTTATCTGTTAAGTTTTCAGCATTTGTTTGGATTGAATTAAGATATTTCTGTTTAGTCTTGATGTTTTGCTGCATTGGCTGTTCATTTCAAACAATAATATTCTTGTTTTGCAGCTTTGTACCCTTTTATGTGTTTAATGGTTTTTTCCAATTTAGTTCCACCTCTATATAAGAAGCGTGTCTGCCATTGTTCTGTTGCTGGTGTGGTTTGGTTGATGCGCTGCACCAGAAAGAACTAAAAACCTTTTTCTATCGGCTTGGGTCCCACCTCCAAGACTGCTTGGCCTCCTGACAAGCATGTACTGTAACAAGGCCCATTGTTGCAAGATTGTGACGTTGCCATTAATTGCCCAACAGGAAAAAAGTGACAAACAGTTTGACAGAGGAAGACGTCCTCAGTGTCGATGGTACCTGGAACGCAGCATCCAGATGAGACACGCCCACAGCAGCAGGACAAACGTCAGCCAGCTGTGGTATGTGATGCTCCAAACCTGAACAACACAGAACAAATGCAACCAGAACCACAAAGCGGGTCAGCAGGAGTTGGACTGTTTGAATCAGTGTTCTGTTATGAAGGTTCATATCCTAATGAATAATAGAGTCTGTTTTATTTCCCAGGTGTCTGAGATATGATGTAAAGGAATGGATAAAACAAAATGTAGTGAATGTGACTGAACTTATTTTAAAATGAAAACAAATTTAGATTCTTATGAATACGATAAATTATCAATAAAAATATATGCAAAGACTGCAAGAATTTATAAATATGAATAAAGACCTGCATTTGTTCCTGGTTTTAACTCATGCAAACGTCATTTTGATGTTTTAGCTGAGAGAATAAAAGTTTAGAGGTTAGAAATTTGCAAAAAGTCCCAGATGCAGCTGTTCCATTCCTTACCAGCTGGTGGCAGTAATGCACCTGAATGCAGCCTTTTATCAGGGAGAAGAAGAAGAAACAAGAAGCATTGTCATTAACCGATCCGTACCGGAATCACGATCCGTACCATCAGCTCATTTGCGCGTGCGCAAACAGGATAACTTCCGGTGGAAATATTTCCTTTTTCTTACTTTTTTATTCTTTTGTATTTTTTAGAGGCATGGGTTTCTTTTTGTTTATCTTTGTATTTTCGTCAATATTGCATTTTCTAAAAATAAAAAAACAGAAATACATAAAAAAGTTCAATCGCCTTGTGATAGTTACTTTGACTGCTCTGAGCATGCGCAAATATACGTCACACAGCGTATATATTTAAATTTGTTTAAATATTTGATTTACTCTGTACTTAACTATGCACTCCAGCAGTACTGATCCCACAATGGATTCATTTGCTACCTTTCGTTACCTGCAGTTTTTCATTGATAAGGGAACATTTCCCGAAAATTTTGATTTTTATTCCAGAAAAATGACGTCAAGCAATACAATGGATTGAATTTAAAAAGCATCCATTTCTTCCTGAAAAGTCTTCAATATTGTCTTTACGACGTAGTTTAGTATTCTTTAATTATTTAAGGATATAAATAAAGTTTTTTCAGTACCGTAATTACATTATTTTTTTGGCGACCCGGAAGTTATTCTGTTCGCACAGGCGCAAATGAGCTGATGGTACGGATCGTGCTACCGGTACGGATCGGGTAGCGACAAGCATCGATCGAGTGTTAAGCTGTGCATCCATTACATTTGGTATTATTGTCCACGTTAAACAAATTGAATTTATGTTTAATAACATAATTATGGTCCAATCTTCTATAGACATGTCGTCTTACCAAATCTTTGTCTTTCTTTATCCTTCCAATGAAAAGAGACTGGATTATTTTCTGTCCGAATGTGATTCTTAATCAACCCTTAGATCTTATATTCTTTATCTTTTTTAATGTTAGTGATTGCTTCTTGTCAATATTTACATCTTTCCATCAGTTTATTTGCTCTAATTTACTATTGAATAGTCATAATTGATTTATTTCTTTATTGCTAATTTGCATAACTTGCTTAACAAAATGTTCTTTTTGGTGTTGAATATAAGATATTTGCAGATATAATTTGTATACATATATATTCTTTTAATGCAACTCTTTTATATCATTACATTTGTTCTATATTTCTTCGTGCTCATCATCTCTATTCTAATCTGTATTCTTAGGAGTCTAATCTTTGTTTACTCAAAAAAAAAAAAGCAATGTATGCAATCAAATCATTTAAGTAAAGTTTAATTGATGATTCCATTTCCCTCCCCTACCTATTTTAACCTTCAGGTGCGTCAGAAAAGTGAAATTTGTTCTTGTGTTTTTGCAAAGTTTACACTTCTAAACTTGCATTCTAGCAGATAAAACATCTGATGTCGCATTAATTTATGCCCTTTTATTATCTCACCCTATGACCAAGATTAGTTAATACCCATTACATCTCTAAGCAACACAAATTACCCATTTATGGATTCAATCAGTCACACTAAAGAAACAAAAAAACCATGAAAACCAGATTTCATTGAATCCTTTCAGGTTATCAGCTCAGCGCAGAGCTGCAGCAGCATCATGTGACTTTATGTGAGAAAGCAGGGTTACCATCATGGCTATGAGGGCACAGACATAACTCTGCTGCATGACCACCCTCCCCAGCAGGAAAAATGGGCTCTCGTTCAGTGGGCCCTTCGGCGCCTCAGGAGCACCTGCAACAAGGAGAACCCATCAGCAAAGACAGGAGTCGGGGGGGAGCAGGACAGTCTGGGGGCCTCATAAAGAGGGAGGCGGTGGAGACGATCCATCTCCGTCTGATGCCTCCTATCAGTCAGCCCTGACCCGCTGGAAACATGTTGGTGGGGGTGCAAAACGTTTCTTCTTGTGCTGGATTTACTGATTTTACGGATCAGAACCAACATTTCCACTCAGGAGCTGACAGGAGGCTGCAGACGGGGGATGACCTCATCCACAGGAAGAATCCGGATGCTGTTTCTGTACCTGACTGATGTTCTGCAGCCGCAGTTTCCTCTGGACCCTCTGACTCTCTGGATACCAGCGTGACCTGGAGTAAAGAAACCAAATATTTATTGGTTGTTGTTTTTTTTTGATACAATAAAACACGGCAGACATGTAACCAGGCCGACCGGAGAGTTAGAACTGAGTCAGAATGAAGGCCAGGGATTCTGTGGAGGAGATTCTGTCCAGAAAGATCAACCAGTGCGGTTCTCCTTTCAGCCAGCTGACTGGGAGAGTGCAGCAGCAGGCGAAACCCCCACCCCCTTCTTCATCTGACCTCTCATTGGCAGGACTTCCAACCTCAGGAACAGCATGTTCAGCCGATACCTGCCCAGGTTAGCTCCGTCTGTAGACAGCCTCTCCCTTGTCCCATCTGAGCCACCATACACCAGGGAAATAACTGCTCATCAGTCTACTGCAGGTGTTAACGGGATACCTCCAGGTTGCAGTATCATCACTGCATGCAGCCTAGGGATGGGAATCAGGAACCGGTTCCTGTTCAGAACTGGTTCTATATGTTCCAATTCCATGGCACCGTTTGGCAGTTCTCTTAACGGTTCCAGGCAGCACCAGAGCCTAGCGCTGGGCAGCACGAATTACGTCACGTTTTCCACGCAAGTTACGCACACGGCATTCAGTAAGCAAGTACCACGTGACCAGGTGTAAGTCTAGAAAAGCAAAACAAAAGCGCTCAAAGCGATCGAAAGTTTGGCTTCAACTTAAGTAAGAGAAAGCACCTGCGCACCCAACATGGCATACATTTTAACGAATGCCGTGTTTTTGATGCTTCCGGACAGAAGCTAAAGTTACGACCAGCATGGAAGGCGACTCTGGTGGTTAGTAGCTAGTTTTATATCACTGGCTGTGCTTAATGTGGCTCCTAGTGAATCATATGACATTTCTGGAATTAAACCAGTTTCCTACCTCTCTTTGGGGTTATTAAACATGCTACCAAGTTACTCTGCAGTTCAGGGAGTGAGAGAAAAGTGGCGCTCGTTTATTTAAATCAGGGGGAGATGAGTTTATTTCCCAAAATTGTACAGTAATGCTTTTTCATTAAACGGATGCCTTCTCCATTAGATTTAGATGACTGTGATGAGACGGGTAGCCTGGCTGCTCAGAGGCTGGCGGCTCCCGTTCACTGCTTTCTGTTTTCATCGAGGCAGAAATAGAATGTCTCAGCGAAGGTAGACGAATGTCACCGTGCACTTAGTTCATTTTTAACAGAATTGATCAGGAATCGGTGTTAGAAGCCATTACTGCACTAAATCTAAAGTCATTTTTCCTTAAAATGAGGAAGTCAGACACCTTACCAATGGAATAAGTCAAGTACATTTAAAATAATAAAGAATTCAATGTCTTATTTCAAGTGCATATTATCTATCTTATTTTAGGAGAAAAAGCATCATATTTACCTACTGAAACTTAGAGTTAATACACGTAACTTAACATGTTAATTTTGTAGATCACTTGCAGTGTGCAGCAGCAGAGTAATACTCCCTCCGGCTAAATTCCTCGACATTATGCAGCACTGAGCAGCCAGACGCTCATGGAGCAGTCTATAATTATGACATAAATAATAGCACAGAATAACAAAGACTTGTTCAGCGTCTGTGTTTAGGAACAGCCTCCTGGTTCTGAAACAGCTTTTCAGTCTGAGAAAAGCTTCAAGCGGTCAGATTCTGGCAAATAATGAATAAAACGAGTGATCTCTCCACATCCAGGCTCATCAGAAACAACATCAGTGCAGCTTGATGATTTTAGATGGCATAGAAATCAAACGGACACTCTGAAAAAAATGTTTTCACATTTTCTGTTTTACTTTGCGGGTGTTTTAAAAGTGAAGGGGTTACACTTTGGGCTTTAGTCGTGTTGGGACAGAATCTTAGTGTTCATCCGCTAGATCAGAGCCGTAAGTGTCTGTCAGGCTCTCTTGATATATTTAATGAGGAAACATGCCTTTATTTTATATTTTTAACGTCAGCAGGATGCTTCCTGACTACAGTCACCCCCTCTGCTTGCACTGGAAACAAATCTAAATCTACATAAGTCATTTTTTTCTTAAAATAAGTGCATTTGTTCTTGGATTAAAGAAGTAAAAAAGACATTTTGCCAATGGAACAAGACAATTTGCACTTAAAATAAGAAAACACATTTGCATTGTCTTATTCCACATGTATATTATCTAATTATCTTATTTTATGAGTAAAAATATTCATTCCATTGGCAAACTATCTCATTTACCTACTCAAATTAAGACATTTTTAAATAAAAACTGCTGGTATTAGAAGTACGGTGACTCCAGAAAGTTTAGTGTTCAGTGATCTTTCCAGCCTAATATACCCATTAGAGTTCATATTCAGTTTTATCACAGAATAAAGGAGTTTTTGGAGGTTTTAATGCAGCATAGATATCTTCTTTCTTAGAAATCTCCTCTGTCTTGTTGCTCTTTAAACAGTTTATCTTCTTTTAGATGTGGAGCAATGTTCAGACTTGGTAAAGTTTAATCTTTTCTGCAGTCACACTGCAAAAACCTTCTAGGAATAAGCAAACATTTCTTAAAATAAATCTATTTCCCCTTACCTCTCGAGCAGGTAAATAAGATGATTTGCCAATGTAGTTAACTTTTTTATTCTTAATGTAAGATAATTAGATATGATGCACTTGAAATAAGACAATGCAATTGTTTTTTCTTATTTTAAATGTAAATCGTCTTGTTCTATTGGCAAAGTATGTCACTTACCTCCTTAATTCAAGAAAAATGCCCTTATTTTAAGAAAAAAATGACTTTTTTTGCATCGCAAAATTTTTTGCAGTGCATGGGGGGATTGCCGTCACTCTGCCATAGATCCCCTCCCTCTAAAAAAAAAAAGGGGGCTGTCCTGGTTTAAATGAAAATTAAGATATCCAGGATGGCTGCAGCCTCTGAGCTTCATTAGATTCCCCACAGCTGAACCAACAAAGACTGACGGCTTTATTTCAAAATCTAGATAAGTCATCTTTGCTCTAAATAAGTTAATTAGTTCTTGGATTGAGGAGATAAAATAGACATTTTGCCAATGGAACAAGATAATTTAGATCTAAAATAAGAAAAACAAAAACATTGTCTTATTACAAGTGCATATTATCTCATTCTCTTATTTTAGGAGTAAAATTACTCATCCCATTGGCAAATTATCCTTTTTACCTATTCAAATCAAGGGAAAATAAATTTATTTTAAGAAATTTTTACCTGTATTTCCAGTGTAGGTCAAAGGTGTGTATACACTGCAAAAACAATCTAGAGATAAGTGAAAATGTCTTAAATTGAGTGTATTTACCCTTAATTTGAGTAGGTAAATGAGAGAGTTTGCCAATAGAATTGGTATTTTTACTCTTAAAATAAGATAATTAGATAATATGCACTTGAAACAAGACAATGTAATTGTGTTTTCTTATTTTAAGCGTAAATTGTCTTGCTCCATTGGTTGAATGTATCTTTTATCTCCTCAATCCAAGAACAAATGCACTTATTTTAAGAAAAAATTACTTAGCTAGATTTTGTTTTTTTCCAGTGTATCCATGCAGCCAGGCTATTGGGGCTGGTTTTTCTTTCATATTTGAATCAGATAAATGTTCTTTCAATTAAAGAAATGTACCAAAGAAGAATAAAGGTCACATGATTTGAGGAAAAAGCATCAACGCCATTGCTTAGAGTCGGGGGTGTGAATACTTTTGAAGAGACGGAGCTGCAGCTACCTGGGTTTCATCCTCACAGTCGTCTTTGGGTTGCCTCCATGACTTTAACTCCAGCAGTTCTTCTGCGTCTGAAACTTTTCTTTTTTCCTGCTGGAAATGAAAACACACCATTATAAAAGAAGGTTAAAGTTAAACGTGCTGCTTCTCTTCACGCATCCTTTGTAGGATAATACATTTAGATCGTCCTGCCAGCCATGGTGAAGCACAAATCTCTTTATGTTTTATTTCTTTTCTTCCATCCAAGAAAACATTTTCATTGAAGCAGAAAAATATTTCATTTATTAAATCAGTTACATTAAAATAAAAACTCCATCTGATGATGACCTTTCTCCTTTCTGTCACTGCATGACTTCACACTGGAAAAACAACCTAGAAATAAGTACAAATTTATTAAATGAAGTGTATTTCCCCTTAATTTGAGAAGGTAAATGAGATAGTTTGCCAATAGATAATAAATATGCACTGGACTGGAAAAAAAATCAAAATGTAGATCAGTCATTTTTTCTTAAAATAAGTGCATTTGTTCTTGGATTGAGGAGTAAAATTAGACATTTTGACAATGGAACAAGACAATTTACATTTAATATAAGAAAACACAATTGCTTTATCTTATTTCAAGTGCATATTATCTAATTATCTTATTTTAAGAGTAAAAATACTCATTCAATTGGCAAACTCTGATTTACCTGCTCAAATTAAGGGTAAATATGGTTAATTTAATACATTTTTACTCATTTTTAGTTTGTTTTTCCAGCCAATCAAAACAGATATTTCGTGTTCTATCTTTGCACGTCCACAATGATTAAAGGTTTAGCTTTATTTGCACGTCCATCTCACCAATCTCCACTGTGCTTCACTCTCTTGGCTCATCTAACTCACCATCCGCAGTCATACTTTGCTTAATCTCCCTGATTGCAGCATTGCGGCGTCCTTTGCATGGTTCCCATTAATGGGCCCCTGCTGATGCCTCTCCAGGGGGATAACATGGAAAGTCAATCTTTTGGTGTGAGCGGTTGGTAGCATAGCGATGAAGCTGTGGATACCTGGTTGGAGGCAGCATGCAGCCCTGATTTGATGACAGCTGCTACAGTGATGTAGAGCAACAGGAGGATCCCTGGGTTGACGTAAACCGGCCAGTCATGACTGTGATTGAGGATGAGGTCATCGGGCATGGAGCAGTTTCCTGGGATGATGATGTCCTTCAGACCAAACAGTCTGAACAGAAACATGGAGAAAGAAGGATCAGATGGTTCAAACGACACAGTCCAGATGATGAACAGATCAGCGAACATTCCCAACGTCGCACCAAGCAGCTCAGCTCTCTGAAATCTAGAACCACTGCTTTCTGCTCAGAAACACAGATACTAATAACCTGACTCCACCAGATGGATTTGCTCTGCATATCCATCTGGAAACCTTCCGTTGAAGTAATTTTGGGAAGGGGCGAAAATACTGGTTAGCTGATTGGCCTATGTTGGTGATAGACGGGCCAAATAAACCAATCAGATCAACGAAGCATATGACGTACTAACAGAGCGACGACGAAGAGGAGCCAATTGATAGATCAAACTCTTGCCGAAACCAGTCGGGAGAAGAGCAAAAACATCTTTTCCTCTGAGAAAAGCCTCCAGAGCAGTGTTTTGCTCTTCTTTCTGTGAAGAAATACTCTGTAATTCCGATAAAACTTGCTCGATAGCCACGCTAACGCTAGTTTCATCGGCTGAAGCCGCCATGTTCTTTAGACTGAACTTCTCGTTGCGTCACACCTCAACCCGCCTCAAAGCCAACGCTGATTGGACGTTCGTTTGGTGAACGGCTCCAAATTTTCTTTAACGGAAAGTAGCCAGACTGATCTGGGAGTGAAACCTTGAAAGCTCGCGAGATCAGGATGGTCTCACCAGGCTAAGATACTAAGGCTGGGAAGGATGGGAAAAACATTCCCAGCCTGGTGGCGTTCCGTGTCCTCCAGAAGGGTGGAGGATTTACCACAGCATAAGGAACAGTATTCACTTTGTGAACTACTGCTCTACTGTTTAAGTTACAACAAAATGGGCCAAAAATTTAACTTAGAAGCAAAAAGATTAAATGTGTTTGGTTGTTCCAGCAGTTTCTGCAATGACAGTAAAACGATTCTACTGGTGCTGTACGTTCTAGATCAGGGTTTCCACGGGTCATTAGAATTCATAAAATTATAATTTTTTTAATTAAGGCCTTAATTGGCATTAAAATTTATTAAATTTGATAATCATGGCATTTAAAATTCTTTATTAAAAAATACATTTGTAAAAACAATTTGATCAGATTTATTATATCAGATATAATATCAGTGGAACTGCTTCTGGTTGATCATAAAGCTGTGTGTTCGGAAAAGAAGCTCGAGGCGGAGAAAAAGCTAGAGAATGGGAAAATGCTAATTTCAACAAAAGTGGCTGGAAAACGAGGAATTCGGGACATGGCTGCAGCCTGTCGACGCTAAAGATGATGAAGGACTGACGTATTTACACAAGAGTTATGGGTACATGTTGATGGCATTAAAATGATGAGCATAAAAAAGCATTAAATTAGAGTTCCTGTATAAACCCTGTGGATCAGTTCCTCTCCTGGGATCAGAGCTAAAGTGATTCTGTGAAACTGAGGCTTCTACTCCGATAACGGGAACATTTGACCCGTTTCTCATCGATTTTCCTCATTAAACAAGATCCAGCTGCTTGTTGTCTCACCTGGCCCACAGATCCTGGGGGGGGAAGGCGGCCTGACCCAGCGGACTCTGGTACAGGTAAAGGCACACCATGTGACCCGCGGTGTAGAAGCCCACCATCACACACAGTGCATTAAATCCCAGGTGGCTGATGGGTAGGTGGCACGCCCACCAGGTGCACACGCCGATGAAGAGGAGGAAGTAGAGTGTTGAGAAGGCAGAGGGCAGCGTGATGCCTGGGGAGGGAAGTCATCATGAATTACAGGGTTAAACTTACTGTCACTAAAATGTAAATCAGATGTTTAATTAAAATTCAATTTAAAATACAGTATAAACCTTGAAGACAAACTCAATGTTACAGTAACTTAGTTTTTGCTTTGTTTTTTATTCAGTTGTTGCAGCTGCTGATGCTGCAGACAAGGAGGAACTCCTGTAGAGGTCTGTCATGCACCGGGTCTGGAGAAGCCTCTGACTGAAGACACTGTGTTTAAATATCATCGAAGTAGCTGCTCATTAGCTACGTTTACGTACAAAATTTCTGCGATGCGATGTTGGTAAGAAGTTCAAACTCTCCATTTCCATGGACACTAACTAAAATGATCCGATCATGACGTGCATGTTTAAATGATTTGAGCATGAGAGGATCTGTCTAGTTTTACACAATCGCTTTAGTAGAAGAATAAGCTGCCTGTTTTTTATTTCTTTATATGCACATTTATTTTGTGGTTCTTCAGTCGTGTCTGTTGACGCGTTTTTTTCCCCCACTCCTGACCTTTATTGCATAATCCTTTATTTTTTGGTGGTCATTTTAATTAAGGGCTCAGCAGCACCTCCAAAAACGGAGACCTCTCTCTTCTGGAATGAAATTTCTATCCTTTTGGACTGAATTAGATTAGAAACTTTAGTCAGAAATGTTTACACCAAACATTTCTGATCTGATCAGGACTTCTATAAGATAAAATATAACAATCTTCTTCACTTTATGAAGAATTCTTCTCTATGAAATCATTTTCCAGAGGTTCTAGAGGAGTTCCTAGAACAGAGCCAGCCTTCTTTATCAGCTGGTTGAATTAGCTCTGATTAGCTTTGATGCTGTTACCCCAGCAGATGATGGAGGAAATGATCAGCCTCTCCACAGCAGGCTGATAGATAATCTGCAGCATCTGAAGGACCTAAGCTTCCTCTAGAAGTCCAGTCTGTTCCGTCCCTTCTTGGAGACGACTACACAGTTGTGTCTCCAGTCTAGTTTGTTGTCCAGGTGAACACCAAAGTATTCCTACTCCTCCACCACCTCCACTTCTTCTCCCAGGATGTTAACAGGATTCATCTTGTTCCTGTTTCTTCTGAAATCTACCATCATCTCCTCGTTTTGTTGACATTCGGGATCAGATGATTGTTTCCACACCATGCCACAGAGCGGCTCACCAGCTCTCTGTACTCAGATTCTGCTCCATCTTTAATGCACCCAATGACTGCAGAGTCGCCCCAGTATTTCTGCAGATGACAGCACTCTGTCTGGTCCTGGAAGTCAGAGGTGAACAGAGCAAAAAGGAATGGATAGAGTACCGTCCCCTGAGGAGCTCAGTTCATTGGCTCTGTCCAGACTTCCACCTGTCTGAGGGAAGGCTTGTGATCTTCTGCTGGAGCTTGTTTTCCAGCTTTTTACTCTTTGCCTCCTTGCTTTCTCTTATCTTGACCTCAAGTTGCTTCTTTATTCTCCTCATTATTTCCCTGTCTACCTTCCTGAAGGCTTACTCTTTCTTATTGAGCGATTGCTTCAGATCACTTGTGATCCATGGTTTATTATTTGGGAAGCATTTCACTGTTCTGGTAGGCAGAAGTTGATGTAGTCAGTCACAGACTCAGTCATTGCATTGATGTCCTCTCCATGTGGCTGACAGCCTGTAGCCTCAAAACAACCTGCAGGGCTTCTTCAGCTTCCTGTGACCATCTTCTTCATCTGTGAGAATACAGCTACAACTTTGCAACTCCTGATGAAACTATTATTCTCCTAACTAGCTGGTAGCAGTAATCACCTGCAGGTTGTTTACCAACCACAATTAAGCTAGACAAAAAGAGAAAGAAAATGAAACCTAAACCAAGATGTGGTTTTTGGTCCAGGAAAGGATTCAGCCTTCTGCTGTGTTCGAATTCAGCGAATGTGTCCTCCGAGGGCCAGATTCATTGATTACATCATAGAGCAGCGCCAAAGCCTGTTCGGATTGGAAGACTCCTCCCTATGCGGCCGACAAATGCAGCCTTTATTTTCCCCATTTTGATGGAGAGGTTGCTTTATCCGCCGTAGCTTTGGGTATCCCAAATCAAGCCTGCTGCTCTGTGCTCAGAGGAAAAAGGGAAATGGCGCCGAACAGTGGTGAATATTGGAAGTGCCGTTTCATATAATCCAAGTGTGTGAATAGTTCAATCTGAAATTAATGAAAATATTTGTTTTAATGATTAACGAGTCAGATATGTGGTGGTAATGTTTGATTTATTGAAAGGTTTTATCTGTCCCTGTGTAAATGAGTTTGGCTGACATTTAAGCTCAGATTCATATATCTCTGCAGGGTGGGGACTACAAATCTGATATCTGAGATGACGGTACTGCTGCTAAAGCTCCACAGAAATTTTTTCAGCCACCCAGACCAGCAGTGAGAAGTTCAGCATCCTTTCTTTGCCTACTTCAGGTGTCAACTGTCATGGTTGCTAGGGAACACTGAGTAAGGGGTGGTGGAGGCCAGAGAAGGCTGGACCTTCTTGAATCCATAACCAAACTCTTCTGGCCTCCTCCTCTTGATGGACTTTGAAGAACCAGTGCAGGTAGATCGTGTCTTTGGAGGAGACAGCCTCTAAAATCAAATACACCCCATCAGTTGCTAAAATGTTGTTTTGAATGGGACTGAACAAAAGGTTCAGTCAGCAGTTCTATTCTTCTTCATTTTCTTGTTCAAAGGTGGTTGGCCAAAAAGGTTCCTCATTACTGCCACACACTGGGAAGGAGTGTAACAGCTTCTTCAGGGGGTTGTAAAATAGTAGTTTGTAGTTGGAAGTTTTGGATTTATACTTGTAAAATTAGTTGTAATCATATTTTCTAAACTTATATTTTTACAGAGAAACCATCTGGTATTATCAAATATAAATCTTAAATAGATTACTGTTTAATAAAAAACATTAAAAATTAAAAACATATTTTTATTGACATTTATTTTAGCCTATATCAGCATAGGTTAAAATAAACGCAGGAAGCAGGAAGAGCGTCACACCATGAGGGGGATGTTTAAGGCTGAATCTAAAGGCCACTGAAGCTAAAGGATCTGCTGCTAATGGCGCTGGTCCAACCATGAAGGTTTCCCTATCACTATGTGTTTTTGGACCAGTGCCCTGGTTTCAGGCTCCATCTAAGCTCCTTATTACCCACACCTGCTGTTTCTAACCATAGCTGAGCCGTCAGTGCAGCTAAGGTTTCATTTGGCCGACATGCCTCTGCGGCGCTTCGTTCTAAGTCTGAACATCCATGTTTGTGGCTACACTCTAAAACCTCTTTATCTATAATCACCTTTTATTGAATGTTTTAAAGATGCAGAAGCATGTCAGCTGCTAGCCTCTCATGGTTTAGTGAAGAAGGTTTTCATAATATTCTGCTATTTCTGGTCCTAAACCAGGAGGCCTTTGCTTGGACATGGTGTCAGTGTTCATTTGAGGTATTTCCAGTTTTGTGTGTGACAATAGCACCATTAATATGTGGATCAATCCCCCCCGCCATTGCTGTAGGGAATGTTTCACACTAAGATCTGTAAACTTAATGCAAAACGTTTCCTTCTTAGCAGACTTACAGGACAGACTGAACATTAACGCTTTTATCAAGTCTGTTTTAAGTCAAACTTTATATTCTGGCTGTTTTTGGTTACGCTCCTGCTTTTGACATCCAATAACTGGAGGATATTCTCTCTATGTGTGAAAACAGGCCTGATCTGATCCTTTCCTAGTGAAATCTGTGGAATCGACCGGTGTCCATCCCAAGAGGTCAGAAGGACAGGACTCTGCACACAAACGTCACATTTTCCAGTGATGGTGTGGTTCTGTTTGCAACCCACTCTGGGTCGGTGGGTCCGGTTTCCTGTCTGCAGACGGCCACCCTTCCTTTAGTGTCCAAACCTGCCGTCTGTCAGCGGTAGAGTTGGACCGTTTGATTAAAGCTAAGCTTTAGGCTGACCTGTTGGATTCTTAGTAGATGGACAGAACACATTCTTCTTTTACAGTGCAACAATAACCAAGTAATAACATAATAATAACATGATAATAACATGGTAATAACATGATAATAACCTAACAAACTACACTATATTACAATGTAACAAAAAAAACTTGGTTTAGTGCTGTGCTTCAGATTTTAGGCAGACAAGGTAAAGTCAGATTTCTTAGATTTCAAACCATTATTACCAGGTAAATCATATTCATTTCAAAGACTGCAATACATTAATGTGTTATTATCTTATCTATTAACTCTTATTTACATGCAGTGTTGTATAGTAAAGTAAAAACACTTCAGTACTGTACTTAAGTATATTTTGGAGTACTTTATACTTTCCAAGAAGATTCATTTTTTTGAGAACTTTCACTTTTACTTCACTACATTTACAAACTTAATTGCATACTTTTACTCCGATAAATTTTCAATGTTTGGTTTAGTTACTAAGTAATAACAAATAAAAAATAAAAACGAGCAAGAGAATTGTTTTGACCCCACCTACTGACTACTAAGCCGGGTCTTGCCTGGGCTTGTTCATCAACACCAAGAGGATATAGATTGGTCACTAGACACTATTGTGAAATCTTCAGCATAATGTTATCTGTATAAATGAACTTTGTTTGGCATTGTTTTAGTTCCACACGTGGTGCATTTAGCTTAAGCTAAATGTTGACTGTAGCAGGCTTTTGAAGATGAACAGATTTTACAGTTTCAAGTGATAATGACGACCACAAGGGGTGGTTAAGATTTGGAGGGGAAGAAAAAAGTCAAGGGCAAAATGTGGAGGGGATGAGGGGCTTGTGTTTACAAAGTGTTAATATTTAGTTAATTGGCCTGAAGTGCATCTTTTTTTCTCTGGTGTGATGTACACTTAATTTCAGCACTGCCTTTTTTTTTACATTTTAAGGTAGTTTTACAAAAAATGTCTTCCTCTTCAGATGCCAAATAAGCAGCAGTTCCCTCCCATTTATTTTTCTTTTGTAAAATGACCTGTTATGTGTGTGCCTTTTGTTTGTGAAGTACAGTAATTTACAGCTTTTCTTTTTTCTTCATGTTGGCCGCGTTTACAAAAGGGGCTTCAAACTGCACTCCCTCTTCAGATGCCAGATAAGCTTTCATTTTTTTTTCTTTTTTTGTAATGATGTCTATAACACTAGCTGTATGCTAACAGGGTGTCTAAGTCTATTGACTGTGCAATATTCTGTGCAATATGCTGAATGTGCAATATATGTGAATAGAAGTCATACCACTACCTCATACCACTAAGCCATCCGGATTGTACATATTTTTATCTTTTATTTTTTATTTCTTATTTTTATTTTGTTTTTCATTGTGTGCGATACATGTACACTTGCACCTTAATCCTTATTTATCTTGATATACTGTATATATATTGTTTATTCTTAATGCACCTTTTTCCTCCTTGTTTACACCTTCTTTAACTACCATGCCAATTTGTGACCAGTGAATTTCTCCGCTGTGAGATCAATAAAGCTAATCTAATCTAATCTAATCTAATCTAATCTAATCTAATCTAATCTAATCTAATCCAATCTAAGCAGTAATAAAACTTGGTCTAAATGTATCCTACACTTGGTTGTGTATATTAGTTGAAGTGAATTTAACCTTGAAAGTTTACCAAAATGTAAAAAAAAATGTCATTCAAACTGCACTACTTTTTACTTATACTTTTCACTACATTACTTGAGTTTATCTATTTTTACAGTAATTCTTATGGTACTTAAGTACAAGCCATTTCAGATACTTTAAGACTATTACTCAAGTAACATTTCAGTTAGTGACTTGGACTTTTACCAAAGTCATATTTTGGAGAGGTACTTATACTTTTACTTGACTCCGAGATTTCAGTACTTTATACAACACTGTTTACATACACTCACCGGCCACTTTATTAGGTACCCCATGCTAGTAACGGGTTGGACCCCCCTTTGCCTTCAGAACTGCCTCAATTCTTCGTGGCATAGATTCAACAAGGTGCTGGAAGCATTCCTCAGGGAGTTTGGTCCATATTGACATGATGGCATCACACAGTTGCCGCAGATTTGTCGGCTGCACATCCATGATGCGAATCTCCCGTTCCACCACATCCCAAAGATGCTCTATTGGATTGAGATCTGGTGACTGTGGAGGCCATTTGAGTACAGGGAACTCATTGTCATGTTCAAGAAACCAGTCTGAGATGATTCCAGCTTTATGACATGGCGCATTATCCTGCTGAAAGTAGCCATCAGAAGTTGGGTACATTGTGGTCATAAAGGGATGGACATGGTCATCAACAATACTCAGGTAGGCTGTGTGCTCAATTGGTACCAAGGGGCCCAAAGAGTGCCAAGAAAATATTCCCCACACCATGACACCACCACCACCAGCCTGAACCGTTGATACAAGGCAGGATGGATCCATGCTTTCATGTTGTAGACGCCAAATTCTGACCCTACCATCCGAATGTCGCAGCAGAAATCGAGACTCATCAGACCAGGCAACGTTTTTCCAATCTTCTATTGTCCAATTTCGATGAGCTTGTGCAAATTGTAGCCTCAGTTTCCTGTTCTTAGCTGAAAGGAGTGGCACCCGGTGTGGTCTTCTGCTGCTGTAGCCCATCTGCCTCAAAGTTCGACGTACTGTGCGTTCAGAGATGCTCTTCTGCCCACCTTGGTTGTAACGGGTGGTTATTTGAGTCACTGTTGCCCTTCTATCAGTTCGAACCAGTCTGGCCATTCTCCTCTGACCTCTGGCATCAACAAGGCATTTCTGCCCACAGAACTGCCGCTCACTGGATGTTTTTTCTTTTTTGGACCATTCTCTGTAAACCCTAGAGATGGTTGTGCGTGAAAATCCCAGTAGATCAGCAGTTTCTGAAATACTCAGACCAGCCCTTCTGGCACCAACAATCATGCCACGTTCTAAGTCACTCAAATCACCTTTCTTCCCCATACTGATGCTCGGTTTGAACTGCAGGAGATTGTCTTGACCATGTCTACATGCCTAAATGCACTGAGTTGCCGCCATGTGATTGGCTGCTTAAAAATTAAGTGTTAACGAGCAGTTGGACAGGTGTACCTAATAAAGTGGCTGGTGAGTGTATAACTTGAGTTCAGTTTTATAATGCTTTATTTACCCGATCATAAGTTCCATTGACTTTGTAAGCCATTGGTAGGTAGTGGCCAATAACAGAAACTGTTTTGTTGGAACCTAATGATAATTACCCAACAAAAGCCTCCAGTGTTACATAGTCACATAGGATTGTAATTATTGCATGAAGGTTATTATTTTGAAATTATATACCTTAATCTTGGGGTAATTACCCCCAAAAAGTTTTCCTTGTTACTAAGAACTATAGTGTGACTTGCTATGTTATTACATGGTTACTGATGTACTGTAAAAGAAAGTGTTACCCAGCGGCCTGCTTCTAGTTTTCTACCTCTGATCTCCCTGCAGTCAGTTCAAACGACACCTGAGAGAGTAGAGCTGTTAGCAGAACTTACCGGCCACGCCCAGCAGAAGGACCACCATCACTCTTCCCAGGTCCCGAAGAACTTTCAGCACTTTGACTTTCAGGCCCTCTGCCAGCAGCTTGGCTCTGGTTGCCGTGGAAACCTCATCAGGGGAACCGTTGGAGGACCTCTCCTCCTCTTCATCATCCGATAACTCCTCCTCATTCTCTGTTGTAGTGTCTGCAGAATCTTCTTCAAGCTGTTCAGGGAGAAGGAAAGATTAAATCCCGGGTACCAAGTAGTTCCTGGGGATTTACACCTGAATGGGAGTTTAGATGCAAATCATGTAGTGACAGGACCACTGAGGCCTGAGGGGACCCTGCTATGTTCAGGACTCCCACGTCAACATGTTTGCAGTGGGCCCTTGGAGCTGGATATAAAACATTGAGTTATTTTAATAACCATTATCAATTAGTTAAAGCTGGGGTTTACATTGTTACATTTTGGAAACTGTAAATCATATACCAGTCTTATGTTTACATTTGATCACAGTCTTTACATTTTATCACTGCTGTTTACATTTGAGCACTGCTGCACTTTAAAAATGGAAATGTCTTGAGAGCTGTACTAAATGAAATTTCTTTTTTTTGTGTAAAAACTGACTGTCTGTTCAGGTCTAACTCTAAGTCTTGTTAACTGGTGACAGACTGTAGACTAACTTATGTGTAGTTAGTGGCTTTAAGCCTGGTTAATTATCTGAATTTTATTAAGAAGCTCTAGAGCCGTAGTTCCCAGACTAGTTTGTGCTTGGGTTAAAAGCCACAAAACGACCTCCTTTAAAGCAGCACTGTGTAACTGTAAGCCACTAGGGGCGCTAGACCCATATCTTTCAGGTTTAGTGCCACCTAAAGGCCACTGGCAGCATTGCACAGTTTCTGCATGGAGCCAGTCTGGTTCTTGTTCTGGTTCTGGTACCGGACCACTTTGAACCATGAGATCTAGAAGTCCTGGAGTTCCAGTGAGAATAAAAAAACATTCATTCCTCTAGATAAAATCTTTCAAAAAAGGAGTCTGAAAAATCTGATAAAAAAAAAATCTTTCAATCAAAGAAAGGATTTGGGAGTAATTTATAATTATAAGTCAAACTAATCGATTTTAAGGGTTCATAAAAAAAATAAAAATGTTTCTTATTGGTCCAAGCAAAGACCACCTAGCAATGTAGAAGGATATACTATATATATAGAAAAATTATTTAAAAAAGAAGAAAAAGTCAACAACATATCGGTTCAATTATTTCATGCACTTTAATACTTACTCTGGAAACCTTTTTCATGAACAACAAATTTTTAACAAAAATAATTCTTTGAAACTTGTTCTTTGTTTTCAATAGCACTGGAAAAGAATCTCTCCGTAAAAACATATCAGATGAAGCGAAGGACGGATCACTTTGCTTGGCTAAGTTGCTGCTTTTTTATGTTCGTATCTATTTTGTTGTTTGCAGGTTTTAACCTTCTATTTTTTTATGATTGCAGCATTTTTATGCCCACAGAAATCCAGTCCATAAAATTCTGGACAGGACCAGTGACGGAGAGCAGACCTGCTGGAGTCCAACATGCACCGGGAACAGGTCCGACTTAATGCCGGTGATGCAGACGAAACTCCTGCTCTGCTTGCACAGAGACAGGGTGACCCCTAGAAAAGGGCATACTAAGCATACACTATATTGCCAAAAGTATTTGCTCACCTGCCTTGACTCACATATGAGCTTAAGTGACATCCCGTTCCTAATCCATAGGGTTCAATATGACGTCGGTCCACCCTTTGCAGCTAGAACAGCTTCAACTCTTCTGGGAAGGCTGTCCACAAGGTTTAGGAGTGTGTTTATGGGAATTTTTGACCATTCTTCCAGAAGCGCATTTGTGAGGTCGCACACTGATGTTGGACGAGAAGGCCTGGCTCTCAGTCTCCGCTCTAATTCATCCCAAAGGTGTTCTATCGGGTTGAGGTCAGGACTCTGTGCAGGCCAGTCAAGTTCATCCACACCAGACTCTGTCATCCATGTCTTTATGGACCTTGCTTTGTGCACTGGTGCACAGTCATGTTGGAAGAGGAAGGGGCCAGCTCCAAACTGTTCCCACAAAGTTGGGAGCATGGAATTGTCCAAAATGTCTTGGTATGCTGAAGCATTCAGAGTTCCTTTCACTGGAACTAAGGGGCCAAGCCCAGCTCCTGAAAAACAACCCCACACCATAATCCCCCCTCCACCAAACTTTACACTTGGCACAATGCAGTCAGACAAGTACCGTTCTCCTGGCAACCGCCAAACCCAGACCCGTCCATCAGATTGCCAGATGGAGAAGCGCGATTCGTCACTCCAGAGAACGCGTCTCCACTGCTCTAGAGTCCAGTGGCGGCGTGCTTTACACCACCGCATCCGACGCTTTGCATTGCACTTGGTGATGTATGGCTTGGATGCAGCTGCTCGACCATGGAAACCCATTCCATGAAGCTCTCTGCGCACTGTTCTTGAGCTAATCTGAAGGCCACATGAAGTTTGGAGGTCTGTAGTGATTGACTCTGCAGAAAGTTGGCGACCTCTTCGCACTATGCGCGTCAGCATCCGCTGACCCCGCTCCGTCAGTTTACGTGGCCTACCACTTTGTGGCTGAGTTGCTGTCGTTCCCAAACACTTCCATTTTCTTATAATACAGCTGACAGTTGACTGTGGAATATTTAGGAGCGAGGAAATTTCACGACTGGATTTGTTGCACAGGTGGCATCCTATCACAGTTCCACGCTGGAATTCACTGAGCTCCTGAGAGCGACCCATTCTTTCACAAATGTTTGTAAAAACAGTCTGCATGCCTAGGTGCTTGAATTTATACACCTGTGGCCATGGAAGTGATTGGAACACCTGATTCCAATAATTTGGATGGGTGAGCAAATACTTTTGGCAATATAGTGTATCTCTTATTAAGCTAAAACTGATAACCAGCGGCCCAGGAGGTGATGCTTTTAAAATGCTTTTTTTCTGAACAGCTGCATGAAGGTAGTTTGAAATAGATTAGATTAGAGCTTTATTGATCTCACAGCGGAGAAATTCACTGGTCACATATTGGCATAGTAATTAAAGAAGATGGTGCAAACAAGAAGGAAAAAGGTGCATTAAGAATAAGAAAAGTAGGAGCCGATGTGACCGGCTGCTGCCTGCGCAGCGCCATCTTAGGATCCAAAGCTACACATACAAAGTTCCAAGGCTCCAAACCTCCAGATCAACAGTGTTTAAGAGTGTTTATTAAATATTTGCCTTCCAATGTTTGCCTTCCAATGTTTTAGAGATTCACTGATTGCTTTAAAGCGTTTTCCATCAGTGGTTCTTCAGGCTTTCTAGAGAGTTCTGCTAATTTATTGGCTGAATATTTGCCTACGTTCACACTGCAGCCTCAAGTGACCCAAATCAGATTTTTTTTGGCCCATATGTGACCTGGATCTGATCTTTTCATGGTTGTCTGAACAACCCAGGCCACTTGGCTCTGTGGTCTTGAATCCAATACGAATCTGATCTTTTCAAATGCGACCTGTGTCTGAGCGGCCATGTCACATTCATTCGACCTGAACAAAATTAATACCCAATGATGCCAATAATTGCTATGAAGAAGCGGCACGAAAAACAACAACCATGGTAGATGATGACGCGGAGAGCAGTATTTAAGTTGTACCATCTTGAAAATATTGTGTTTTTATGGTTGGGAAATATCGCTAGATGCGCTCCGGCACTAACATCCATGTTTACTTCCGTAAACACAGAGCACACTGGCAAGTGATGTCATTGCGTCCTCTACTGCGCATGCGGGACACTTGCGTTGTATGACTGTAGCTCACACCGGAGATCACATACAAGTTGCATATATTTGGAAATGTGAACGACAATGCAATAAAATTGGACTTCACAAATAAATGGGAATTGAGCATCAAGGCCTGCAGTGTGAACGTAGTCTTAGACTCACACTGAGCTTTGGTCCAAATAAGACAGTTTAATGGGTCAAAGTCAGGACTGACTCCTTCCCTTCTCTTTCTAATAACAATGAGACTTACTGATGTTATATTGGCTGCTGCCACCATCTCTCTGTTCCTGACCAGTCTGCGGCAGAGGACAATCGTAACGAGTGACACCACACAGACTCCTACATCTGGACACAGGAGACGCAGCACATTCCAGGGATCGTCCAATGGAAGCCTGCATATGAAGGAAGAAACATGAATAAAACAAAGCAAAAGGCCGGCGCCTTTCAGGAGTCACCCTTAACACTTCACCCAACTCCTACCTGGACAGACCAATGTGTCTGGTGATGGCCTCCCATCGTGAACAGTTATAACCTATTGCAGCGTCGAGGGGAGCGTAGGTATACAAAACCGTCTGGAAGCAGATATGAGCCAGAACGAAGAGCAGACTGGTGCAGAAAACTGTTTTAATGAACCGACCAGTGTGACCTGAAACGGAGAGAAGGAAGCAAAGGTAACAGTTAATGGTGTTAATATCATTGATATCGCTCATCAACAGCCAACATTTACCCTTTATACCCTTACAGGATGGTAGGACTTTCTACCCTTACAGGATGCTAGAACTTTCTACCCTTACAGGATGGTAGGACTTTCTACCCTTAGAGGATGGTAGAACTTTCTACCCTTACAGGATGGTAGGACTTTCTACCCTTACAGGATGCTAGAACTTTCTATCCTTACAGGATGGTAGGACTTTCTACCCTTACAGGATGGTAGGACTTTCTACCCTTACAGGATGGTAGAACTTTCTACCCTTACAGGATGGTAGGACTTTCTACCCTTACAGGATGGTAGGACTTTCTACCCTTACAGGATGGTAGGACTTTCTACCCTTACAGGATAGTAGAACTTTCTACCCTTACAGGATGGTAGGACTTTCTACCCTTACAGGATGGTAGAACTTTCTACCCTTACAGGATGGTAGGACTTTCTACCCTTACAGGATGGTAGAACTTTCTACCCTTACAGGATGGTAGGACTTTCTACCCTTACAGGATGGTAGAACTTTCTACCCTTACAGGATGGTAGGACTTTCTACCCTTACAGGATGGTAGAACTTTCTACCCTTACAGGATGGTAGGACTTTCTACCCTTACAGGATGGTAGAACTTTCTACCCTTACAGGATGGTAGGACTGTCAATAAGCATCATCATCTCAGCCGATAAATGCAAAAATCCCCTATAATCCTGCAGGTCTGAAGAGTCGCCATGGCTGGCGCCTTCAGTCAGGGATTTCTGAGTGTTAGCCACTTCCTCAGTCTGCCAGCTGTGAATGCTGGGAGCAGACCTTGTCTTCCATGGTGTTTACTGCAGGTTCTTCTTGTCCAGGCTGGGCTTGTTGAACTAGCAGTCCATTGTCAGCAGGATGTTCAATTCTCTATGCTGGCAGTAAGGCTCGGTGGTTTTTGTCCTCTCTCTCAGTGAGGTGCATTTAATGCATTGTGATGAACTTTCCTGTTTTGATATCAGAGTTCATAACTTCCTGCTTCTGAGCTGTTATACCAGCTCTTAGGTGTTTTTTTTTCTTGGATCTTACAGACGTCCTCACTGTGATCATCTCTAACTTTCAGGAACTTGAGGCATTTCAAGCAGCCCCAAATTAAATCCCATATCAACGATTTTTCTAGAATTTAATTCTTTCATCTCCAGAATATTGCAAAAATTAGAAATCTCCTGTCCAAGGGTGATGCTGAGAAACGAGTCCATGCATTTGTTACCTCAAGGCTGGACTATTGTAATTCTTTACTATCAGGAAGTCCACAAACTGTAGTTAAAAGCCTTCAGCTGATCCAAAAGGCTGCAGCCAGAGTTCTGATGAAAATTAAAAAGAGAGATCACATCTCTCCTATCCTGGCTTCTCTTCATTGGCTTCCTGTTAAATCCAGAATAGAATTTAAAATCCTCCTTCTCACATATAAAGCCTTAAATGGCCAAGCTCCATCTGATATCAGAGATCTGATTGTTCCTTATGTTCCTAACAGAGCACTTCACTCTCAATCTGCAGGTTTACTAGTGGTTCCTAGAATTTCTAAACGTAGAAAGGGAGGCAGATCTTTTAGTTATCAGGCTCCTCTTTGGAAAAACGATGTAGAAATAAGAAAAACACTATTTTTCTTGTTGTATCCGTCTTCTTGTGAATCTCTTTCTCTGTCATTGTTTTAGACAACATCCATGGACTCCCTGTGTGCAGCAGTTCTCAGCAGGACCTTTTGCCATATTTCAGGCTTCAAACATAAATACATTCCTGTCTCCCCAATGTGTGACTGGTTGTAACATTTATGAAGGCACACTATCTCATGCTTTTTGGTCCATCTTTCATTAACAGGTCTTTGGTCAGGTGTTTGATTGATACTCTAAGGCATACAAGACTCCCATACAACCTAAGCCAGGACATCATTTTCGGATGCCCTTGGGTGCAGGGGACTATACCCGCTGCAATGAGGCAACCATTAGAGCTGGGACTGATTGTTGCCAAGAGATTAATCCTGAGGGACTGGAGGTCATCTGCTCCCCCTTCATTTCTCCTTTGGGTGACGGACATGATGTCAATAATTCAGATGGAAAGACTTTGTCAAGACTCTAAAGACACTTTTTCATACTACTGGAAGCCCTTCATGGAACGCTTCTCACAAACTAGATTAAGCTGAACCAACTTTTCCATGGACTCTCCCCTCAGTCACCTCTCAATGGGTGTATATATTCTCAGGTATTTGACTATGAATACATTTGATAGGGGTGTATACCACTTACCAACTGGAATGTTTTATATATGATCTGTGCATCTGGGTTCTGTTTGTTCTGTCTGTTTATCTGTATGTTCTAAACCTTGAAAACTTAAAATAAACTGTATTAAAAAAACAAATATATTCAATTGTAATTTTTTTGTAAAGAATCTACAATTGGGAACCAATCATAGAATGGAACAAAATTATGTTAAATTAAAATCTTTTTTAACAAATAAAAAGCTAAAGCATGGGGCGGCAAAATGAATCTGCTCCTTTATTTTCAGTGCAGCAATCTCCTCCAGAGGTTCAGTGAGGATCTCAGAATGATCCAATGTTGAGCTAAATGACTGATGATGGTCAATGGAATCCACCTCAGTATAATCTATATAAATGCTCCTGCTCTGTGATCGACTCAGAGCTCTGTTTAAAGAGCAGAGAGCACCATGAAGAACAAGGAACTCACCAGGCAGGTCTGAGAGACTGTAGAGGAGACGTTTGAAGCTGGATTTGGATCCAAAAAAATTCCCAAAGCTTTTTAAACATCCCAATGAGCTCTGAGCAGTGATAATATTGGTATGGAACAAGTATCAGTCCACTGAGAATCTATTTGGATTCAATCGTGCCTCTAAATTTTCCTAAAGATGTTTATTTTCTTGAACCTGAAAGTATGTTAAATGCCCAGTGGGGAATCAACTCTACGCCTGTGAATCACTTCAAAGACGTCATGTTGGGTTTATGATCATGCCATTTGGCACAGAGAACAAACTGAATCATGTTGGAAAGAACATCCTGTTTGTTTTCCTGGTCTTTGGTTTTCTATTGTATTTCCAGGGGGAAGCTACCAGAGGTGTGAGCTGTTTTTTTCGTTTTTTTTTTTTTTAATAGGGGTGCATGCTCCACAGTCGTTGGTTGTCCTGCAGGTTTTCCACATGTTTCAAAAAGCATTGTTTTTAATTGAAGGGATTTTTCTGCAACACATCTCTCCAAGATGCATGATGATGATGATGATGTACTCGTCCTCTATCTTGCAGCCCTGGCTGCTCAGCAGAGGACATTGTTCTCTGAGCTTTGACCAACTGGGTCAGACGCTACAGCCTGGGTTTTAAGCTTCTGTCGGTTCTCTTCAGATCCTCTCCTTCAGCTCCGCTTCTCAGCAGAACTCAATGGTCCATTATTCCTTCAAACAGCCAGGCTTTCTAACCTATAGCTAGTTGCTTAGAATGTAGAGTGTTATCCACAAATAAACCGCAAATGAAAGACAGATATTAAATAAAAATAATAATAATAATAAACTTAAAAAATAAAAATAAACTTTACTTGATATTGCAGCATTACCAATTCTTTATATTCTTTGTATCTAATAAAAAATTTAGTTTGAAGTCTGCTTTCTGCTAAGTTGATCTGTATGTTTTTAAGATGATCTGGGTTATAACTGAAAATGCTTTAACAAAACAGCCAGATTAACATTTGTTTTATCGTTCTAAACTCTACAATATACTAAAAAGATGGATGTATGTCCATTAACCTATAGCCCCAATCTAGTTTTTAATATAGAAATATAAAAAATTTTGAATTTGAAATTCTATATTTCAGTGGGCTGCCACTGTTCGGTGCCCGGGAAGGAGTTTGAGATTTATGATCTTGCTCAGGGACCCAGAGTGGCAGTCTGTGGGAGTGGGTTTAGAACTCACAACTTCAGGATTCCAAGCTCTATGCCCGAACCACTAGGCCGCCCCTCCCTTGTTCAGTGAGTTCTTTGCTGATGACCTCACACCTATGCTGGATTTCAATGCCAGCTCGTCATAGACGGACGTTACTGAACGTCCTGACATGATCTTACCTCTGACTGTGTATTTGTTTGGGCCGAGGAACCATGGCAACAGCAGGAGATAGAGGAAGTAAACCAGTGACAGCAAGTTGAAGCGAAAAAGACAAGCTGCAAAAAAAAAGAAAAAAAGAAACATGACGGTTAGCAGAGTTCTGGATTGTTCAAATCTTTAATGTCTGAAGACAAGAACATATGCTAGATGTTGCCAAAGAAGCTGAAAAGCACATGGTGGAAGGAAATGATCTATTACTGTGGTTAATTTTGGCTAAAGTTTCATACATGTCCCTCTCTAAACAGCGTAAATCAAAAGCAGTTCTTAACAAATCACGTTGTCATGTTCTCAGGTGTGAAAGTAAATTAAATTAATTCTTGCTGGTACTGTCTATTACACCCTGCATGCTTTTCTATTTTTGTTTCAGATTGAGACCAATATAAATTAATCACTTCATAGGGGTCTGATATAAAAAAAATAATAAACAAAGAACCTGCAGATACATTAACACATTTAATTTAAGAAATATTTTATTTCTAAATGTTGAAATATTCAAAGAAAACAGAACAAACGTTTTTATGACAATACAGGAAAACATTTACATTCTAGTTGATCAGATAGAAGCAGGAACATTTAGAGATGATGTTTGTGGATTCTTATCTGGATCTTTATCCAAAAATAAACAATAAGCAGCAAAATATTTATTCTGGATATATTTTAGATTCCTTGGGAATAAATTGAAGACAGTTTTGCATCACCTCTTGTGGGCCATAAAATCCCTAAAACTAGACACTATCTGCACTTGGCAGATACGGTTTTTCAGCCACATATAATTCATTAAGTAGCGAGGGCAGAGTCGACCGTGCAATGAGCGTCTTAACAAGTTCCAAGTTGGTAACTTTGCGCTAAAATCTGTGACACAACATAACAGACAGCAGCTCTTCCTGGAACTAAATCTTTTACTGGTACGCAGTACCGGACCGTTCAAGCTTAGTTTCATCCCTGCATGTGCCTCAGACAGAAACAAAAGCATATGATGCGTCAGAAAGTGTCTTTGCTTTTAAACTACGGAGAATTAAAAAACAAAACAAAAAAACATCTGCGATGTTTGTTCCAAAAGCAGCTGGTCTGTTTGGACTCCTGGAATAAGGCAGTCAGGCCTCGTTCAAAGTCAGATGAACACGGCTTCTTTGACAGAACAGCTTAGAAGCTCCATTGGAGACTCTATCAGGCAGCATGGTGGTGGTATCGTAATGCTGTTGGACTTGTTTACTTGTGTTTTGGGTAATCCTGATAAGAACAGGTTACAAAACTTTGTAACTTCACCCTCAAACCAGTCGGATGGTCAGAACCTCTTAATGTAAATCCCTTTGGTCTTCCTCAGGAACCCAGAGTAGAGGCTGTGGGGATCAAACCGGGTACTTGAAACCTTCTCAGAGCATAAGAGCACTGCTCTACCCACTAGGCCAACACTCCCCACTAATGAGCCCTAATATCAAGCAAACTAAACCAGTGGGATGAATGAAGGAGGCCAACATTGTCCTAAAAGCCTCCCCGCCTTGATAAAAATGTTTAACAGCAAGCGTGTTTCAGGAGATGATCCTGCGTTCCTTCTCTACACCCACTATATCCTCAAATGGAAGCTGGAGGCTATCGAGGCTATCGAGGCTATCGCCTTACGGTCAGAAGCGGGATACAGTTGGTAGACTGCTGACCGCACGCTCTTATAGAAACTGTAATTAATGCTGTTAAACCTACTTTGGAACATGGGGAGAAAGTTTTAGCACCCAAAGAGAAACCATAGAGGGAAACAAACACTTCCACAGTAAATGAAAAAGGCTGAGGCCAAAGCAGCATCTCTTCCAGAGGAGCCATGCAGAAAGGTGCTGAGCAAACACTGCTGCAGATATTTATGGATCTGCGTCTGTTTGTATAATTAGGAGCTGTGTAAATCAGAGACCGAGCCTGGTTTAAATAAACCCTCAGTGATGTAAACATCTGACTGCATGTGTGATTTACCACAGCGGATGTCATTAAAAAGAAGAGCTTAACACTTAGAGAAGCTCTGCAGACGACATCCAGACACAGAGAACGGCTCAAAGCTAAAGACTCCTCACGGGAAAGGATGTTTCCAAGATGGCGGATCTTCACCTGCTCCCTCTCTGCCAGGGCAAAGCACAGTGGGAACCTTTCTGACACAACGGGGATGGCACCGTCTCCAACAGGATTTAGGTTCAACTTTCTACATCATTATTTTATGTTCACCACTATAAACAAAGTTTCATAGAATTGGCAAAAGAAAAATACAAAGGATTCAGTTTATTTCTGTAAATTAAAATGGCAACTTATGGATAAATACTAAGACTTTTTTTTTTTTTACAAAGAAGCACACCTGTGCACTAATCATGGTGTCTAATCAGCATCTTGATATGGCACACTTGTGAGGTGGCATGGATTATCTCAGCAAAGGAGAAGTGTTCACTATCACAGCCTTAACGGCTGGTTATTTTCCTTCAGCAGTGTGTCGCTGTTAGCTTGTTGCAGATATTTTTGATTTATGCCCAATATTGAAGCGTGGTCTGTGCTATATTATTCCATGCCACAACGCAAGAGGGCCAATCAGAAACTAGCTGTGGGTCTAGATACGGCCGAGGAAGTGAGGAAGTTGGGGCAAGTTTGTGCGACAATAGAGGGACATGAGGGTGAAAAAGAGCGAGGATCCAGGTGGATAAAGGGTCCCAGAGTTCTCGTGCACCTTGCTCTTCTAGCTGGTCCATCTTCATGAGTTGTTTTCCACAATGGCGGTCATACAAACAAAACAAGCCGGGAAGGTACCAAACAGGAAATACAAATAGTGTAGAGCCGATGCAGATTTGACCAATCAGAGGACTCCTGTCTGTGGTCACCTACAATTTTGGACAGCTGCAGCAGAGTGTCTGCAGAAGGGGCGGGGCATATCTGCATTAACTGTGACACACATGCAACAACAACCTGGTTTATGAGCATAAATCAGCCTTTATCCTCTTAATATCAACCAAATTTTGGGAAATTCTTTGCAAAGCCAAATGGAAAAAGCCCGGATTACATTTGTAACACCTTATTTGAAAGCTAACACCTTCTAGTTTATAAATATATACATAAAAATTGAAAAGCTGCATCAGTTCAAACATGACTCAAAGTTTTTGTTTTTTAATTTTTGAAAATAAAAGGTCTTTTTTTGAACATCAGCAATAAAGACATGTTTGCTTGTTGTGGCTGCTTTGTCATGTTTACATTTTTTTTTTAAGATTTGTTCTATTAACAGAATCTTTTACAAGATATTTATGGTGTATAGCAAGCATTCACAGTTATACTGAAAATTGTATCTTATAAAACATACTTATTGATATATAGTCTTACAGACTCACCATACAAGGAAGATGATTTTTAATTTTTAACACCAAAAGAAAACAATGAAACGAAATATAACAACAACACCCCCCCCCCCCCCCCCCCCCCTTTCTCGTATGGTTCTCAATACCCTTTCATTTCTGGACAGAAAACATCCATCTGAGCTCATTCATCTCTGTATTATTCAAAACATACGTACATAAGAGAGGAAGGTATATAAGAAGAACCTGCAAAGGGCTAATTTGAAGCCGGTCCAGAAAGGCTCACTCAACTATGGACAGCCGGGTCCAGAGAGGGCAGAATATCTATGAAGGGCCCCAGATTTTTTCAAAGATTGCATGTTTTCCTTTAACATTATAAAGTATCTTCTTGGGTGAGCAGTTAGACACAAGCTCATTGATCCAGTGTCTTACTGACGGGGAATTTTCGAATTTCCAGTTAACCAGGATACATTTCTTCACTGCAGTGCTTGCAAATAATATAAAGTGCTTCTTGTAATAATTTACATTAATAGGATCCGTGTCCCCGAAAATCCATAGTTTTGGGTCTTGTTTAATTTGTATTCCTATTACCCTTGAAGTTATCACAATGACACATTTCAACAGTCCTTTTATCATTTGGCAACTCCATAGAATGTGTATAAGATCCCCATCAGTCACTTTACATCTCTGACACCTGGAGGAAATTTTACTGTCAAGTCTATGCAGCCTGTAGGTAGTGTAATACGTCCTATAGAATATATTAAACTGAATTAGTCTGTGTTTTGTGGAGGTTAGCACAGTCTGTGCCTGTTCCAATAGATGATGCCTCCTCATAAATACACCCTAAGTCTTTTTCCCATTTCCGTTTTCGACTGTTTTATCCTAAGCGGGTAACTTTCCATTGATGATACCATATATTATTGCTTTTGTTGATGTGCATGATTCATTACATAGGTGGCTTTCAAGAGGAGTTTCTTTTGGGATGTCTGGGAATGTTTCTTTTGATTTCTCTTTAACCCAATCTGCTTTGTAAAAAAATGAAGAAAATATCTTTGTTGAGCTTAAATTTTTCATTTAACTGACGAAAATTGAAAAAACATATTAATGTATAAATCAGCAACAGTTTGGATTCCTTTATCCCTCCACTCCTGCAAGGCTGAGTCAGCAATGTGATGTGAGAGACTGGGATTTCCCCACAAAGGTGCTCTTCTAAGAAAGGAGAGGTTTGTGCCAAGAAGTGAATGAGATTCCTGCCAAGCAGTAAATGTATTCAGTATTACTGGGTTGTTTGTTAATGTGGCTAAACATTGCTTCGTACCCAAGAATGGAACATGCTTTAAAGGTATAGGTTTCATCTCATGTTGCTCTATTGGGACCCATCTAACCTCATCCGTATTAATCGGTACTGAGAGGCCAGATAATAATTCCTTAAGTTCAGTAGGTGAAGTTCTCCCCTTTTGGAGTTTGTCTCTAGCGTTTTTCCTTTGCCATATAAAAGTAGTTATACTTTTATTAAGTTCTTTGAAGAACATTTATTGGAAGATGCTGAAATAGATAAATACATTTAGACAAAATATAAATTTTAATAGTAGGGATGCACGATATAATCGGCCCCCTATCGGTATCGGCCTGTATCGGCCTTAAAACTGAATATCGGACATCGGCCACCCCACCGATATTTAACCCGATATTTGATCAGCTTCTGAGTTTCTAAAAAAATAAATAAATACTACTTCTTCTTCTTCCTCAAAAACATCTTTTTTACAGACTTAAAAACTTCTAAAGACGAGGGAAAAAATATTGATACATTAAAATATCACAATATCTTCATATGCTGATATATTGCCATTTAAAAACACCATATCAATCTTTTACTAATGAATTATTGCTATATGTCATCGTTATGCTACGAAATCCCCCGAAAATTCAAAAAATGTTGCCATATTTTTATATGTTGATATATTGACGCGGTATCGATCTTTTTTACTAACAAAATCTCACAAGAATTTGCTAAATATCACGAGAGTTTGTAACAGAACGATGAAATTTTCGCGAGATTTTGAAAGTAAAATAGATCGATACCGCGTTTTTAAAAATCTATTTGACATCAGCATATGAAAATATAAGTGTCAGAAATGGATAACAAAACTTCTATTTTCAATGACTACTAATTTTTGTCCAGCTTTAACATCGGTATCGATATCGGTTATCGGTTACATGAGTTTTAAAATATCGGCATATCGGATATCGGCCAAAATCCCAATAGCGTGCATCCCTATTTAATAGTGTTAATTCTGCCTATAAGAGACATAGAAAGATCCATCCACCTTTGAAAGGTAAGTTTGGTTTGTTCAAACATTTTTTTATAGTTTTGTTTGAATATATGCTCATCTGATTTGCCAATTTCTATACCCAAATATTTGAAACCTGTGTTGCACCGTTTTAATGGATCAGTGAGAGCTATAATATTGCTGTCCTGTATATTTAGTGTTAGAATCTTGCTTTTAGTGTCATTCAACTTATACCCTGAAACAGTACTATATTCTTTGAGACCTTTCAATATAGGGGGGAGTGATACATGTGGAAAAAAAAAAAAATGAACCAATTAATCGAATCAAATCGTATCGTGGTGTATTGTTGAGTATCGATATTTCCCTAAAATTATCTATGTGGTTGAATTTTGAGGAATCTAAGCTTTCCAACAATGTCTAACATGTCTATATTGGTAAACATTTTACAGGTGTAATTTTCATGCATTCTGAGTTATTAGTTGTAAACGCTTTAAAACGGTCTGAGAGGTTAGACTGGTTAATGAACAATATGGGAGGGAAATGGTGATGAGGTGAATGTGGAGTTCATCTAATAAAAAATGGGAGCAAAACCAAAAGTAATGCGTTTATATTTTTGTTGAGTGCAATTATAATGTTTGTACTTTCATTTCATATAATTATATTTTTTTTATCTCATAAGTTTATGGCTTTATCTCAGTGATAAAAAATAGACCTATAATTCTCCCAATATTCCTTAGTAGTAAAGGAAAGCATTCATACAAATATTATTATTTGTCATCGTAGTCTAGTGATGCAGCAGAGCAGCAGTGAGTGTAAAGGAGCTCCGCCCTTCTGCCCAGATAATCATGAAGGCCACCAGAGCTGTGGACCTCCTGATAACAGGTCCGAGTGGCCACAGCACCTATCAGCCAGCAGCACACGGAGCTGAGCTCGCTCCACAGAGGCTCGTCGGTTGGGGCCTTTCCCACCCAGCAAAAACTGCTTAAAAAGACTAAATGATTTACATCCAAATGTGTACATTTAGTTGAAATCTGAAACGTGAAAAGCTTTTCAAATCGTTGAAAATTCATTGAAAGCTGGGTCAATAAGCGTCTAATGCTGGACAAAAGTAGGATGAAATCAGGCCGAGCAAACAGCCCAACATCAAACAACTATTTCTGAACTAAATCAAGACTATGACGGAGATTTAGCCTAAAAACGACACATTTGAAACCATGTTCCGCCTTCACTACTCCATCTCTATCATCTCATAAAACCTGCAGCCTTCTGTTAAAACAAGGGTGGGAATACGGGTCAGTGCACAGGAAATCATGACGTCTGCAGCAGATGAGGCTTTCTGGAAAAATAAAGATAAAAAAAAAAGGACGGCTTTGTACCGATTTCATCCTGATGGAACGAACGGAAGAAACAGCAACTGTCTAACATTTGATAGGAGCTCTTGTTCCAGGGTTTGCTTAAATAAAATATCTCAGTGTCTTTTAAAAAACAAACAGATTAAAAAGAAGATTCTATGGAAAATTACTATCATTTAAATAAAGTAGAAGATAACAAATGCAATGGGTTTAGAACATTTGATCAGAAAGGATGAGAAAAACAGTCCGTTCCTAAACGTGCATGTAGATTTTATGCATCAGCGATTTAAGGAAAAGCAGTGATTGGTTGCTCTCTGCGATCCTGGAGAGGAATGTCTGCTCCATGAACCTCAGACCCTTATCTTTGTCTCGTGCAGATGATGTCAATCTGCAGGCATCTTCAGGTCCTGACCTCCAGCAGGCTCTGCAGACGTTTACAACAGTCAGCTCCTCTTCGTCTTCCAATGGAAAAGAGCAGAACTATGAATCTACCAATGCTTACATAACATCTTAGCATCATTTTGTCTGCATTTTATGATTTTCTTCCGGTGCAATTTCCATGTTTTCTAAAGAAAAACAAGGCTTTGTTGGGCAAATGAATACGTAAAGCCTGGAACTCTACGCTATTTCTGACATTTTGAATAGAAAAAGCTTCCTGGATGGGAAGCAAAACTTCTTCAAACTTGGAAACAAAGTCCAGTGGATTGTTTTTTGGAAGACTATGACCTGGATGACGGAGAATCTTCCCCATCTAATGAAGGAATGGATGCAGAAACCACTCATTTTGAAATATAGCATTCAAAAAGCTGCTGGAAACAGCAAAATTTGAAGTATAACCCAGAGGATGGAGGGGCTACATATATTACCTATAAAATCCACAATATGAGGAGCGTTCAATAAGTAATGCCACTGACCCACTTCCAGGTGTTTGATCCAGCTGAAATTTAGCAGGTGCAATTATTTACATCTGTATAGAATGAGCGAAAATTTACAGCTTTGAACTTTTGAGGTTTCTAATTTACAGGTGTTTGAACTGAGTCAAACACATGTGGAAACATCTTGTCAAACTTTTTACAAGGTCATATGATGAGGCATCATCACTATAAGTTACTTTCATTTCATCAAAAGTCTTCATGGTGAGACTGCATCCTTTCTAATAGAAAAAACCCGGATCAGTGCTCAGCACTCAACAGGCTCCATTTTAGTAAATCAAAAACCACAATCAGTTCAGATTAATTTGCCAGTTAATCTATAGAGATATAAATCATCGCACATGCAGTTCCATGGCAGTATCATGGCTTTATTACACCAAATGCAGAATATTTGGGTTTGGGTCTGACTTTGTTAAAGTAGAATTTTGTCATCAAAAATTCATACAGGTTTATGCATCGAACACGAGAGACCAGGAGATGAAGGGATTCTTTTATTTAAACTTCTTATTATTTCTTATTAAATAATGAAAGTGTGCATTCAGCGTCTGCTCTTGATAATGCAAGCGTAGAAGAAGAAATGTGCTGTTTACCTGTGCAAAGAAAGAAACAGCTGAATGCGCTGAATGCGCACTTTCGTCTGGTTTGGTCTGCCGCGGTTTCCGTAGACTCGTGAACGCGCTTTCAGGAAATCCTATACACTACTCTTTATGCTCTAAAAACATTCTAAATGACTTCGTTTCAAGTAAATTCTGGACGCTACCCACTCAGGACACTTGGAATACATTGGACGAGCAGTATGGAGGAATATTGACACGTTTTTTGTGGACTTTTATGGACCTTTCTGTCTCGGGCGCCATAGACCTCCATTATTTGAATATCAGCAGACAGCAAGAAGCCTCCCAGATCTCCAGATGCATTTGAGATATCAAAAAAGTACTCCAGAGTTTTGTTTAGCATGGGGGTGAGTAGAAAATGAAGGCTAATCATGTTTTGGGTGTACTATTCCTTTAACAGTGCAACCACACCATTTCCAGCTCTTGTGATTTATTCCCCACTGCTTGGCTTTTAAACTGATTCTGCTGCTCACCTCTCTGTCACACGTCGATCCTCAAACCTTTAAAGTTTTCTTTTTCGTCTTCAAATCCATTTCTATGAATGAACACCTGGGAATTTGTTCCCTTATATGGAATAATTAGGGTGGTAATTATTTTACTTTTCCTTTTGAAGCTTTTTATTGTCATTACAATGTCAGAAATTACACTGTACAGAGCAACAAAATTCACTCTGCATTTAACCCACCTCCTTGGGGAGCAGTGGGCTGCCATTGTGCGGTGCAGTGTGGGGTTAAGGGTCTTTCTCAGGGACCCAGAGTGGCAGTCTGTGGGAGTGGGGCTTCCTTTGTGATATGATATCATATGATATTTATGTTTCTCAGGGCGCATGCTCACTTTAGCTTACATGGATTATTTAATGATCATGTACTGAAGAACGTTTATTCAATCTGACGTGTCGTGTTCCTACTAGCCCACAGTAGGAGAAAAAGAGAAATTTACCACAAGAATGAAAAACTAGTTGCATGAAGTCCAATGCTACTGATGCTGTAAGCTCCTCCAACCTCTAAGATCAGTCCCAGCAGCCTCACTGCCTGCAGTCAGCTGAACATGAGTCAGGCATGAGCAAAGCTTCCACTGATTTCACCCTGGATCACAATGCAAGATGTAAATATGACATCAACTTAACTTTAAGCATAATGAAGTTTTTTATCTAAAACTGTTAGCAAACTGTTAGTTGTCATTTCTTCATCTTGTGACCAGTGGTGGGCCAAGAAGCCTGCATGTGATGAATCCGGAAGTCGGGGCCAATCAAGGGACATAAAGCATCAGTTTAAACAGCCTCACTTTACTTACAAAGGCTGAGAACAATTTGGAAAGAAAAGGTTTATTTCTGGGCAAGTAGTTAATCCATAATCATACATAACTAATTTATGTAGGATATTTTTAAAAGTAGTAGGGCTGCAACTAACAATTATTTTAAAAATCGATGAATCGGCCGATTATTTTTTCGATTAATCGATGAATTGGACAAAAAATATTTTTTATATTAACCTCTTTATTCCAAAATAAACATTTTAGACAGAACAAACAAGCACACAAGTACAGGTTGCTCATTAACTGTTCTGGTGCAATATGAAAAATAGATGTTTGTGTTAAAACTACGCAAACTTACATGAGAAATGTAGCTGTACATCCACAAAATATAGGCTACTTTGTTTCATAAAGTGCAAAAAAAGACATTTTTGTTTTTAAAGCCCCTAAGGGGTTCAAACAATAGGCCCCCCCATTTCAACAAATGAGTTTTTTTAGACTAGAAGAGTTCTGCCTTTTAAGACGGGAAAGTATAGCAGTTAAAGTTGCTACTTGAGAAAATACTGAACCATAGAGATAAAAATAGCCCTGTGATTCAAATTATAAATTGTATTTGGAATAAAAATGAGAGAACTAGGGGTGCTAAAAAACACATCCTCCAAAGACAGATATTTACATGGGAATGTGGCAGATAATTAATTGACATATTACTGATCTTGCTGGATTTTATTCTGCTTTACTTCTATAAAATACAGGATCTTCTTTACTTTATCCATGCCAGAAGATTTAAACTTTACAAGCCTTGCCCTCATAATTTGCAAATTAATTTATTTATAAAGAAGATATTCAAATGAAATTAAAAGTAAAATAAGTAGCCAACCTTATCACTGTCTGTAACCTACTAACAAGGTAAGGAAAGCATCAGATGAGCTACCTGAGAAACTAACGTTACGTTTCCCCACTTTAAAATGAAACAAACATGGTTACTCATCCTGCTGATCTGCTCTCTTCACTGCCATCGAAAGGCTCCAACGTGTTTTCTTTTCAGGTGCTGCGTCATAACAGTGGTGCTTCCGTGCCATGTTAATTTGTTTTGACAAAAGTTGCATGTTACGACTTTTTTCACTTTACAAAGCGCAGGCTATTTCAATTATTGTGATCAATTTGCACCGTCAATCCCGGCGCATGCGCGCTTCATTTGCAGTCTGGACGCTGAGGGTAAACTCCTCACTAAAATCCTGCGGCTCTGACTGCCGCGCTGAGAGGGATTCCTGCGGGAGAACGGTGTTGGGGTGGCGCCCCACGGCGCAGTAGGAATGATACATGCTTTCACATCTCCAAAAGCCGCCAGTGACACCGTAAAAAGTCGCCAGATTTGTCGCTAGTCGCTTTTTTGAAAAATAGTCACTGGAGGGGTCTGAAAAGTCGCTGAGTTGGCAACACTGCACCTGCAGCGCTGACTCGCTCTGCCGTATTTTTTTTTTCTTCCCCCGTTTCAGTCAAGTGGGAGTGATGACGACGGCAGCGGATGACGCATTAATCGCGCGACACAACTAATTGATGATGAAATTCGTTGCCAACGCTTTTAAAAGTCGATTTTTATCTATTTTATCAATTCGTTGTTGCAGCCCTAAAAAATACACATGTGAATTGATGAAAAGCGACTGGAGCGACTCTGTCTGCCGTACTAAGCCAACACTCACTGACAAAAGCTATTTTAGTCTAAAACAAATCTATCCGCTTTAAACTATGGGAATCAATTCTATTCAGTTTATTTCTATAGTCACATCATGTCATCTCAGGTCACTTTAAAGAGACAATTCAACCAGGTCATCCAGTCAGATTGGTTAAAAGTTTTATATCTAATGAAAACCAGCTGATTGCATCGACTCATTGACTCTTCAGCAATCCCTCCCACTAAGCATGCTTGCAGCGACAGTGGAGAGGAAAAACTCCCTTTTAACAGGAAGAAACCTCCAGCAGAACCAGGCTCAGTGTGAGCGGCCATCTGCTGAGGCCGACTGGGGTTCAAGGAGACAGAAGCAGAGATAGAAAAAGAAGCAGAGATGCATCTCTTGTGTTTGTAGGTTTACTGACAGCGAGCCGTCTGATCTATCCAGTGTATTTCCCACTCCTTCCCGCTGACTCCCCCAATTTCCCCCAAAGCATGAGCAGAACAGAGAATAGCTGAATGGAACATCGGTCCTTTCCACTGGTTCAAAGAAAGGCCTGTTTGGTAACTGGAACCTTTGCATAATGCTTATGCTTGGTAGTTGACCTGTCCAGGACAAAGTGAAGCCCTCCACCCATCAGTCAGAGTCTAATGAAGAGCAGTGGCGGCTGGTGGAGTTTTCTACAGGGGAGCTATAACTTCAAAATAGACATATACCAAAAAACAATCAAATGTATACTAAGGTATCACACCAATATATTTACATAAATACCAACAACAAAAAACAACATTCTAAAATGTTTTGCAAAATGCTTTAAATCCTTCCTGTCTTTATCCATGCTGGGTCAGATCCTGACATTTGAAAAAGGAGGCAGGGAAAGCAGAATAAAGCCTTAGCCTCGCTGCATGCAGTTAGCCTAGCCTTGTAACTTAATCATTTAAAACCTGTAAATCAGTCAAACTTTCTATAGATGACTGTGATGTCAGCGCTGTGGCTGCAGGTGGTGTGGATATAAAGCTGCTTTCAGTTCAGCAGAGCTGCTCCCCTATGGAAGCAAATAGTTACTATTTTTAAAATGAAAAAGCAGAAATGCTTTTTCATTTTAAATATGGTAACGATTTGCTTCCATACTCCCCAGGATGCTCCTATCTTTACCATAGAAGAGGAGCTACTGCGCATGGACCACTTTTAACCAGAGTCTATGGGGGAAGATTTATGGAAATATGTCACCAACCTGACGACAAATGAAACAGCTTTACTCATCATTAAAGTCGTAGGGAAAAGGCTGTTTCAACCGCTGCAGTTCCAAATTCTCCCGAGTGGTGCACGACTTTACACTAGTGAATAAAGTGAATGTGATTGGTCGATTACCAAGGGGTTGGATTGTTGTGGCGCAGGTTCGCAAGAAAGTTTGATTATGGCCAGTTAGCAACTTAGTGCTAGTAGGTTCCCAATGGGAAATTCCATTGGGACCAAGTAGCACTAAATTGGTGACTTAGAAACGACACTGTCAAGGAACGCTATGGACAGAGGAAACATGCAAGAGGAGCGTTTAGTGTCGGAGGTCGTGGATGAGTCTCCTCCATCATCCATTTTTTATTTAGAGGAGGAAAGCGGGAATGAAGATGTTGTGGAAGAGGACGCCAGGGCGGCAGAAGCTTGGTTTGGTGTAGAAGGCTTCCAGCCGTACATGTTTGAGCCCTTGCCTCGCAACGCTGCCAGTTCTGTTAGCTCTACGCCTGCTGAAGACAGGAAAGGAAATTATTCTGATTTCTGAGTTCAACCGTTGCTTATATTAGCTGCGACATATGAATCAAGATGCTTTGACCGAAAACATTTGATTGACAGAAGACCGTTGATATTTGATTGGCCGAATTTAGGTGTTCAGGCTGACGTATAACTAACTGGCCTGCAGAAGATAATGAAAAAAACAGATTTTAAGACAGGATTTTTTTTTTTTTTTTTATAGAAATTTTCTAACTTTTGGGACAATATCATCTGATAAAGAGTACATTTATATACATGTTTAAGCCAGAATAATTTGTCATTTAAATATGATTTCTCTACGACAAAAAAATCTATATAAAAATATATAATTTAATCTTTATTCGATTTTTAAGGCCTTAATTAAGTTTATTGGGTATGTGGGGCAGCGGTCTCTATTGGCCACCAGTCACCAATGAAGAGCCTCTAAGAGTGAAACATTTGTGGCCGCATGAATGGAAGAGAAATATGTGAAAAATAAATTTTGGTTAAATGTGTCATGGATAGGGGACATCATCATATTTTATGGGTTCAATTCCACACGTGTGAATTCAGCTGGTAAGCATGACCAATGATGGCGTCCAACAGGAAACTGAATAAAACCTGATTCTCATTTCAAATAGAACCCAAACTCAACTCAAAGCTATAAATATAAGGTTAAAACCCGGGACCAGACAGCTGCACGGGTCAGGGAGCAACCAATAGTATTTCTTTCCTATTGAGCAGCTTTTATCGAGAGCCTTCATAGAAACAGCTGCATTTCCACCCAGAATAAACTGCTCCTCTGTGTTTCCACTGCAGCATTAGAGCTCACAGATGACAGAGGGACGTCTCTTCTTCGTTCCGAGGTCAGGGAGGTACATCTAATGCATCCAAACCAACTAACCGTCTTAAAGGAAGAGGCTCAACATAAGAAATGCGTTAATATTTAAAAAATGGAAAAAGCTGCTCCCACACTGCCCCCATGAATACAGGTCCTTCTTCTTCCAAAGAATATCATGGCATCAAGATTAACTGGCTGTAAGGTGTGTCTTTCACAATCCGCCCCATTTTCCCAGTCTGATAGCATCTGTAAGGTAGAGTCCAGGCATGTTGAAGCCTACTTAGAGCCTGGTGTTGGTCGCACTCTGCTAACGGCAGCTTTTTCTCTCAGTACCAACCATCAGCACCTCACTAAAGAAGGGCAACAATCAACAGCAACCCTGGCAACTATCTAGGTTCTATGCATCTGGACCAAGCAAGAAACTTAGCAGTTCATCCAGTCCAGGCCTGCAGGGTGTGGAGCCTATCCCAGTAAGCTAAACCCAGTAGAGTACCAGTCCATCAAGATCTACCAATCTAGAGCTGCCATTCATCCTATCATCATGATCTTTGGCTAAAACTATTGATATTCACATGATGCTGGCTCTGACTGCCAGACCACCAAGCATCTACTAGAAAAATGATCTAGAAATAAGTAAAATATTCTGACATTTATTGTATTTACCCTTATTTTGAGGAGTAGGTAAATGAGAAATATTTTTACTCTTAACCCTATAATGCCAAATGTATCATATTTGATACATACGGTTTCTGAAATGTTTTGCGTCTGACACCTTTTGCATAATTTAATGGTAAAAACTTTGCTCAAAATCCTATTGTACACAATCAGATATACCTGATAACAGAGGGCAGAAGACTACACAAAAAATAATCTTGACTTATCGCATGGTAATAAATTATTAATATCAAAAATGTATTTCTGCTTTTTCTTTTTACATATTTTTTTAAAAGGCTAAAAAAGGATTTCAAACCAAAAAACAGTAATTTTCTGTTTGTGTTTTATTCTTGGATCGGGCTTTAAATGGTTAAAATAAGATAATTAGATAATATGCACTTGAAATAAGAAAATGCAAATGTGCTTTCCTATTTTAAATGTCAATTGTCTTGTTCCATTGGAAAAATGTCTCTTTTACCTATATTTTGATTTTTTCTAGTGTCGCACCCCTGCAGTCTAACCCTAAATGGCTGGTTATACTCGCCGCAGCAGTAAGTCACTGTGAGCTTGTTGCAGATATTTCTGATTTGAAGCGTGGTCTGCGTTATGTTATTCCACGCCACAACGCAAGAGGGCCAATCAGGAACTAGCTGTGGGTCTCGATACGGTTGAGGCGGTGAGGAAGTGGGGGCAAGTTTGTGTGACAACGGAGGGACATGAGGGCCAAAAAGAGCGGGGATCCAGGTGGAAAAAGGGTCCCAGCGTTCTCACGCACCTCACTCTTCTAGCTGGTCCATCTTCACCAGTCGTTTTCCACAATGGCGGTCATACAAAAAAAACAAGCTGGTAAGGTACCAAACAGGAAATATGCATAGTATATAGAGGATGTAGATTTGACCAATCAGAGGCCTCCTGTCTGCAGTCACCTACAGTATTGGGAGAGGTGCAGCAGAGTGTCTGCGAAAGGGACATTTGCAGACGACCTGGTTTCTGCGTATAAATCAGCCTTTAGTCCACAGGGTTCTATTCATCCTTGTCTTTACCTCATTCTGCTTCCAGGGGTTAAATAATTGACCAAAAAAATTATCTATAAAAGATTTGTTTGTTTACACATAGAGATAGAAGAAGCTCCCTGAGTTAATAAGAGGCAGAAACTCAAACTGTTTAGCAGAGGCACCAAGTAAAAAAGTACGAATACTTTGTTACTTTGCTTAAGTAGAAATGTTGTCTATCTATACTTTACTGGAGTAATTGTTTCTTTAGACAACTTTTTACTTCTACTCCTTACATTTTAAAAATAAGCTCATTACTTTTGTTTCTTTATGGCCTGTTGGTTTTTAACAAAAATGAAAACCATCAAACTAATTAGTTTCATCCTGACAATTCCTTTGTGGTTGGACTGGGTGCTGCCCCAACATGTTGTTCACCAGATGCCAAAATAAATAGTTTTTCAAGATGATGCAAAGTTAAATTAGACACTGTTACCATTAGTTATAAAACAAAGAAAATGAAATTAAAGGAAGTTATCCCCCAGAATGGTAGAAACATTTTCTTTTAATAGGGTAGAGCAGTAAAGCTTCTGTCCTTAACATTTTATCCTGCATTACTTTTACTTTTATACTTTCAGGAGTTTTAAAAATGGTACTTTTACACTTTTACTGGAGTAAAAAGCTGAAGTTGATCCTCCAATTTCTAAAGTGCTTTTAAACAGCAGGATTTATTTAACTCTCATCTTCAACACAGGACTCTAGCAACAACAAAGGATTTACTTGGAGGCTTTGCAGATGCCAACATAGAATAAAGGGAAACTGGGATATTAGGAGCATTTTACTTCATAATAACTGTTAGTTCTGCTTTATATCTGTGGACAGGAGCTGCTTGGACCTCATGGACCAACAGGAACCTCAGCACACTGTTTCTTTAGCTCAGCTGAACCATCGCTCTGCTCAAAGATAAACAGTGTTTGGGGAAAATAACGAGTAAATGATAAAATGATAACTTCATACTGTAACATTTTTAATATGCTGTGCAAACCTACAGAGCAATTAAAGTTTAATGTTAATGGAAGAAGCTAACAAGTGGCTCTTTGAAGACCTCACACAGAGCAGCCGCACGCCTCGTGCCTTTTTATTTAAAGAAGGGCGTAAATCTAACTGTAAACGGCAACCATGCAGCAAATGACTGTAGCATTAGACAGAAGAACTGTATTCTTCACACATCATTAACGGCCATGCGTAGACTGACGAGGAGAGGCTGCAGGCCGAGCTGCCAGTTCTCCAGCTGAGCCATCCTGCAAACATTTTGGCAACAGCGTGCAACATTTTACGTTTAACCTTGGATTTAAGAGCAGAGAGCGTGTGGGGCTGCTGATGGCGGGTTATGAGAAAGAAGGTTTGAGCAGAACAAGCAGACAGGATCTCTGTGGGGGATGGAGAATAGGAATGTAAGTAAATAATAAACTACTTTTGCTTTCTGTTAGCATTCTGCACAAATCCTGGAGTGCATTCTAATAAACTACGTCCTCTTAAAGCAGCCTTAGGGAGCTGTTCAGGGGATGCATAGAAAATCTCTCTAAAGATCCAAAGAACTATTTCAGTACATCAGCAGCCAGTTTCACACTTCCATGCAATAAACGCTCGTTAGTCACCAGCTGAGTGCCTCTAGAAAATGAAAGAATGTAGAGGGAGATTTCAAAGTGACAGTAAACTGAAAACACGCCCACTTCATTCTCTATGGTTCCCACACTGCAGAGGGTTTGCTGAGCACACTTCCTCTCTGACTTCATCGGCTTTATTGGATAACAGCACTGTGGACGGATGGGTTTCTGGGTTTGTTCACTCCTACATTTAAATGCTTTTTATTTAACCAGAAAAGTGTCCTGGTAAAATACAGGTACACTGCAAAAAATGTAAATCTGCATAATATCCTAATATAAGTGCACTTTTTCTTAAATTAAGGAGGAAAGTGAGACATTTTGCAAATGGAACAAGACAATTAACATTTAAAATAAGAAAAATACAATTGCATTGTCTTGTTTCAAGTGCATATTATCTAATTATCTTATTCTAAGAGTGAAAATACTCATCCTATTGGCAAACTGTCTCATTTACCTACTCAAATTAAGGAAAATACAATTAATTTAAGACATTTTTACTGATTTCTAGATCGTTTTTCTAGTTTACTTTACATCCCAGAACCCAACAGAGGATGTTTTTTCTTTTCACCATGATGGAATCTAGGATGCATTCCTTTACTTAACCCTTTAAAGCCCGATCCAAGAATAAAACAAAACAGAAAATTACTTTTTTTTGGTTTGAAGTCCTTATTTGGCCTTTTAACAAAATATGTAAAAAGAAAAAACAGAAATACATTTTTGATATTAATAATTTATTACTATGCGATAAGTCAAGATTATTTTTTGTGTAGTCTTCTACTGGCTGTTATCAGGTATATCTGATTGTGTACAATAGGATTTTGAGCAAAGTTTTTACCATTAAATTATGCAAAAGGTGTCAGACGCAAAACATTTCAGAAACCGTATGTATCAAATATGATACATGTGGCATTACAGGGTTAAAGTAAGATAATTAGATAATATGCACTTAAAACAAGACAATGCAATTGTATTTTTCTTATTTTAAATGGTAATTGTCTTGTTCTATTGGCAAATGTCTCTTTTACCTCCTTAATCCAAGATCAAATGCACTTATTTTAAGAAAAAATGACATATAGATTTAGATATTTTTTCCAGTGTTCAACCATTCAACCAGTTTGTGCCTCTGATGACCCGATCCCGGCTTCATGCTCCCTGGCTCTGCTCCCTCCTCTCAACCAGACCATTCAGGATCTCACACAAGCTGGAGATTTCTCACTGAGTCAGGACTTCTCTTTGAACACGCCAGCTGTCCACAGAGGCTAACAGTAACCAAGTTGTACTTTAGCAAAAGCAAAAACCAGTTTGAAACGTGCCACAGCAATTATTTCTCTCTTCCGGCAGAAATTGAGGGGATTCTGGGACCAGAGCACGGTCAGAGCTCACATTCACACTTTTCTCACGACTAAACACTTTTCTGAAACCTGCAAACAAAAACACACTGAAATTATCACTATTTAAATCCACAAGGTATTAATCAATTCATTAGATGAAGATATTCTCTGATGCACTCCACACCAAAGCAATGCATGTTTGATATACAAAAGCCCAATGAAGGGTAGGGTCGGTTTTACACAGGAGTGTGAATACTCCTGGGTTCCCTCTGAGAGCTAGTGTTGGAGAGAACAAAAAGACAAAAAATGTGAACCACCTGGACAATTCTACCTCTTTCCCACTGGCTGATAAACTGGTTTAAACCTGGAAACAATGAGTGGCAGTGGGAACAGCTCAATGACACGTGTCTACCCAGGTCAAACGACTCGAGAAGCGACCCGCGTTAAAATCACCTCAGATCTCATCGGCATGCTGTGGAAACACCAGAGCCGGGTCGACCCTCTAAATTACGTGATACCATTGAACGCAACGTATGGACGTCAACACAACGCGCCAGTCGCTTCCGATCTGACAAGCAGAAACAACTCTGTTTACATTTGGTAAACATGGAGGAGCTATATATATAAATAAGTAAACATTTGTTAAATTAAGTTTATTGACCCTTAATTTGAATAGGTAAATAAGATGATTTGCCAATGGAATGAGATTTTTTTTAGATTTTATAATATGCACTTAAAATAAGACAATGCAATTGCTTATTTCTTATTTTAAACGTAAATTGTCTTGTTTCATTGGCAAAGTGTCTCTTACCTCATCGATTCAAGACAAAAACTACTTATTTTATGGTTATAAGATAAGTTATTTTTCGCAGCATTGGTAAAAAGGGATTTAGACAGATAGAGAGAAACAATAAAGCACACTGACAGCGCCCTGGCTTCCTGACATGTTGCTCTCCATTGTTTTCTTCCCTGAATTCTGTCCCACTAATGACATCTTCAGCGCTAACAAAGCGCCATGACGTCACCAGACACACAGCGGCAGGGGTGGGGGGTGTTGGGGTGTCAGAGGCCACACAGCTTTCCAGTAGGGGGTTAGACTCAGCGTTTCAGTCAAATGGGAAAAAAGCCAAAAGCCAATTGTTAGTGGAGCGACCCAGTTTTAAAAAATCTGTATTTTCATTGGGGAAGCGGCTACAGAAACAAGAGGCTCCTGGTTCAGACCATGCTGGGGTTCAAACACTGCAACTATTTACAGGTTCACCAACAGGCGTGGAAAAGACAACGCAACAGAATGCAGAGAGACGCCTTTCACTTGTGGGCTTCAAGTTGGTTCATGCTTGATGAATCTGTCATTTTAACATAAGCATTTCTACGCTATAGAGTGAAAGTTGGTCTGTTTTGGGATGCCAGCATAGAAGCCTTTGTGTAAATTGAAACAAGGAAAAAAAATGTTTGCAAATTAAATAAAAGAAAATAACAAAACTTTGAAAATTTCTAAATCAAAGAAGTGTTTAGAGTAATTCTGCTTTTTTTCTCTCAGATTTTATCAATAAAAAATTTTTTTTTCATATCTTATTTTTTTTATTTTTTTTATTTTAGAATTTGAAATATCATTTCTTAAATTTTTTTCCAGAATAATTTTATGACAAAGTTGCATTTTCTATATCACATTCTCTCCTCTTCTGAGAGAGGCTTTTTCTCAGGTGTGAGCAGTGAAGAGGCATTTCTATTGGTCTGCATGCAAGTTAGCAACGTTTTATTGGTTAAGACTGAGCATTTGTATTCTAGCCTCGTGAGACCATCCTGATCTCGCGAGTTTTCAAGATTTTACTCGCAAATCAGTCTGGAGACTCTCCGTTGAAGAAAATTTGGAGCCGTTCACCAAACGAACGTCCAATCAGTGCTGGCTTTGAGGCGGGTTGAGGTGTGACGCAACGAGAAGCGCGACAGTTCAGTCTAAAGAACATGGCGGCTTCAGCCGATGAAACTAGCGTTAGCGTGGCTATCGAGCAAGTTTTATCGGAATTACAGAGTATTTCTTCACTGAAAGAAGAGCAAAACACTGCTCTGGAGGCTTTTCTCAGAGGAAAAGATGTTTTTGCTCTTCTCCCGACTGGTTTCGGCAAGAGTTTGATCTATCAATTGGCTCCTCTTCGTCGTCGCTCTGTTACGTCATATGCTTCGTTGATCTGATTGGTTTATTTGGCCCGTCTATCACCAACATAGGCCAATCAGCTAACCAGTATTATTTACTTCTACGGAAGGTTTCCAGATGGATATGCGGAGCAAATCCATCTGGCGGAGTCAGGTTATTTGTATTCAGCTTGGAGTAAAAAACTGAAATTTCAGAAGATAAAATTTGCAAATATCATATCTGTAAGAAAAAAAATAAGATAAAGTTTGAAATAATAAAATAAAAATAGATGAACAAAAATTAAAAAAAAAAAAAGCAGGAAAACAGCAGGTATTCTGAAAAATGTTTGGTTAAAAGGATTTCCATTCATTTTATTTTATATTTATAAAAAGTTATTCTTTCCTTTCAACAATAATGGAACAAAATTTTACTCCATAATCTGCATGACTTCCAGCTGGCATGGATTTCCTCATATTTGCTGATATAAAAATCAGCAAATATCTTTGGCTCATAAATTCTCTTAACTCTTAGGAAGTAACTACTGTTCCTTTGGATGATGCGACGAGGCACTAGAAATGTTGGAAATCTGTTCGCTGTGTTTTCTGCTTCCATCTATCTGTGGATGTTTTAGTCTGAACTTTGAGCCTCCAAGAGTCAAACGGAAAACTGCAAACAGTGGAGAATAAAATGCTGCTTATGACATTAGTAAAAAAAGAGAATCCTCTGATCCATTCCTTTATTCCATTATCACCATCAGCTTTGTTTTAATAAAAGCCTGTTTTCTCATCTCAGATTGGGACATTAGCATTTAAAAAAAGACTCCTTTCTATAACTTACCAAAGAAGAGACAGTTCCACTGGATAGAAAAAATATATATTTTCTATTATGCAAATCTATTAATCTGTTTTTTTTTTTTTTTTTTGATTAATCAAATAATTATCGGAAAGACAAAGGGTTCTTGAAGAGGATTTGTTACAAAATTAAACCAGGTGAAACTAAAACTGGAGTTCAATTCAGTTTATTTCTATAGCGCCTGTCATCTCAGTTTAACCCGATCATCCAGTCAAATTGATTCAAAGTTTTCTAAGGAAAACCAGTTGATTGCATCGAATCATTGACTCGAAGGCAATCCCTCACACTAAGCATGCTTGTAGCGACAGTGGAGAGGAAGAACTCTGTTTTAACAGGAAGAAACCTCCAGCAGAACCAGGCTCAGTGTGAGCGGCCATCTGCTGAGGCCGACTGGGGTTCAAGGAGACAGAAGCAGAGATACAAGAAGCAGCTGTAAAAGGCGGCTCCGTCCAGGAAACACACAGCCAGGCAGACGAGCTCTGAGCCAACTCCCTGTCAGAGGATCAGGTTAAATATTTGTTTACAATCTTGGTATTATTACTGCTCTAAGTGGGTCGCCCTGTGAGCTAAAGGCATGTTTTACAGTCTCTGTACTCCAGTTAACAATGAATTAATTACTAAATTAGTTGAGGATTATTTTAATGATCAATTAATCTGATTAATCTGATTAATTGTTTCAGCCTCAGTTGAGTTTTGTCTCTGTTCTTTAACACTCCTTCAAAGAGAAATCCAGAAGAACAATCATCTGCAGCACACTGGACACCAAACATTTAAACTATAAAGCTCCAGGAATTTTAAACCACTGATCAGTCATAAAATCCAAATAAGGAGACATTAGCTCTGAGAGCAGCTCTGAGAGTAAAACCCAGAAACCACCAACTTTAGATGAATTGGCAGCATTTCTTTGGCCTCATAATGATGTTTCCAATTATCCTTTCTTATCTGTAGAAGATAGAAATTGCACTGCCAGACAGTTCTGCCAAGTGAGCAAAGCGCCTCTTGTTAAAAACTTAAAAAGACAGCTAAGCTCCAGTGTGCAGAGGCCTTGTTCTTTTACCAGGGAGGTTAATGGGGGGCCTCATCTGAGCCCCTGTGGATCGATGCTGAGCTGCTCCTGCTTCAGTCTGATCCCGCCTCTGAAAACCATGTGGGAACAAGTTATTTGTAGTATGTGACCAAGCTAACCACTGGCTAGAAATAAAACTAGCAACACTTTAGCTAACAGTGGGTCTATGCAGCGACAAGAGGGCTTCACTGACTGCTATTAACTAATCAGGCATGGCAGCCATGTTGGAGGTCAGGATCCTGTTCCATCTGTAACTTAGGCATGGCAGCCATGTTGGAGGTCAGGATCCTGTTCCATCTGTAACTTAGGCACGGCAGCCATGTTGGAGGTCAGGATCCTGTTCCATCTGTAACTTAGGCACGGCAGCCATGTTGGAGGTCAGGATCCTGTTCCATCTGTAACTTAGGCACGGCAGCCATGTTGGAGGTCAGGATCCTGTTCCATCTGTAACTTAGGCACGGCAGCCATGTTCGAGGTCAGGATCCTGTTCCATCTGTAACTTAGGCATGGCAGCCATGTTGGAGGTCAGGATCCTGTTCCATCTGTAACTTAGGCATGGCGGCCATGTTGGAGGTCAGGATCCTGTTCCATCTGTAACTTAGGCATGGCGGCCATGTTGGAGGTCAGGATCCTGTTTCATCTGTAACTTAGGCATGGCAGCCATGTTGGAGGTCAGGATCCTGTTCCATCTGTAACTTAGGCATGGCGGCCATGTTGGAGGTCAGGATCCTGTTTCATCTGTAACTTAGGCATGGCAGCCATGTTGGAGGTCAGGATCCTGTTCCATCTGTAACTTAGGCATGGCAGCCATGTTGGAGGTCAGGATCCTGTTCCATCTGTAACTTAGGCATGGCGGCCATGTTGGAGGTCAGGATCCTGTTCCATCCGTAACTTAGGCATGGCGGCCATGTTGGAGGTCAGGATCACGCTCCATCAGTAACTTAGAGATTCTGAGTAACATGAACATGCACCAAGGCGGCTTTTAGATTTCTTACATTTTTATTCCTATGTAAAATATCCCAGCAGTTTACAATGAATCAGAATTCTGTGACCCATTTCCAGATCTTGGAAAGCTTTAAGCCAGGGTGACCAGACGTCCCTGATTCAGGGGATAGTCTCCTTTTGGACCGCCTGTCCCTGGAAATGTCCCCGATTTGGCTGCTTTAAGAACGAGGCGGGAAATGTTGTGTGTAGACTGTTATAAAGTAAGTATTTTGTACTGCCGTTAACATTAAGATGATTAAAAGAGTGCACCGCTTGTTTAACCTGCTGCTGTGAAGCAGGATTCTCCACCATGAACAGAATCAAAAATAAATATGGATCCAGGCTCAAAATGAGCTCCTTGATATGTGCTTTAGAATGGCTTAGTCTCCATTCAAACCAGGTTTAAAGCCTTGCAGGGCAGCATAAAGCCCACTGCTCTCATTAAGACAGAACAAACAAAGTATTTAATCAGATGAGATAATCATATTACGTTTTCCTGTTTTTACATTTGAATGTTTTGGGAAGTGATTTTGATTAATGTCTCTGTTTTAGAATAGTGTAATGCTGATAAAAGAGGAGAGGGAAAGAAAATAGGAAGACAGATAGAAAGAAGACTGAATAAGAGAGAAAACTGGAAAAGTAATGGGAAGATCAGTTGAAGAGAAGGAAGAAAAATATTTATAGAAGAGTAAAACAGAAAGCAGATAGAAGTCAGAAGAGGGCTGAAAAGAAAAGAATGTAGAGAGAGAAGAAGAAGACAGAGAAGAGTGAATGGACCAGATGCTTGTATTTACTTTTTGGGTTTTTCTTTTCCTCATGTCTCTCTCCCCTTATGGAGAGGCAGAGCTCTTAAGGCCCTAAAAATCAGAAAGCCCTACTAACTACTCTTGACCCCTTCACTCACCCTCCAACCAGAGACACAGTTCAAATTCTTTATAAAAACATCGATTTAATCATTTTTTTAATCTTAAGAAAATACTACCAGTGTTAGGAGACACATTCCTGGCTTTTACACTGGATTTTTGTTGTTTAAATATAAATACACTTGTGAAATAAATGAAACCGCTACCGTCCCCATTTCCTAATTTGTACTTTTTTCTATCTATGAGCTGGAAATGTCCCCAGATTTGAATTCAGGAATCTAGTGACCTTTCTTTAAGCTGTCAGAACCAAATTTAACCAAATTCCATTTCTCTATAGCATTGTTACACAGTTTTTGAATATGAAAGACGACCATATTTATTTATTTTTTTTGGTAATACACAGTAAATATTGTATCAAACGTTTAGGTCCACATCGTCCATGTAAACATGACCTTATGGCAGAGAACATGTGAACTTTTTTTCCCCAGGAAATGCAAACAATGTCGTCCCCAGTGACAGAAAAACGATGGTAAGGATGACGACATCTTGGAACCTTTGCTTCCTCTGACTCAGTAGAACAATATGAGCAGGTCAGGAAAACAGCCTGCCAGTATGCAGCATGCAGTCAAACAGGACCGTCTCCCTCCCTCCCTCCCTTCCTACCTCCCTCAGGCTGCTAGTGTGTCCATGAACAGTTGGGCTGTTTGTCTGCTCTGCCCTGGATCAGACGGCCTTAGTCACCTGTCTGCATACTAACTACTGTAACTCCAACATTTCAACACAACAAGGTGAGAGAAACGAGCCAACCAATCACAGCAGAGGGGAGTAAGAGATCTCTCACTTCCACAGCTTTATGGAATATTTCAATTCCTGAGAGGATTTTATTCCATGAACAACTGAGAAAACATGTTGGCACTGATAAAAAAACGCATTCACAGGAAGCAAAGAGAAAGGCTTCAACATTTTCCACAAGCATTGCCATGCTGGGCCTGGGTGTGCCAATCCTCTGAAACCACATGAAAGGTTCAGAGGGAGTCTAAATGAGCGGGGAGGTCTGCCGTCTTCTGTTTATGGTTAGAACAGTCAAGGGAAGGGGTGTTAGTAACGCGGCAGCCTGTTTCCACACAGAGAAACATCTTCAGCCAAACAGCTGGAGGAACATCAAGTAGATGGAGGCATGCTGCTGCTGCTGCTGCTGCTCTGTCTGGGGGCGTGTCTCCCCCCCAGGCCTGGACCAAGCAGAACAGAGACACGTCTCAGATGTCGCAACACGACCTGAAGATCTGCTGGATCAGCACTAAGTCAGAGCAGTAGCCCAACAACAAACCTTTGGGTGGACAAACATGCTTTGTGGGAGCCCTCTAGCAAAGCATTTTGGGATTTGTTGTGACAGCGGCCTGTTGTTGGGTAGTGTGAGCAGCAACAAATAACAAAGATGGGGCATGCAACGTGCAGGGAGGCGGAGTTAGGTGACCAACATGGGGCTTAAAGTAGTGATCATCTGTCTGTTAACCGAGTTCACTATAAAGTTCACTATTTAGGCCCCGTCCACACGAAGTCAAACCCTGGCCTAAACGCACAGATTTTTCACCAAACCAGCCTCTCATCCACACGAAGCCGGCGTTTCGGGGGTCTGTAAACGATCTTTTTTTTATTCAGCCTTCAGAGTGGGAAGATTTTGAAACGCCGTTTTCACGTTTCCATCTTTAAGCTCTAACCGCATTTTTTTTTTTACACGCATGCGTCATAGCGTCGCCTCTAAACACGCATGCCCGACACAGTATCACAACAACAATGGCGCCGTACTGTGTTGAATGGTTGCTGCTAATGCTACTCACCCTGCTGTCGGGCTTACAACAGAATCTTCTTCTTCTGGAATATCTCCAGGAAGAACAGAGCTATATCGACCACATAGTTCAGCACCTGAATTTGACAGAACCACGAAAATGGACCCGCAGGGCAACCATGTATAAATATTAGTGCGCATGCCCAACATTTCGTCGCCTATTTTTGCTTTGGCACCACAGCGCCACTTACAGGCCTGGCATACATTTTGCAGCATTTTCATGCATTCGTGTGGACGATCACATTTATTTTACGTCTCCGTCTTTACGACAAACGTTCTGGAAAATATTAGCGTTTCGTGTTCGTTTTGACGTCGTGTGGACGGGCCCTTAGTCCCCGCTCTATATAGTGATGGAGGGATTTAGGGGTTAGGGCGGATGGTCGGACACAGCCCTGGTGTTAGCAAGTTGCTCTAAAGTTAGCAGGGTGTGTTAATGTTAGCACCCTTCCAGGAATAACGGGGGAAGACATGGGCGGTTCTAGATGGGGGGCCAACCGGGGTCAGGGCCCCTATAGGTCATATCCTGGCCCCTGTACTGAAGACATAATGCTAAAAGAAGTTCGAATGATGATCTACAGTGGAGCAGACATGGTTTCTGATGGGTCCTTTGGATCTATTTCATGTTTTTTCTTTAAAAAAATTCTGTTTTACTAATTATTTAAAGACAATAAGGTGAAAGCTTCAGTCGTATTGTGATAGGATCCCAGTTTTTACCTGCTAAAGTTTTTTTTTCAACAAATAAAAAAATACTCTGTATTGATCAGTTTTTAATTTTATAGAAAACTGTAATTTTAACTGTTAAAAATATGCAAAATTCCTTAATTCTGAAAGTTTGTTGACCTAATATTACAAATACTAGCTTTATTTGATCTTTATGATATTTATTTAGCTACATTTTTTTGAGTTGCTTTTCTGCTATGCTAAGGGATTTTAATTTTTATTTTAACAATAATCCAACAAAACATTTTCAAGCCAAAAATAAATATTTTCAGTTGGAAGACATACAATTTTAATTAAACCTAACTGAATGGAAATTTCACTTAATGCATTTCTTTTAATGTATTTTGAATCCCTTGCCATTTTTTTGCTTCATGCTTTTCTGTGTATGAAATCACACTGCCCCCCCTCCCTTTGGGCCCCTGGAACATTTGGTCTAGAAGCACCACTGGGGGAAGGCGACCAACCATCGGGGCGTTTCTGGTTGAACAGAGAGCCCACAGCAGGTTTTAACTGAAACACCTTTTAATGGCAAAATGTCAGATTTCTGGCTGATGACAGTCTGGGAACATTAAAGGAAAAGTTCGGTCAGCAATGAATAAATAAATAATGGATCATTATTTCTAAAACTAATATGTTTGCAGTGATTTAATTAACTTAGCGTTAATCTGTAAAAAAAATAATAATACATTTCATCGCGATCACTGAGTCTGGGAGCGGCCATTTTTGCAACCCCCAATTTTTGCAATATAGTAACCCCTCCCTCCTGCCATCTTCCAGCAGTGACGTCACGGTGCGGTAAGCCTAGCGCCATTCTCCCCGCTTTACAGGCAGAATCAATGGGAACTACTAGACACATCTGCAACCAACAACAATTATTGAAGATTTCCAGAGGACTTCACCATTGAAATTCACCAGAGCTATAGTGAAACTGACAATGCCCACGTGCATGGCAGCTGGATGTTGGAACACATCGGGGAAAAGTGAAAAAAATTTTTGTTATTTCCCCTTTCTGATTCCTGATCCTCCACGGACAGATTTGTAGTTGGATTGCCAACTTGAAGAGGGAGGATTTGCCATCGAACTTCTGGCCAGAGAAAAAACCCGTAATATGTAGCCAACATTTGGAAGAAGAATGTTTTCAAGATGACTTGGATAATAGCGCGTTGTGACAAACACCAGATACAGCACTGGGACTTGATCAACAACCGATACCGCACCGTGACGTCACAAACCAGTAGGTGGCAGTAGTGTTCTTTGACAAACATGGATGCCTCCAGTTAAGCACATTCAAATGAAAATTACTCTTAATAAAAAAACACATATAATTTATTAAACACTATATAATAATTTCATATTTAAAGTACTTTAAGAAGTTTGTATTCTGAATCTGAACAAACTTTTCCTTTAAGGCTGACACATGGTGGTGGCAGCATCATGCTGTGGAGAGCAGCAGAGGTACATCCAGGACAATCCTGGTAGAGGCTAAAGAAAAGCTGTATGGATTAAGAAAATGTGAGTATTAGCAATACGATACGTGTCGCAGTACGATATTATCCCGATATTGCAATATCACTATTTGTTGCGATATTGTTCCCAGTTATATAGATAAATAAGCAAAAGCCATATAAGCTCATCAAAATCCATGTTGTTTGGGGTTTGAGTCAGTCCAGTCTCCATAGAGCTAACTCCCAGCGGCGGGTGCAGAGGCAGTCCATCTTCCCTCACTGTTTTAGGCAGAATTTGTTTTTCGAAATTGATACTAGAAATAGGCCAAAAATCACGATATATGGCAATATTTATTTTTTTCCCCCACCCCTAATTCAGAGCTGCAAATGTTGTTTCTAGATAAGACATCTTCATTTGTAATCAATTTATATGCAGAAAAGTTTTCATTAAACAACAGATTTCTTGAAAAAATAAAAGATAAAACTTTCTTCTTGGACAGGGATCTGCAACCTGTGGCTCTGGAGCTACAAAGGCTTCTGTGGAAGCAGCCAGTGATGGAGCAGGTGGAGCTAAAAACATGATTTATCTCAATCAACAACCCACCTGTTGTCAAGGTGAAAGACATTTAGAACAACATTTTGGTCTAAACTGACACCGTGCCTGTGATGAGAAGGTTTGTTTCCCAGGAAGTTTCCATTAAAGACACAAAAAATGGTTCTATAATTCAAAAGGAACACGCACAAAAAAAAATGAATAACTAAAGAGAAGCGGCAAAACACGAGGCATTTGTCTCTAAACTATAAAAGAGGACTAGAGCTCAGTACCAAGCGGTACCAGCTCTGCACCAAGCGGTATCAGTACCAAGCGGTACCAGTTCAGTACAAAGCGGTACCAGTTCCATACCAAGCGGTACGGGCTCAGTACCAAGCGGTACCAGTTCAGTACCAGGCGGTACCAGCTCAGTACCAAGCGGTACCAGTTCTCCTCCAAGCGATACCAGCTCAGTACCAAGTGGTACCAGCTCAGCATGGAGCAGTATCAGCTCAGTGCCCAGCGGTACCAGCTCTGCACCAAGCGGTACCAGCTCAGTACCAGGCGGTACCATTTAGGTACCAAGCAGTACCAGTTCAGTACCAAGCAGTACCAGCTCAGTACCAAGCGGTACCAGCTCTGCACCAAGCGGTACCAGCTCAGTACTAAGCGGTACCAGTTCAGTACCAAGCGGTACCATTTAGGTGCCAAACGTTACCAGTTCAGTACCAGGCGGTACCAGCTCAGTACTAAGCGGTACCAGCTCAGTACCAAGCGGTACCATTTAGGTACCAAGCGTTACCAGTTCAGTACCAAGTGGTACCAGTTCAGTACCAAGCGGCACCAGTTCTCCTCCAAGCGATACCAGCTCAGTACCAGGCGGTCCCGGTTCTCCTCCAAGCGGTACCAGTTCAGCATGGAGCAGTATCAGCTCAGTATCCAGCGGTGGTGGCTCAGTGGACTCAGGCTCTGGCGGTGACAGGTTTCTGGACCAGAACTCTTTCTCAGCCATAACAGAACCTCTGAGCGGTTAGCTTCAAAAGGTTTACTGGGAAATGTGGAAGGAGAACTCTTGACCTGTTTCAATGGACAGCACCGACTCAGAACCTGCTTTTCTGTTCCAGTCATCTAACGGTTGAGCCTCGGTTCTGATCCGAATCAGCTGATCCAGTCATTAAAAATCAAGGCAATGCTTTGATTGATTCACTTTTAGCTTTCTACATTTAGACTTTCATAAAGCAAAGAGTCTGAGTAAGAAAACCCACATTTCTGTCATTGGTTGAGTTACAGACTGACTAAACAAGGTGCCTTAGTGGCTCCTAATAGAGACTGACTCATAACTTCTGATTCAGAGAATAAAGGAAGGAGTGTTTCACTTCTGAAACAGATGATGAGTTCAGGCTTTTCAGAATGACCAAAGATCTTCCTTATGTCAGATCAGATCAGCAATCCTCTCATTTAAGGTCAAAACATCCTCAACATCAGCATCATGTCTCCTGGAAAATCAGCATTATGCCTCCTGGTATAAGTTCTACCTTAAGTTGAGTCAATCAGTCGGACCTCTGCTACCTAAAAACCTCTGTTCTTTAGGGTGGATATATTAGTCAATGACTGATCTGAGCTGCTGTAGGAGCCGTCTGTTGGTAACCGCTTCCTCTCTGTCACACTGACAGTGTTTTAAACCACGCGCCTCATTGCGGCGGTCTGATCTGGTTCTGTTTACATCACAATCTGTGGTTGATGCCAGACTCATACAGACAATACAGACTCATGTTGTTACATGAGGAGTCGTGGAAGTGGGTTCAAAAAAGGTCATCATGTTAAAACTGAGCCCAGCTATTAGCTACATTGGAGATAAAATAAAGTATTTTTCAGGTTAACATTCATCTCTTGGTGCGTATGGATGTTCCATTTAGACTTTTCTAATACTGAGGGTCGGATCCGCTGCAGGTACCAGATCTACCCGAGCCCTGCACACACCAGTGACCTTACACTATATGATTGGATGAACGTTACCACTTGATTTAAAACACTGTGGTTGCCTGGACAACGATTATAAATATGCAGCATCCGTGTGCTGAGTGGGGAGCATCTGTAGCGTTAAAGTGTCAAATGATGATGAAGTTTTACCTGATTGATGACAAAACTGATCTGTTGGTACTTTGTTTATGGTGAACAAAGTACCAAAGCTCTTCTTCATATCATGGTTAGACCATGGTATAAAGGGGGAGAGCTGGGTAGTGCTGTGTATGGGTATATGGCTTATACCAACTTCTAAAACCCCCATGATACGCACAATTAAGGAGAATCTTAAAGCCAAATTTCCTATTTTTTTCCCAGGCTAGTGAAGGCATCACCTTCACTACTCTGCTTCTAATTGCTAGCACTCACTGCACTCCATATTATGCTACACTAGTTTTAACTTTATATCAACAACAACCTTTTATTTTCTAATATTAGTAGTAGTATAACTGTTTTATTTGTCTATAATCTAAATTAAATTTTTAAGATCTTCGCATCCTCAGATCTTAATAAGCAGAGTGTTTGTGTCACCGTGGTAAATGGCAGATCTCAGTGTGTCTCTGTGGTAAATGGCAGATCTCAGTCAGTCTTAGAAGGCAGTTCTTTCCTTCAAGACTGAGAATGATCATTTTCTACCTTCGGCTACTTTAGATCACAGATGAAATTTAAAATAATAGCATTTAAAGGTAATATGTTAAGACTCCAGAGGAGATCTGATTCTTAAGAAACGATTGCATATGAGGATGTCATAAGAAAACGGGCCCCCGAGCAGATCTGGTACCTACACCGTCACTGAGTATATGGAAAGACATTTGCTCCAATATCAATAAAAGCAAAATATAAATAAATAAATAAAAGATAATAAAGAATAATAATAATCAGGATTGAACCAGTTGAACATTTTGTTTCACTTTGTAAGGCACAGAGACAAGATTAAGAAATCTGCACAGATTCGGATCTGCTCATATGTAGCAGGAGCCTCTGCAAACACTCTGCAGTGAGACATAAAAATATCAGACCAGAGATCAAAAGACCTGAGCTTAACTGTTACTAGTGGTGTAGTGCGGGGTATACGTGGGTACACCCACTTCTAAAACCCCCGTGATCCGCACAATTAAGCCAAATTTCCCATTTTTTTCCTAGGCTGGTGAAGGCATCACCTTCCCTACTTTGCTCCTAATTGGCTAGTACTCACTGGCTTTAGTGATTATATCGTGTAACTGTAGGCATGACGATTTCATAATCCTTCCTACCTGAGATCAGATAGCAGAAATTACACATCTAAATCTAGATCAGTCATTTTTTCTTAAAATAAGTGCACTTGTTGAGGCGGTAAAAGAGACATTTTGCCAATGGAACAAGGCAGTTTAAACTTCAAATAAGAAAACACAATTTTATTGTCTTATTTTAACTGCATGTTATCTCATTTACCTACTCAACTTAAGGGTATATACACTAAATTTAAGACATTTTTACTTATTTCTAGATAGTTTTTCCAGCGTAGATGACATTAAGTAAATACTATAAAGGAATGTTTAGGTAAACATCATAGAGCGGTCTGACATGTCATTGTTTCTGGGCGCATTAAAAAAGAGGGTGAGCATCCCCACTTCTCACCTCACACTACTGCCTGTTACTCTTTGCACAGACAGACCAAATGTTTTCCAGCAGCACCTAGAGCCAAAGTAGTCTCTGGCATGTGCCTTTTAAAAAATGGCATATGCCAGTTGAAAAGTGGCATATGCACATTTTCTCCAGCACATAAACACATTTATAACCACATATATAAACACACATATAAGAGCTTTGGTGAAACCAGCAAAGTTTCACCAAACTCAAGTGACTCAACTCTTTGTTTTCTGTGACAGAGACCTGCATCGGACTCCAAGCAGCTGAATGTGTTTGCTTGTGCCTCTGGCCGGCCCTGCCTCTGGAAGGCAGAATCACAGCCTGTTCTTTAGATTGTAATGTGTCAGAACAGTTGGAGTTTGTTTCTGCTTGTTTGGTAAAAACCCAGAGCGCACCTTGGAAGTTCAAAACTCTCTGAAAAACAGAGAGAAACAGAGAGAGAGAGTCCTATTCCACCCCCTCCCTTTCATTTGTGCGGCTCCCAGGAGCCCAAAGTGGCCCCGCGCGCCGCTGAGCTACTTTAACCCGGAGGAAGGTGCGAGTCTCTCAGGTTCCTAAGGAGCTGAGGTCTGGAGGAGGCCATGGTCTCCTCTGCAGCTCCTGCAGCGGATCGGATCCTCCCTGTCACGAGTTTCAGCGCAGCGCAGTGGTGGAAAAAAAGTTGTGTCGTGGACGTGGAGTGAAAGTTCCACTCAGAAAGAGCCTACCTGTTAGGAGGACGGCCGGCAGCAGGAAGCAGTAGACCAGCCAGACGATCACCTGGAGATCCATGTCAGTCTGTCTGTCTGTGTGCGCTGACAGTCAGCAGCCAGCCCGTCCTCTGGGCTCCATCTAAAGGCGGATCAGTTTACCAGAGCAGCTCCTCGTTCGCGTCCAGCCAGCAGACAGAAACACTCCCAACATGTCTCCAAATGTTCGCTCCTCCGCGCGCCGGGATGGAGCTTTTGTTTTCGGGGCGTTTTCAGCCGCAGACCATGTGCCAACGGCGCATCCGCTGCCCTCTCTGCGCCTCTGAGGAGGAAGGAAAGTTTAGAGCGCGCGGCTCGTGTCGGCAGGCGCGCGCTGAAGGAACTCTGCTCAAAGTGGAAAATGTGATTCACTGGAGCAGCGAGTCTGAGGGGCGTTCATAGAGGAGCTATTCTCTGGTCACCTCCCTGTTTAGCCAAGCCTGTGGAAGCAGCGCCTGGGGCCGCTGAGGCGTGTGTGGTGGTGGTGGGGGGGGGGGGGGGGGGGCTGTCTAACTGTCTCACTGTCTCAATGTCTCAATGCATTGCGCTGAAACATCTGTCCTGATGCCACAATGTGTCTATCACACCTGACGTCAAACAGCTCGACGGCTGTGCGTATAGCGCCCCCTCGTGTCCAGCGACGGTAGCTGACCATTCAGCCAAAAACAAACAATACCCTCAATCAGCCATCCTGACTTATTTCTAGTAGGGGTGTCAATAGTACACACATTAGTTACTTAAGTAGAAGTATAGATACTGCAGTTTAAAAACACTCTGGTAAAAGTTGAAGTATCAACTTGACCTCTTTACTCAAGTAAAAGTGAAAAAGTATGTGCTCCTAAAACAACTTAAAGTATAAAGTAACCTTTAAATAAAAACAGCCAGATGCCACTATATGAATTGAAAGCTCAATTTTTCGACTATTTCTAAAAATTCTTTGAGATAGAGCCAAGGATGAGGGAGGTCTTGTTGGTCTCCGTCTCCCGATACGCTCTCGCCTGTGTCCGACCTTTCAGACATTTCAACATCTTTTTCTGAATCCTCCATTGCAGCATGGCACAGACAATTCACGTTTACAGTTTGAAGAACACCTGCTTGCTTCTGATGATTTAGCTTCACTAGATGTGGATGGAGCCAATGATCTGCATTGGATGGAGCACATGATGTGAAATAAATATTCATAAACATTAAACCGAAGTCAAAAGTAACGAGTAACATTTGTTTTAATAATGTAAGGATTAGAAAGTACAGATACTTGTGTGAAAAAGGAATTAGTAGAAGTCAGAAGTAGGAAGAAAAATAAGTAATGGAGTAAAGTATAGATACCTAAAAAGTGTACTTAAGTACAGTAATGAAGTATTTGTACTTTGTTACTTGACACTTCTGATTTCTATATTTTACTTGCACTTAACATTTTCAGTCCTAAAATTTCACCTTAATATGATGAGTTTGTGGCATTCCAACTTAAATTGTAAGCTATTTCTATAAAATGTAAATTTGGGCACATCAATGCAACCTAATATTTGGAGTTTTAAAGAGTTAAGGGATTCAAAATGAAGATAGGATTTTTGTCACACCTGAGAAGATGCTCAGGGTACACCCTTAATTTTCAGACATTTTTACTTATTTATAAATCATTTTTGCAGTGAACAAGGTAAGTTTAATTCATCAACAACCCCACAGCCTACTAAAAATGTATGTGGAGGAGGGGTAAGGACAGTCCAATCTGTCCTTCCACATACTGTACTAGATTCACTCAATAAAACCTAAGGGGCGGGTTCACTACTCAGTGACTCTGTCCACCATTGTTTACAATGCAGCAGGGAGACGCCAAAAACCAACACTATAAAATAAGGTTCAGATACCCTCGCGTCCCAGCCCAGAACCTCACACCTTAACCTACCTGCTGTGGGACACTGACTACTAGAGGAACAAACATGTCCGAATCAGTACCTACTGACATCCTGCTGACGTTTGTTATTCATCTATGACAATAGAAACTCGGTTTTGCATTCTATGACCCCTTTAAGTATTTAAGTTGAACCACTCTGACGTTTACTACATGGGAGGGGCCCTATCAGACTCCTGCTACCTTTACAACGTCCCCGTCATCTAAAAGCTAGTGACACCAAATGCTATGAAATATAAAGTATTTTAAATTATTGATATTGCATTTACTACAATATTGGGATCATTTTGTAAAAGAGAAAACCATTTAGGATTGAAACGTATTCAGATATGGACATTTTGAATGGAAAAAGCTTTAAAAAAATGCAGAAACAAAAAAGAAGATTAAAAACAGTTGGACTAAAGAAATTACGCTTTACTAATCACTAAAGAATAAATATTTATCTTACACATCTAATATATATATATATATATATATATATATATATATATATATATATATATATATATATATATATATATATATATATATATATATATATATATATATATATATATATATATATACAGGTATATTTTGAAATACTTTACATTTTAATTTAAAATTAAATTACCGGTACTAAAAAAAATTATATATTTTTTATGACTTAATCAGTGTCATTGGGCGTGGGGCGGCGCATCAGCGCCCTCTAGTGGCCCCAGCGGCCACTGTCGTTTTAAAACAACTTACGTTTTCTGCGCGGTTGCTTTGGAAAAGCCACTTTCGTCCGTTTGGCCTCAGACTGTTGTTAATTTCTGTCGAGTAAATATTTCAGAGAGCGCCTTTATGAACTCTGCGTGAATTATGATGAGTTACTCCTCATTTGGAATTTACTGAATATTTTCTGTAAAATAATTTGATTATTTGATGTTTCATGGGGGCTAATCATGGAGGTGATATGAAAATTAGCCTATATTATTTAAACAGTGTTACTAAATATAGCCTAACTTCTAGACTTTATAGTAATCCAGCATTTAAAACCAAACTTTGACGCTAACTGTAAAATAACCTGAATGCTTTTTTCTTTTATCAATTCAAAAATACTTCATCTATCCCAAAGGGAAATTAAACGATACTCCTAAACTCAGCATAAATCTTGATTAGCCTGTAATTCAAATAAACAAAACAAACAAAAAACACATAAGTGGTTGAATAAAAACATGATTTGTTGCAACAGGTTTTAACGGAAACACTGCAGCCAATCAGAATCCAGTATTCACCCATAATAATCAAAAATAATCTACCAAGCCCAAAGGGAGATGAAATGATGACTAAATGGTTAGTGGATTTGACAGTGTTTTGTTGGGCAGTAAGTGTTATCCTATTATTCTAGTGAACAAAAAGTGAAGATTTCACAGTGACAATGTGTTAAAGAAGCAATTTTGTCTTACAGCCTCCCAAAAGGAAAGAAACACGTCAGAAGTGCAAAGAATCTGCTAAACGGTTGCCCGAAAGAGGAATGGTCCAAAGAGCAGGTTAGATTATTGGTTCGAAGCTTAGGTTTGCATAAAATCTGTGTTCATAGTAAAAACTAAGTTGACCCAATCTAAAATCTGTGTCATGATTGGTTACAGAGTAAACCCAATATGCAGAACACACACGGAGGCTGATGAAAAGTTTAACAAGGTTTATTGATACACAAGCACAAGAATATTGCACTGGAACTGGTTCGGGCCTGGGGGCTGGTTCACCGGAGTCTGCAGGGATGACAGTTCAGTTAGCACATGGACTGATGAGTTATGAGTCTTAGAGTTTGCTGAGGAATACCTTGAAGGAGTCCGAGTTTCTCTTTGAGAGAGGAAACTGTTGGGTCCAGAGACTGTTTGTTCAGCAGAGTTCAATAACTGCTTTAGCATCTTACTTCTGACTTTGAGGGCAGACCTTGGTTTGTGTTTCCAGCTCTTAGCCAAGAGCTGCAGGGGAATCCAGAGAAGAGTCTTCAGGTTTGGCTGACGAGGGCAGGCTAGGCAGGTTAAGCTCACCCAGAGCTTCAAGGAGAGACAGGATTCCTGTGAGGCAAAAACAAGGAAGAGTTAGAATCTTATCTCAACTGGAGATAGCAAAGATTCTCAGGTTTACTAGGCTCAGGTCGCTAACCAAACTAGATCAACACTGCGGCGTTGAGGCAAGGTCTGAAGGCAGGTTATATAGCAGTGGATCCTCTGATTATGAGATGCGCCACAGGTGTGTTGGAGGCTCAGCTCAGGAGGACCCATGGCGCACTCTGCTGGAGGAAGGTGGTACAGCTCCAGATCCCAACAGTACCCCCCCCCTCAACGACCGCCTCTTGGCGGTCCCAAGGATGTCGACGGGAGGGAGCGCTCGTAATCCTCTATCAGAGACGGATCGAGGATGTAGGAGCCAGGAACCCATTGGCGATCCTCCGGACCGTAGCCCTCCCAATCGACGAGGTACTGCCATCCGCGACCTCGCCGACGGGAGTCCACGATCCGGCGGACGGTGAAGGCAGGATGTCCATCGACGTCCAGAGTGGGTGGAGGGGAGTCGGATGGAGGGCACAAAGGACTGGTAACAACTGGTTTTATCTGGGAGACATGGAACATTGGATGGATGCGGAGACTCGAAGGAAGGTGCAGGCGCAGGGCAGATCGGTTTATAACCTGGGCAATCTTGAGGGGAATGTCCCGAGTGGTAAGCCATACCTCCTGACCATTGACGTACTCTGGGCAGGGCGTCTCTTGGAGTCCGCAAAGCGCTTGGAAGTCGCAGATGAGCGGTTGAGAGTGCCGATGGTGTCCCTCCAGACTCGTTGACAGCGACGGATGTGGTGATTGACAGATTGAACCGAAATCTCTCTCTCGTCTGCTGGAAAAAGAGGAGGCTGATACCCGAGACTAACCTGAAATGGAGATTGACCGGTGGAAGCAGACTTGAGGGAGTTGTGGGCATATTCGATCCATGTGAGGTATTGACTCCAGTCAGTGGGATTGTTGGAGGTCAGACAGCGGAGAGTCGATTCGAGCTGTTGGTTCATTCTCTCTGTCTGACCTTTGGACCGTGGATGATAACCAGAAGTAAGTGATGACTTACAATTCTGCGCAGAAAGCCTTCCAGACTTGGGAGATAAACTGTGGTCCGCGGTCGGAGAGAATTTCCTGGGGTATTCCATGGAGCCGGAAAACATGTTTTACTAGGAGCTGTGCAGTCTGAAAGGCCGTGGGAAGTTTCCTGAGAGGAATCAGATGACATGACTTCGAAAATCGGTCGACGATGGTAAAAATAGTTGACATATCTCTGGAGATTGGGAGACCAGTGACAAAATCGATGGCGATGTGAGACCAGGGACGAGTTGGAACAGGAAGAGGATTCAACAGGCCAGAGGGCGGTTGATGTGAGCTCTTGTTTTTGGCGCATATGGAGCAAGCCAAAACATACTCCTTCACATCCTTGTGCAACGTAGGCCACCAGAAACGTCTAGAAATCAAGGCGATAGTTCGGCTCACCCCCGGGTGAGCGGAAAACTTGGCTGTGTGCATCCATTGAATCAGGCGGGATCTGACAGATGAAGGGACATAGGTTCTGTTAGGAGGACCGTTACCTGGGTCAGGTTCAGAAGCCAGGGCATAGTTTATGAGATCGGAGATCTCCCAGGAAACCACTCCAACAGTACAGGAGGCAGGAAGAAACGGTTCAGGCGTCTCGGATTGATCAACAGAGTATAGACGAGAGAGAGAATCGGGTTTTATGTTCTTGGATCCGGGTCTGTAAGATATAATGGGGTTGAACCGAGAGAAAAACAGAGACCACCTTGACTGACGAGCGTTAGCTTGTTTGACGGCTGGATGTATGCTAGATTTTTGTGATCAGTCCACACTAAGACTGAGTGTTCAGCCCCCTCGAGCCAGTGTCTCCACTCCTCCAGTGCGAGTTTGATGGCCAAAAGTTCTCGGTCCCCAACGTCGTAGTTTTGTTCCGCCGGGGAGAGTCTACGGGAGAAAAATGCACAGGGGTGAATCCTTTGATCAGAGTCGAGTTGTTGGGATAACACGGCACCAACACCAGAGTCAGAGGCGTCCACCTCGAGGATAAACTGCTTGGCAGGATCAGGCTGGATTAACACAGGAGCTCTGGAAAACAAAGTCTTTAATTTATCAAATGCATTTTGTGCTTCTGTAGTCCATTGGAAAGTCTTTTTGACTGAGGTTAGAGTTTTGAGAGGAAGAGCTGTCTGACTATAATTCCTGATGAAGCGACGGTAGAAGTTGGCAAAACCCAGGAATCTCTGCAGCTGTTTTCGGTTCTCAGGTGTCGGCCACTCCAAAACTGCCTTTATCTTTTCTTCGGATGGCTTAACCTGCCCGCCCTCCAGCACAAACCCTAAAAAGGTGACGGAAGGTTGATGAAACTCGCATTTTTCAGCCTTTACAAAAAGTTTGTTCTCCAACAGTCTTTGCAGGACCAGGCGGACATGTTTTTTATGCTCGGAAAGGTTCTTTGAATAGATCAAAATGTCGTCAATGTATACAAACACGAAGATATTCAAAAAGTCTCTGAGGACATCGTTGACGAGGGCTTGGAAACATGCAGGAGCGTTAGTGAGACCAAAGGGCATGACCAGATATTCAAACTGGCCCAACAGGGTTTTAAAGGCTGTCTTCCATTCGTCACCTTCTCTAATCCTGAGAAGGTGATATGCGTTTCTTAAGTCGAGCTTGGTGAAGACAGTAGCCCCTTGTACTGGTTCAAAGGCTGATGCCAGTAATGGAAGTGGGTATTTATTTTTAACAATTATTTGGTTAAGGCCTCTGTAGTCTATACAAGGTCTTAGAGAACCATCCTTTTTGCCCACAAAAAAGAAACCAGCACCCAACGAAGAAGAAGATGGACGGATTATTCCAGCAGGTAGGGACTCATTTATATATTTTCCCATGGTTTCTCGTTCTGGTTTGGAAATGTTGTAAAGTCTACTGCTGGGCAGGGGAGCTCCTGGTAATAGCTCAATCGCACAGTCATATGGTCTGTGAGGTGGAAGAGACGTTGCACTGACCTTACTGAAGACAGGAGCCAGATCATGGTACTCGGAAGGGACAGAAGTAAGGTCAGTAGAGTCCATCTCCCCCCTACCCCTAGGAAACTGTACAGCGGGAGCAGCAGAACGAAGGCATGTTTTATGACAGGAGGTCGACCACGACTCAATGTGGCGTTCAGCCCAGTTGATATGGGGATTATGTCGTTCCAGCCACTCAAAACCAAGCACCAAGGGAAAACATGTAGAAGGAAGAACAAAAAATGTCAAAATCTCACGATGATTACTAGAGATCAAAAGCTCTAGAGGTTGTGTTTGATGGGTAACCTGATGGAGTCTCTTTCCATCAATAGCAGAGATACTAAGTGGTTTGGTTAAAGGGACAGTTTCGATCTGTAGCTGCAGAACCAGGTTAGAGTCAGTTAGATTACGCTCACATCCAGAGTCGATAAAAGCTGACAATGTGAGATTCTGGTTAGAGAAAAATAAGGTGGCTGGAAGCATCAAATGAGGAGATTTTTCAGTTTTCAAATGGCCCGTCAGACTCCTCAGTTCCTCTGACGGGCCCCGGCTTTTGACTTAGCTGGGCATGAAGCAATGAAATGGCCAGTCTCACCACAGTAGATGCACAATTTGCCCCTGAAACGTCTTAGTCTTTCCTCAGGGGTTAGCCTTGTGTGTCCAACCTGCATGGGTTCGGCTTCGGTCTCAACAGAGTGAGAGACCTGGACAGGCATAGAGAGAGACTGGGTTTTAGGCCTCGACTTGGAAACGGGTTCTGTGGGTTCAGAAAAAAACAGAAGCATTATTCAATGCAGGGGCTGACACAAAAAACTTTTGTCTTGAGCTGTTTCTAGCACGAAGTCTGTTGTCCAACCTAATTGTCAGGCGGATTAAATCCTCCAGACTAGCTGGTTCATCGAGAGTTGCAAGTTCATCTTTGATATTGTCATTCAATGCCTTAAAATATGCACTTTTAAGAGCACATTCGTTCCATCCGGAAGCTGCGGCTTTGACCCGGAATTTGATGGAAAAATCCGCTACTGAGGAATTTCCCTGTCTTAGATTCAGCAGAGCTCGAGAGTCAATTGTTTGATCAGAATCTTGATTAAACACCTGGGAGAATTCAGAAACAAACTCTGAAAAGGTTTGTCTGAAACTGGTCTCGGAAGTAAATCTGGCCTCCGCCCACTCGAGGGCTCGCCCAGTGAGTTGGGACAAAATAAAAGTTATTTTCTTTTTATCCATAGGGAAACTGCCAGGAGAGTTCTCAAAAATAAGATGGCATTGAAACAAAAAATCTTTACAGTCTTTCTGATTACCTGAGAACTTTTCAGGGAGACTAGGACAGAACTCAGGAGATGACGTCACAGCCGGTGACCTTAGAGGCGGAAGTGGATCCGGAACTTGACGTGCCGCCGACACGGCATTAGCACTGCCCATATAGCTAGCATAGTTTTGGAGCATTTGGTTTTGGTAATCAACCATGGTATGCAACTCACGGAGGGTTTGAGATTGTCCATGGATCTGGGCGTCTTGTTCCTCAAGCCTTCGACGGAGGTGATCTGCTGGGCTTAGTGTTTGGCTGCAGTGTTCTTTCATGATTGGTTACAGAGTAAACCCAATATGCAGAACACACACGGAGGCTGATGAAAAGTTTAACAACGTTTATTGATACACAAGCACAAGAATATTGCACTGGAACTGGTTCGGGCCTGAGGGCTGGTTCACTAGTGTCTGCAGGGATGACAGTTCAGTTAGCACATGGACTGATGAGTTATGAGTCTTAGAGTTTGCTGAGGAATACCTTGAAGGAGTCCGAGTTTCTCTTTGAGAGAGGAAACTGTTGGGTCCAGAGACTGTTTGTTCAGCAGAGTTCAATAACTGCTTCAGCGTCTTACTTCTGACTTTGAGGGCAGACCTTAATTTGTGTTTCCAGCTCTTAGCCAAGAGCTGCAGGGGAATCCAGAGAAGAGTCTTCAGGTTTGGCTGACGAGGGCAGGCTAGGCAGGTTAAGCTCATCCAGAGCTACAAGGAGAGACAGGATTCCTGTGAGGCAAAAACAAGGAAGAGTTAGAATCTTATCTCAACTGGAGATAGCAAAGATTCTCAGGTTTACTAGGCTCAGGTTGCTAACCAAACTAGATCAACACTGCGGCGTTGAGGCAAGGTCTGAAGGCAGGTTATATAGCAGTGGATCCTCTGATTATGAGATGCGCCACAGGTGTGTTGGAGGCTCAGCTCAGGAGGACCCACGGCGCACTCTGCTGGAGGAAGGTGGTACAGCTCCAGATCCCAACAATCTGTGGTTTTCCACGTGGTGACTTACAAGATTCATCACAACTCTTTAGAACTTTGTTCACATTTTGTTTTATAACAATCACAAACTTGAGCATAATCCTCCTGGTAGGAGGAGAGTCCAGTCTGACATCAGGCACCAGTACTTAACTTCAACTAACATTTGACCAATTAGATGAGCTCTTGAATGATAGATTACCTTCTGTAAATTAAGTTGGGGAAAAAAACGTAACAAGTCAAGAAAAAAAAGGTGAAAAACTAATTGAAAAGTTAAAAAGTAAAGTTAAAAAGTTAATCAGCCTAGTTAACAATTATATTGAGGTTTATAAACTATAAAATGTGAGTACCAGTATCAGCATTAAAGCCTCTAAGGTTAGGTTGAACCAACAAAAATGTGTTTCTTTCACTCTCAGAGTTTTTTTTAATGATTTTTTAATACAATCACTTTTGTTATTTTTCTCAATATATTTGTGCAAGTTGGCATTTTTTGTTATTACATTGACATTAATTTTAGCCATTAAAATATTCATATTTTTTAATGTTGAGAAAAGGTTTTTCAGATTCTTGTATGTCCAAGTGTAAGCAGGGTTTGTCTGAGACTTTTTCACCTTTATGTAGCTTCGCATTGAGCAGATGAACCTCACCCAGAATCAGGCCTCTGGAGGATCTGAGGGAGCATATGGACTCTCTAAGTGAAGGTTTTATAGATTCACACCTCTGTGGGCCCTTCTCTGTGAATTTGTATGAAAGCATGACCAAAACATATTTTCTTGCAGGAAGAGTTGGGGGTCAGAAAGTCTGCCTTGTAGAACCCAAAGCTCAATATTTTTTTTCTTGTATTCATGGTGGATAAATGTGTGTCTTTAAGGTTGGCAGTAGCAGGCAGGTTGGTATGTTTCAAGGGAGCTGAAGCCACCCCAAAAGTTTTTTTTTTAATTTTTAATTTTTATTTTTTGTCCTTGGTTGGATTGAAGCAGAACGTCAAGATCTTTAACTTGACTGTTCTTTTTTTCTTGCTTTGAATTTTTCGTATTTTGTTATTGTAATGTTTTATGAAAATCAAATGTTCATGTCAGGCACAGAGGAGCGTCATCAGAAGCAATCCAGAGTTAATTATTTACCCTCATAGTGATCCCTGACAAATATTCTTCACTGTTTTTGATTTTGTGATGAAATAAATAAATAAAAAATATCTTGCTTGCTCTTTAAAATCATTTTATTTGTCTTTATAGAGTCTATATTTATGAAGGTTTGGTAGGGATTGTATCCAGCCCCACTCTTTTATATTAATTTAGGAGATAAAGAGTTCTTGTTCTGATTTTTTATATCCAAACTTTTTTAAAATCATTTTACAGAAAAAAGCTCTATACAAAATTACTCATATAGTACAAATAACAGGAGATCATGAAAGGTCTCCTCATTAAGAGGCTGAACAAAGTCAGAACCCTCCCATCAAGCTGAAGACATCTATAAGATTAAAGATGTAAAACAAAAAAAGAACAGCTGCTGAAACGATGGCGCTCTGCCTCGCATCACTGCTGGACGGATGAAGATTACTCAGCATGAATGAAGTAAAATGGGCCTGATTTAGATGGAGGAACTTTAGAAAATAAAATATTTCACATCCCCTTAGATCAAGATCTGTTAGAATTTGACTCTAAAACTAGTCTTCCTCCCCTGGTGTAGTTTCACTAAATACGGCCTATTTCCTCTACAGGTGCTGGTCATAAAATTAGAATATCATGAAAAAGTAGATTGATTTCAGTAATTCCATTTAAAAAGTGAAACTTGTATATTATATTCATACATTACATACAAACTCATATATTTCAGATGTTTATTTTGTTTAATTTTGATGATTACAAATGACAACAAATGAAAATCTCAAATTCATCATATCAGAAAATTAGAATATTGTGAAAAGGTTCAAAATTGATGGCCCCTGGTGCCACACTCTAATCAGCTAATTAACTCAAACCACCTGCAAAAGCCTTTAAATGGTCTTTCAGTCTAGTTCTATAGGCTAGACAATCATGGGGAAGACTGCTGACTTGACAGTTGTCCAAAAGACGACCATCGACACCTTGCACAAGGAGGGCAAGACACAAAAGGTCATCGCTAAAGAGGCTGGCTGTTCACAGAGCTCAGTGTCCAAGCACATTAATAGAGAGGCGAAGGGAAGGAAAAGATGTGGTCGAAAAAAGTGTACAAGCAAGAGAGATAACCGCACCCTGGAGAGGATTGTGAAACAAAACCCATTCAAAAATGTGGGGGAGATTCACAAAGAGTGGACTGCAGCTGGAGTGAGTGCTTCAAGAACCACCACACACAGACGTATGAAAGACATGGGTTTCTGCTGTCGCATTCCTTGTGTCAAGCCACTCTTGAACCACAGACAGCGTCAGAAGCGTCTTGCCTGGGCTAAAGAGAAACAGGACTGGACTGCTGGTGAGTGGTCCAAAGTCATGTTCTCTGATGAAAGTAAATTTTGCATTTCCTTTGGAAATCAAGGTCCCAGAGTCTGGAGGAAAAGAAGAGAGGCACTTCATCCACGTTGCTTGAAGTCCAGTGTAAAGTTTCCACAGTCAGTGATGGTTTGGGGTGCCATGTCATCTGCTGGTGTTGGTCCATTGTGTTTTCTGAGGTCCAGGGTCAACACAGCCACATACCAGGAAGTTTTAGAGCACTTCATGCTTCCTGCAGCTGACCAACTTTTTGGAGATGCAGATTTCATTTTCCAACAGGACTTGGCACCTGCACACAGTGCCAAAGCTACCAGTACCTGGTTGAAGGACCATGGTATCCCTGTTCTTAATTGGCCAGCAAACTCTCCTGACCTTAACCCCATAGAAAATCTATGGGGTATTGTGAAGAAGAAGATGCAATACACCAGACCCAACAATTCAGAAGAGCTAAAAGCCACTATTAGAGCAACCTGGGCTATCATAACACCTGAGCAGTGCCACAGACTGATCGACTCCATGCCACGCCGCATTGCTGCAGTAATACAGGCCAAAGGAGGCCCAACTAAATACTGAGTGCTGTACATGCTCATACTTTTCATGTTCATACTTTTCAGTTGGCCAACATTTCTATAAATCCTTTGTTTTTATTGGTCTTCAGTAATATTCTAATTTTCTGATATGATGAATTTGAGATTTTCATTTGTTGTCATTTGTAATCATCAAAATTAAACAAAATAAACATCTGAAATATATGAGTTTGTATGTAATGTATGAATATAATATACAAGTTTCACTTTTTAAATGGAATTACTGAAATCAATCTACTTTTTCATGATATTCTAATTTTATGACCAGCACCTGTATGCTTGCAGAGTGTGTTTAGGGCCACATGGAGACAAACATCAAGGAATAATAATATGTTTATTATTCATAAACTGCAGGAGTGACAACCAGGAAGTCGGAGAAAAAACATCAGTAATAAAATCAGAAATGAAGTCATACTGAACTCAATGAAGGACAGTTGATTTCCAGAATAAAACCTCAGGAATATCATCAACCAAAGCTCAGGATTCATCCACTACTTCTCATCATGATGCAGAGACCACAGGTTGATAATGACTCTGGTTCCTTTTTTTTAAACTTTGTATTCCCGATACTGTCTGGAGCAAATAGGCCTCATGTTCTGGTGGAAAGCAGGTAAATACTGGGATAAGGCCTGAAGGCTTTGGGACTTTGGGATTGAGATTCACTACTATGTTGTCATACACACTTCAGTGCATGAAACCAGGGTCTGCAACACACAGACATCATCAGTTTTCAGGTGAATATATAGGCTATTAATTAAACATCACAATAACACTATAACAAAATAGATTTTGTCAGCCCTGGTGTCTCTCTGTAACCTGACTCCGCCAGATGGATTTGCTCCGCATATCCATCTGGAAACCTTCCGCTGAAGTAATTTTGGGAAGGGGCGAAAATACTGGCTAGCTGATTGGCCTATGTTGGTGATAGACGGGCCAAATAAACCAATCAGATCAACGAAGCATATGACGTACTAACAGAGCTACGACGAAGAGGAGCCAATTGATAGATCAAACTCTTGCCGAAACCAGTCGGGAGAAGAGCAAAAACATCTTTTCCTCTGAGAAAAGCCTCCAGAGCAGTGTTTTGCTCTTCTTTTAGTGAAGAAATACTCTGTAATTCCGATAAAACTTGCTCGATAGCCACACTAACGCTAGTTTCATCGGCTGAAGCCGCCATGTTCTTTAGACTGAACTGTCGCGCTTCTCGTTGCGTCACACCTCAACCCGCCTCAAAGCCAACGCTGATTGGACGTTCGTTTGGTGAATGGCTCCAAATTTTCTTCAACGGAGAGTCTCCAGACTGATTAGCGAGTGAAATCTTGAAAGCTCGCGAGATCAGGATGGTCTCAAGAGGCTAGTCTCTCTGGCATTGTGGAGATAAAGTCTCTCATCCGCAGATGAATCCGAAATCCATTTCTGTGCTATATTTCCTCCTCGTTTCTCTCATTAGACTATGTACATTTACTAGTCTGCTGCTGTGAGTAGGATTCCTCTTTAGTCGGTGACCTCTAGCTTACTTGACGTTGTCATGACAACGTAACGTCCTAAACTTGTGTTGATTAGGCCTCAAAATAATTGAATCAAAATTGGAATACACGTAATAGTAAATTAAAAAAGTCAAAATAATTTCCCAAAATAGTCATACGAAATTTCTAAATTGTGCAAAGTATTTGTAAAACATTATCTCTTTCTCGCCACTAGGGGTGCTGCAGCACCCTGGGAAACCATGGTCCCTTTTTTAGCACACCGGAATCCTGACCATATCAAAAAATGTGCAGGGAATCCAATGTGCTCCCATATCTAACGAGCTTTTCAAGATAAGTCTGTAGTTCTATCTAATGATATAATTACAGCTGCAGGTGAAGTAAATCTGGGTGTCCTCATCACTTTGTGCATGTTATGTGTGGTTATCCATCCCCATAATTGAAAAATATAGCTTCTGTAATGCCAGGGGCGGAGCTAGATGGGCGGCCAGGGGTAGCCATGGCCACCCTTAGCCAATGATTGCCCCCCCTGTGGCCACCCATACCATTTATCCTCTAATACAGATGATGGCAACAGTAATACTCTCAAGTGGAATATTCAAAACATTTAAATTTTTCATAGATTAACTATTACTTGACAACAAAAACGCTGTGGTTAATTATGCACATCAATATATTAACATTAAAGATGATAAGTACAGAATTCAAGCAGAAATAGCTTTTGTGTTTTATGGAGTAAAGAGAAAATGAAGTGTCCCTGGAAGTGATCTAGGAGTCATCAGTTAAATTATAAATAAATAACTACTTTAATAAACACTTAAAGGAGAATTCCGGTTTTTAACACTTTTAGCCCATTTTCTGTAGTGTCCAGGATAAAATCGAATGATCGACACCAAAAGTTTGACAATTGGTCCTGTCTCTGCTTTTTGGCTCATTTAGAATCCACCCCTGGCTGCTTCAGAATGGCTTCCATTGTGCATGTCCGATAATGTCCTTAAAACAACCTTAAACGTTCTTTTTATAAAATATGCTACTCACCGGGTCGTCAGCGCTGTTCAATGACGTTCCAAAAAAAGTTTCGTAAAGAAAAAACGTTCCTGTAGTGTTTTATTTAGCATTTTGTAAATCCCATTGAGTTCTGTTGGAATAGTCAATATTCCGCTGCCACCGGAAACGGAAATGGGGCCTGTTTACACAGTTGTAGTCTTTTCGCTTCACTCTGTGTACTCCGACGTCGAGGTGCTAACGTCTCTGTTAAACACTTTAAAAAACTCTGAAAATGGAATACGAAAGGTGGATTCTTGATTCTCGACGTGCTGAAGAATTGGAGAATAGAGATAAAATGAAGCAGAACTTGCTAAGGATAACCTTAACCACTAAATATAAGCTTTATCAATAAGGAAAGTTTTAAGCCTTGCCTTAAAAGTAGACAGGGTGTCTGCCTCACGGACTAAAACTGGTAGTTTGTTCCACAGTAGAGGAGCCTGATAACTAAGAAGAGAAGATCAAACTCTCCAACACTGAAGGACCTTAAGGATGAAAGTTCCTTAGGATGAACTATCTGCTCTGTCCCTCCCTGCAGATGGCTACACAGTTGTGTCTCCAGTCTAGCTTCTTGTCCAGCTGAACACCAAGGTATTTCTACTCCTCCACCACCTCCACTTCTTCTCCCAGGATGTTGACAGGATTCATCTTGTTCCTGTTTCTTCTGAAATCTACAATCATCTCCTTGTTTTGTTGACATTCGGGATCAGATGATTGTTTCCACACCATGCCACAAAGCGGATCACCAGCTCTCTGTACTCAGATTCTGCTCCATCTTTGATGCACCCAATGACTGCAGAGTCATCCCAGTATTTCTGCAGATGACAGCACTCTCTCTGGTCCTGGAAGTCAGAGATGAACAGAGTAAAAAGGAATGGCTAGAGTACCGTCCCCTGTGGAGCTCCTGTGCTGCTGACTGCTTGATCAGGCAGCTGAGCCTTCAGTCTAACAAACTGTGGTCAGTCTGGCACGTAGTCTTTGATCTAGGTGATTGTTGATGCCTCCACCTGAGTCTTCTGGAGTTTCTCCCAAAGTCAGTCAGGCTGAATGGTGTTAAATGTTGATAAATCAAAGATCATGATCCTCACAGAGCTGTCTGCCTTGTCTATTTGACAGTGGGTTTGTTGAAGCAGGTGTATGATGGCATCACCAACTCCATCTCCATGGCGATAAGCAAACAGCAGGGGGTCCTGATAGCTGCTGGTTTGCTTGCTGAGGTGAACCAACACAAGTCTCTCTAGGACCTTCATAATGTGGGATGTCAGGGCAACAGGTCTATAGTCACTGAGGACTTTTGGCTGAGTCTTCTGTGGTCCTGGAACAAAGCAGGAGGTCTTCCTAATCACTGGGACTGTCTCCAGGGTCAGACTAAGGATGAAGAGGTGCTGCAGAATCCCACAGAGCCACCAAGGCCTTCAGGACTCTGGGGCTGACACCATCAGGACCTGGTGACTAATTATCATTCAGTCTCTCCAGTTGCCTCTTCACTTGACTTGGATTGGATGGAGAGATGATGGATGTATGGATAATGCATGTATGGATGGAAGGTGGAAGAATGATGATGGATTGATGGATGGATGGAGGATTTGTTATACTATATAATAAAATGACAAAATGAAAAGACCAAAACACTTATCAAGACAGAATTATTTTTTTTTCTTTCAGAAAGTTGATTTATTCCATCAGTTTATGTTAAGTAGTCCTCAGGACCCTGACTGCATGACTTTTTCACATGAATTTATGTTGATGTACAGAAAAAATAATTATGGAATTTAATAAACAAAAGAAAAAACTAGGTAGATTTTCACATTTGACACAAGTCTCACTTCTAAAAGCTTCCAATGCATATGTTCAGTGAAAAATATAAAAGTGAATAAAGCAAAATTACTTTACAAAACAAACTTATTCTACGGCTTTAGAGTTATGATCATAAACACACACACATCCCACCCCATGTCTCATTGGTTTCCCCATGTTGTTGTCCCTTAAATTGCATGGAGCAATTTTTCTCCTGGGTGGGGTTACATTTACAGCATGTCGTCATTCTCTCCTCCTCCATACATGTCGGCCAGTTTCTTGAAGCGGGGGCCCCATTCTTTGAGGGGCTCATAGTCTTGGTCTCCATCATTTGAAGAGTACAGTGAAGAGAGGCTCCCTGCCTTCGATTCCCCTCCTTCTGAATCGAACACCAGCAGGGAGTCAAAGGGGGGAGCAGCTAGGTCGTTATCTGCCAACTTCCGGTTCTGAAGAATGGAAGCCAAAATTTAGGAAACCTGCTTTTATGCGGACCTTCTTAATTAGAAGAAAAATAAACCAAACAGGACCCAACACAATGAAAAGCTTTTCCTCTTATGTTGTTATTTTTAGGTAAGTGTTTCACTCACATGGTCAATAAAGCTGGCCATATCTTCTTGATTGTTAGGGAGATGTCTGTAGTGGGGCTGACTGCGTTCCATCGGAGCCACGTCACTCCTGACTTTATCAGGTCGGTTGTCCAAACCGTGGTGGATAACACTCAGATCATAGTCCTGTTAGAGTAATGGAGTATGACTGATAGGTTATATATTGGTTCCAAAAAAAAGTTAAAAAACAATCCAATGGACTTGGTTTCCAAGTTCGAAGACGTTTCGAAGCTTTTTCAATTCAAAATGTCAGAAATAGCGTTGAGTTCAAGGCTTTATACAGTAGCCCAACAAAGCCTTGTATTTGCTTAGAAAACATGCAGATTGAAACAGAAGAACGGGTCCGTCCCTTTGGCGCACCCGTTCACCCGCGATGATAGTGAGATGGAATCAACACTATTGCTGCATAATAGGTTTTTGAAAGCTGAAATCTGAGTCCAGCCCCTCTGTTTAAGGTGGGGAGAACGCAGATTTCAGCTTTCAAAAACCTACAATGGATTCCAAAGGGATGGACCCGTTCGTTTCAAACTCAACGCCATTTCTGACATTTTGAATTGAAAAAGCGAAACATCTTCAAACTTGGAAACAAAGTCCTTTTTTTTTCTCCTTTTTTTTTTGGGAACGACCAAAACTATCATGACCTGGATGACTGAGAATCTTCACTGCTATATATGGGGTTACCCACAGTTATACATACAAAATAAAATGTTTTAAAACATTCAAAGAAATGTTTCTTACAGAGCTATCGTCTTATATCTCTGTTTACCTGATCATCCTCTCCGCCTCCTTCTTCATCATAGCAAACAATCTCATCTCTGAGGTCATCTTCTGGGGGTAGCAGCAGCACCTTCTCTGTTTTTTTATTCCATCTTGAAATAAGCACCACCGCCAACACTAACAAAAGTCGAGAATGAATCTTTAGTTAAAAAGACCTCTTTGTCTCTTTGTATCTGTTTATATGAGCCCAGTAGGCTTACTGAAGGGCCTATTTGTCCAAAGTCATTGCCAATGTATTCAATTCAGTTTATTTCTATAGCGCCAATTCAGAACACGTGTCATCTCAAGGCACTTTACAGTTCAACCAGATCACACAGTTTGATTGATTCAGAGTTTTCTATCTAAGGAAAACCAGTTGATTGCATCCACTCATTGACTCTTCAGCAATCCCTCACACTAAGCATGCTTGTAGCGAAAGTGGAGAGAAAAAGTTCCCTTTTAACAGGAAGAAACCTCCAGCAGAACCAGGCTCAGTCTAATGCTTACTCTTAATTCTCTAAGGCCAAAGAAGACTTTCACAATTTTCACATGTAGTCTTGAGTCTCTCTCCCCCTGAAATGGTCGCGTTAACGCAGATTTTTTTAAACGTGGGTCAACTGCCTACCAAGATGTATCATACATTATTCCACCTGGGTCTGATATTCTCATTATTGATCACTATTGAGCCGATAACGAAATATAAGCTGATATTAAAAACCAATGTTTATTTTTGTCTATTTTATGTCAGGAGCGGGAGCTGAACGGATTGGTGATATGGCGTTAGTTTTTTCATTTGACAGTGATATCATTGTAGCAAAGGACTGTGGGGGTTTATCTGAAGTAGAGAAGAGATATCTCACAGTGGTCTGCTTTTTGTACTGTAAAAAGGATGAAGCTACAATATTGATTTAAATCGTTATCGGCATGAGGGCGATATTACCGTCAGGTATTATTATTGGCCAAAATTTGTCATATCCCTGCCTCCCTACATAATTATGGAGGATAAAAAGTGCCAAAATTGATTAAAATACAGCATTAAATAAATAATTAAATGTGTCATTCATTAATTAAAACCAGGTCACTAATATAAAGTGCCACAATTAAATAAATAAATACAGCGATAAACAATTAATTAAATGTGTAATTCATTAAATAAATAAGGAATTAAATATATAAATGTGTCATTAATTTAATAAAATACGTCTTCATTTTATTAAAAATATATATAATTATTTCAGTGTGCATTTAATTATTTCATGGTCCTGTGTCGCAGTGCATCCAAACCATTAAAAGAATCTGTCAAACTCACCCATCAAAGTTAGGGGGCGGTTATCTAACACCTGATTGGTCACCCTGCACATTAAGGCGAAGCAAATCGATTACAGAGACTGTGATCCACAGGTTGTGAACATACTCTGATACAGTAGGTGGCGACTCGATTCGCGTTAACCCCGCCCCCTAACTTTGATGGGTGAGTTTGACAGATTCTTTTAATGGTTTGGATGCACTGCGACACAGGACCATGAAATAATTAAATGCACACTGAAATAATTATATATATTTTTTTAATAAAATGAAGACGTATTTTATTAAATTAATGACACATTTATATATTTAATTCCGTATTTATTTAATGAATTACACATTTAATTAATTGTTTATCACTATCTATTTAATTGTGGCACTTTATATTAGTGACGTGGTTTTAATTAATGAATGACACATTTATTTAATTCCACATTTAATTAATTATTGACACATTTAATTATTTATTTAATGCTGTATTTATTTATTTAATTTTGGCACTTTTTAACCTCCATACATAATAGCCTTCTGTGTCTCTGTACAGAAGCTGTTAAGAAATCAAACTTCTGAAAGTAATTTAAATATGAAATATCATTACATATTGTTTACAAAGATCTGATAGAAAAGGTTTCTAAAATTGATTCATTTAATTAAAAGCAAACAATAAATGTAACTTATGTACTTAAATACAGTGTAAAGAAATGGCGGCCGGCCAATAGTGGGCACTAGGGTGCTGCCCCACTCACCCAATGACCTTTATTAAGAAAAACAAAAAAAAATTACATTATAGAATTTAAATATTTTTAAATATATTCATATATGTTTTAGATGTGCAAGATACATATTTATTATATAATGAGGAGTAAAGCTATCTTTCATCGTCAGATTGGTGACTTATTTCTGCCCTGGGGCGCAAAAATCTTCACCCATAGGTTGGTTAAAAGTTCATGCGCAGAAGCTCCTCTTCAATGTTAAAAATAGGAGCATCCTGAGCTGAAAGCAACTTTATTTGCACACTACCAGCACTGATGTCAAAGTCGTTAGAAAGTGTGGCTGAGTGACAGGTTTATAGAATGATTTAGCAACAACAAAAAGTCTAACTGAATGCAGCAAGGCTAATGCTTTATTCTGCTTTCCCTGCCTCCTTTTTTCAAATGTCAGGATCGGACCCAGCATGGATAAAGACAGGAAGGACTGATTTAAAGTTTTTCTCAGAACATATTAGAATGTTTTAGTCCGTGAGGCAGACACCCTGTCTACTTTTAAGGGTGGGCTTAAAATTTCCTTTTTGATAAAGCTCATAGTTAGAGTGGCTCAGGTTATCCTGAGCTATCTCTATAGTTATGCTGCTATAGGCTTAGACTGCTGGAGGTCATAGGGACCCCTCTTTCATCACTCTGATTCACTCTGTCTCTATTCTCCCACTCTGCAGAATCTGTTAGTTCAATCTCTAACGTTGTGCTCTCTCTGCTTTTTCTCATAGTAGTTTCATCCGGTCTGTTCCTGTTTGGATGTGACTGCTCCCATCAACACCTTTGTTATAGAGGTTGGAGCTTGGCCTTTTTTTTCTGTCCGGTTTCTCTGACTGTGACTAACTGGATGTGCTCACTTTCATCCTGACATGGGAGCTGGCTGGGAGCTCGTCTGCCTGGCTGTGTGTTTCCTGGATGGGGCCGCCTGTGGAGCTGGTTGACAGTTTCCTTTTGTATCTCTGCTTCTTTTTCTATGTCTGCTTCTGTCTCCTTGAACCCCAGTCGGCCTCAGTAGTTGGCCGCTCACACTGAGCCTGGTTCTGATGGAGATTTCTTCCTGTTAAAAGGGAGTTTTTCCTCTCCACTGTTGCTACAAGCATGCTTAGTGTGAGGAATTGCTGAAGAGTCAATAGCTACGTTTACATGGACACAACTAATCGGATTGAAGGCCTGATCAGATCAAAAATGTTTCACGTAAACATGTCAGACTGAAGATTCTAATCCGATTCGGTCCGATCGGATCTAAATTTAATTCCGAAAGAGAGAGGTGGTTTTTGCCGATCGCCATTCCGATTGGCGTCCATGTAAACACCCATTCGGATCTTAAGAGTAAAATAATCTTCACTGCGCATGTGTGCGACGTCAGCGTGACGTTTTCCGCCTTGTCAACAACAGGAAACCACCGGTCGCTCTCGCTCTCGCTGTGAACAACATGGCGGGAGGAGTCTAGGAACGCCGACTTATACACTCAAGTTCATTTAAAGCTGCAGGAAGCAGGAATTTATCCTCCTCCTCTTCCTCTTTTCTGTCTCCACAGCCCACTCGCTCTCCCACGCCGGTTCAATCGCTCATTCTCTACATTTTCTCTCGTACATTTCGCTGCCAAGCGCTTTTTTCCTCCTCTCTCCGTTTTTCTTTCCGCTCGCTCCGAGCGCATCGTTTGTCAGGCCTCCCAAAAACCAGACGCAGACAGAACTGCCAAGTTTGGCAGGAAGTTCTGCGCATGCTTAAAAGATTTAATCTGATCCAACGCTTGGTACATGTATACACACGTCATGATCGGATCATTTCATTTAGTGTCCATGTAAACGGAGATTTTGAATTTCCGATCAACCAAGGTTTGGATCGGATCGGGGAAATTTTGCGCATGTAAACGTAGCTAATGAGTCGATGCAATCCACCGGTTTTCCTTAGATAGAAAACTCTGAATCAATAAAACTGGATGATCTGGTAAACTGTAAACTGCCTTGAGATGACACGTGTTTTGAATTGGCTCTATAGAAATAAACTGAATTAAATTGAATGTTGTTTTTAGTTGTTGACATTCATATAAATATACTCGTGTTATATCTTAGTATACATTTGATTGTTGTTTTATATATACGTCTATTTTGAAGTTATAGCTCTCCCCTGGAGGAAACCCCACCAGCCACCACTGTTTGGAGATTTAATTTTTGTACCAGGCAGATGAGTTTAACCAGCACGTTCATTCTTTTTACACAGGTGTCTATACTTAAGTAAATAATGTGAATACCTGACACCTCTGCTATAGAATCACAGTCATTATCATTTTTTCTTTTTTGATTTCTGTTTGATGGATTCACAAAGGCTTTGAAAAACATTCATAACTCTTCTTTGACTCTGAAATGTCAAAGGGCTTTTCAAATTATTTGATCTTCTTGATCAGTTTCTTTTGTTGTGTAGGGCTTTAGCTTTTTATTATTATCATCATTTAGACTCAATATCACCTCATCTTGTTGGTTACTTTCTGGTTGCGTTTTCTTGTTTTGTGATTAAAGTAAAACGTTTCTCCCTTTACCAGGAAGTCAAACAATATCTCCAACTAACCGATAAACAACAGTAGGACAGCCCCAAGGATCCCCAGGGTGACGGGAAGACTGGAGCTACCAGTCCGGTTTTGCATGCAGGGCTCCTCTCCGGTGCAGTCACAAACCTTAACTGCAACTGTGCTGACCTGTGACAGACCCTGGTTGTCTTCAACACTCAAGACCACCTTGTAATCTCCTCTTGGAATCTTGGTTTTTAAAGTCAGGATGATGCCCATTTCTGCAATCAAACACAAAATAAATTAATTTCACATGTCATTCTATTGATTTTTCCAAGTTATAGTCTTCACTTTAACCCCTTAGATGGGTCTTTAGGTCCTCAAAGGGACAACAGCGAGAGTCAGAGTGAGGTTTTAATGTAAGATATGTATTTTAACACTCATTACATTGCCGTTAACTCTTTCACCAGTAGGTAAAAAAATTGTTAAGCAGAATTTTTAAGCAAGTCATGTTTTAGAGAAGAATAGACGGGAAATCTTGTAAAAAGCAAATCTGATGTCATGTTTATTGATGGGTATCCCTATGTTGTGACTCATCAGTCGGCTCTAGGACAGCCATGAGCGAAACAAACTCCCAGCTATTGCTACAAGCTGTTATCCGTGTAACAGTTTTAAAGATAGATTTTTGTCTGTGTATTTAAAGTCTAGTAGTTATCCCCATATTATCCCAGTGGGTCAGCTGACCATCTGGAGAGATACATTAAGAACCCTCAGCAAACCCACAATGGATTAATGAGGAAAACATCCTGTCTAGTTTTAAGAGTAGGCTTTAAACAGCTTTTTAGATGAAGCTCATAGAGTGGCTCAGGCTATCTCTACAGTTATGTTGCTATGGGCTTAGGCTGCTGGAGGACATAGGGACCACTTTTCCTCACTTCCTTAATTTGACCCCTATTCTGCTATTCTTTAATATTTATTAATTTAACTCCTAACACACGATGCAATATACATTTAGTTGAGCCAGATCATATTCAAAATAGAAGCAATCTTAACGACGAAACAGCAGGGTTTAAAAGTTCACTGATCTCACTGTGTGGCCCGTCACTCTGATGCAATCTACCTGCTCCTACTGTCCGTCTAAAAACCATGTCGGACTCAGCGCTGAGAGATGACGCTGGTCGGACTCATCAATCTGGAAGAGGAAGAACTCCCTTTTTTACACATGCGTAATGCTCGAGGTTCTGGTAAATGGGCTGGTACCTCTGCTTCAATAGCGGGATTTACCCACAAACACCTTAAGACGGCTGACTGAATTTCAAACATTTTTGATTTTCTCCCGACCTTACGATTCCTGATCAGGAGGTGGTTATGAGAGGCTGATCACCCCTCGTTACCCCCTGCAAAGTACACGACACAGGACTAGACTTGAGCTCAAAAAATTCTCGCATGACTGGAGAATCGGCTTGAAAAGGGCAAAAAAATCGTACAGTGTATATGCCTGGCTCTAGGTGTGCAGGGTTGTCATACTTTAATTAAAGATAAATATGTGCAATTGGTATACATTTACATTGGTAAATGGCAATACATAAAATACCAAAATTCAATTGACTGTGGTAAAATAAGGCTATTCACTCACCGGCCACTTTATTAGGTACACCTGTCCAACTGCTCCTTAACACTTAATTTCTAAGCAGCCAATCACATGGCGGCAACTCAGTGCTTTTAGGCATGTAGACATGGTCAAGACAATCTCCTGCAGTTCAAACCGAGCATCAGTATGGGGAAGAAAGATGATTTGAGTGACTTTGAAGGTGGCATGATTGTTGGTGCCAGAAGGGCTGGTCTGAGTATTTCAGAAACTGCTGATCTACTGGGATTTTCACGCATAGCCATCTCTAGGGTTTACAGAGAATGGTCCGAAAAAGAAAAAACATCCAGTGAGCGGCAGTTCTGTGGGCGGAAATGCCTTGTTGATGCCAGAGGTCAGAGGAGAATGGCCAGACTGGTTCGAGCTGATAGAAGGGCAACAGTGACTCAAATAACCACCCGTTACAACCAAGGTGGGCAGAAGAGCATCTCTGAACGCACAGTACGTCGATCTTTGAGGCAGATGGGCTACAGCAGCAGAAGACCACACCGGGCGCTACTCCTTTCAGCTAAGAACAGGAAACTGAGGCCACAATTTGCACAAGCTCATCAAAATTGGACAATAGAAGATTGGAAAAACGTTGCCTGGTCTGATGAGTCTCGATTTCTGCTGTGACATTCGGATGGTAGGGTCAGAATTTGGCTTCTACAACATGAAAGCATGGATCCATCCTGCCTTGTATCAACGGTTCAGGCTGGTGGTGGTGGTGTCATGGTGTGGGGAATATTTTCTTGGCACTCTTTGGGCCCCTTGGTACCAATTGAGCATCGTTGCAACGCCATAGCCTACCTGAGTATTGTTGCTGACCATGTCCATCCCTTTATGACCACAATGTACCCAACTTCTGATGGCTACTTTGAGCAGGATAATGCGCCATGTCATAAAGCTGGAATCAGACTGGTTTCTTGAACATGACAATGAGTTCACTGTACTCAAATGGCCTCCACAGTCACCAGATCTCAATCCAATAGAGCATCTTTGGGATGTGGTGGAACGGGAGATTCGCATCATGGATGTGCAGCCGACAAATCTGAGGCAACTGTGTGATGCCATCATGTCAATATGGACCAAACTCCCTGAGCCTCATCTAAGGGTGGTACCGTTGAACTACCACTAAATGAGATGGTGTCCGCCTGAATCTTGCAGAGAGCTACTGGCTCTCTTATGTTGCTCTGTGTGTTACTTAGTTGTTGTTTGGTTTCTCCAATACCTCCTATATAAGACGTTTTACAGTCCTCGCTGCACTGGAATGAAATACTGCTCACCTTAGTTTAGGTCTGTGTTTTCTGAGTGTGTTGTTGGGTTTTAAATGTTTAGAGAAAATCCCTCTGAGTTTCTCAGAAATTCCTGACATACGGAATCAGAATGTTCTTGTGTCTTTCTGTTTACTACTCTGTGTTATTTTTCCTGCTAGTTTTGATTTACTGTGGAAACTCTCATTTTGTAGATGCTTCAAGTGATTTCCTAACATGTTTGTGTTCTTTTCCTTGCTTCTCTGCACTTGAGGGAATATTGCCAGTCTGGTAACTCAGATTTATGATAATAGAAAGTTTATGTTGCTGGGGGGATGTGAGTAAAAATGCAGGTATTGATCTGCATGTGTAGGTTTCTGGGAAACATTGGTATTAATTCAAATTTAATTAAATTTTATCCACTTTATTTATATAGCTCCAATTCACAACACATGTCATCTCAATGTACTGTACAGAAAAAATTCAACCAGATCATCCAGTCAGATTGATTCATAGTTTTCTATTCAAGGAAAACCAGTTGATTGCATCGACTCATTGACTCGAAGCTGGAGGTTTCTTGTTGTTAGAAAGGTGTTTTTTCCTTTCCACTATCACGGCATAAAGGCTTAGTGTGAGGAATTGCTGCAGAGTTAACGTCATCATACAAATAGAGATGTTCCAATACCATTTTCTCTCCCGGTACTGATTCCAATGCTTGGGCTGTGAGTATTGGCCGATACCAGTACGTTACATTCAGTTAGGCAGTTGATATCATCACTTTGGGACATGCTCAAGTCTGTGGTTCTGAAACAATCCCTCTGTTTCTCAGTGGCCTCACTTTCACTGACCTTCTTCTGCACTATTGTCCTTCTCACCACTGGTATGTAGTGGAGGAGCAGGTAGACAAGGTAATGAACCTCCGGGGAGCATATCTGTTCCTTCACGTAAACATGAGCCGCGTTTCACCATCTCTCATTCACAAACATCTCCAGCCCCCTTCCACTCTCTGGAGAAATCCTGTCTGCACGGATGAGTTTAAATCCATCCAGGGAAACCACTGGGACAAGTCCATCTAACCACGTCTCTGTGAAGCACATGATACTAGCATCTCTGTATCTCCCCTGGAAGCAAAGTAAAAGCTGCAATCTCCTCAGTCTTGTTGCACAAAGTCTTACGTTTCCAAACGACAACTGACGGAAAATATCTTTCCCTCCCACCCCTGCAGCAAGTCTTCTCCTTATTTCTGCAGGGATGTCTGGTTTCTTAGCATGTTATGAATCAGGGCTGGTGCGCATAGCAGCTCGTAGTCCTATTAGCTTTTGTTTTCGCATTAAATCGGTAAATGGGCCGTATAGTGACTGTTAAAAGTAGAATGTTCTAGCCTCAAATTATCTTAAAAATTATTTTCTTTGAACAACACTAACAGAAAAGAGAACTTTAATTGAAACTCTGAGCTCTGTGGGTGCTACATTGAAAATTGATGCTGCCGCAGTGCATGCTGGGACAGCTGTCAATCTCAAGAACAGACAAGTCTGCTCTGTTGCATGCTGGGTAAAGAGGGAGGGGTGAGAACAACATCGGGGGACTTTGTCCGTTCTGCTGTTCTTGTGAATTGGAACAATACTAGGGCTGAGGCTGATGACGTTTCACAAGTACACGAGAACACACAAGTACACATATTGAAAACGGCTAAAGTTTCTGCTCGGTAGATCAGAAGCGACTGGCGCGGTGTGTTGATGTCCTTACGTTGCGTTCAATGGTAAATTAGTATATCAACCAGGCTCTGGTGTTCCCACAGGATGGCGATCAGCGCCATGCCGAGTCGTTTGACCCGGGTAAACACGTATCAGTGAGCAGTTTCCACTGCTACTAAAAACCGGGTTTAAACAGATTTTTCCGAAAGTTGGAAAGGGGCAAAAAATGGGTGAAATCCTACAGTCAGCTAGGTTTCCATGGAAAGACAAGTTTAATTTTACCGAATCGCCTCTATAAAGTGCCTTGATATGACACACTGTGAATTAATACTATGAAAAATAATTGAATGAAGTTGTGGCGCAGTGATGGATGTCTTTGCAGATGTATTACATTACTTAGTGAAAGAGTTGTATTGAGCTGTATTTGATGGTTTATGTTTCCAGAAACATGTTTTAATCTATTTAGTGTAAAAGGTATACATACTGGTGTCATTCATCCTGGCAGTCCAGTTAGCATTCGAAGGGCCCTGTAAGCTGACGCTGTATGGAGAAGTGAAGTCTGGTCCATCTTTATCCTTTACAGTCAGAATCTGAGGAACCGGTTCCTCGTTACACATCTTTGGAAACGAAAGGGTTTGGTTTAAGTTCTGCTTAAATCCATCAAAGCACAAATTGCATACCGTTATAGGTGGACATTATATACATACCTTAAATTCCCGTTCTTCAATGACAGGTGGGTTGTCATTGACATCCTCTAGCTCGATAATCAAGGTACCAGTTCCTGTTGCTGGGATTTGATCTGTTGAGATCACATAAATGGATCAGGAAAACATTAGTAGTTCCACAAAACACCTAAAAATAAAATACTGAGAGAGAAAGACTGTAATTATATCCCCAACTCCAATGATTCAAATTGTTTTATGGATAAATTACCCTAAACACTCCAATTAGTGATTTTAGACTACATCAGATAAAGCCAATGAAACCTAAACTAATGAGATTCCACATTTTGTATCAGTTCAACTGACCTAATGAACAAGTGCCACCTAATCTATAATGTCCACTTTCTGATTTATTTGTTAAATGTATACGTACTACATAAACTTGATGTTTGTATGTGCAAAGTTGCTACACAAACCACTTCACCGTCACACTTACCATCATCATATGCAGTAATAATTGCTGTGTATCTGTTGTCTTTGACCCAGACAGATTCTCTGTCCATTTCGTCTTTCACTGTGATTTTTCCAGTATTTTCATCAATCCTCAGCCAATTAGCGGGGTCAGTGAATATTTTATACCTGCATATTTAACACAAACAATAACAACACAAAATGCATGCATGAATATGAGAGACAATGTGATAAATTAGATAAGATCTGCTGAGTTCCTCAGACAGGAGATGCTTGGCAAAATCTGCTTTAAGCTGGGCGTACACTGTGCGATATTTTCAATCGTTGCACTCAGCTACAGTTCACACTTTTTCGATGAAACCGCAGGGTTTAAAAGTTCACTGCTCACAATGTTTGTTCTCACACTGTGCAACCCGACGCTCTGATGCGATCTACCAGCTCACATACGTCTAAAAACCATGTGGTCCACAGTGAGATGGCGCTACTCGGACTCATTTATCCAGAAGCCAAACCAGTAGAAGAGGAATATGAAGCTCACTAAAGTGAAACGCGTTGCCTTGGCAATTTGTGCAATTTTGTGCTGAAAGCCCTAAAAAGAAAAGGCAACAACGTACTTGGACAAAGACATGGCTGAGCAAACGTAGCTACTACGGTCTGTCAATTTTAACAGAAAGAACTGCATTTCACTCGCACCCCTGCCATGCTTCTGTCATGATCTGGCCTGTTTGCTCCTCCTTAATTAGTCATTCCTTTCACCTGTTGTTTTCCCTCCCTGCCTCAATTATAATTTATTCCTCTCACCTGTTTCCTCTTGGTTATATTCAGTTCAGCCTCAGCATTTAGTGCCAGATCATTACTTGTCTTTCTGTCAGTCTTTCTATTCAGTTTTAGTTCACGGTTCATGTCCTGGATCCTAGCTGCCAGTGGAAAGAGGGTTTTAGTGTTTGTCTCGTCTCCTGATTGTCCACTGTTCCTCCCCCTTGGAGTCCTCTGGGTTTTTGGCTCTATATGTGGGGAGGTTCAGTTTTTATCCAGTAAGCCTGGCTCCAGGGAGGAGACCAGCTTAAAGTCCTGTTTCAAGTTCTAGTTCCACGTCCTGTCTCGGTTACCCTCTGCCACTGAGCCTGCCTGTCTGCACCTGATCCTGTCTGCTCCTCTGCGTGACCACCTGGTCATGCTTCTGGTCCCAGTCAGACTCTGAACCCTCCTGGGAGCCTGTGCATGCCTGGAAGTCTGGATCCTGCCACCTGTTCCTGTTCCTGCCTGATCTTGATCCTGTCTCTGTCTGTTCTGGATCCCTGACCAGGATCGGCTTCCAGCATGACCTCTGGGACTGCAGCTCTTGGGGACATTCTTGGTCTGGACTGTTAAACCAGGTAAGTGACCAGCTTAGAAAATCTTCTGTCAGATGATCGTGGTCACTTATCTGTGTTTCTCCTGCAGAGTGTCTGTGATTGAGCGGTCCCCGCTCCCCATCCTGCAGTGTCCGCGAGCCACAGCTCCGCTTTTGTTTTGTTTATTTAATAAACGTTTTGAACTTTCCTACTGACTGTCTCTCCTTGAATACTGAACCTCTGTCCTTGGTTCTTGACAGCTTCTGTGTTTTCATCTGAGAGGAAGAAGAAGAATCCTTGTTCGCCCACAGAGTGATTTGTCCACAACCACCTTACGACGGCCGACTGAATTTCAAACATGTTTGATTTTCTCCCGACCTTATGATTCTTGATGGGGAGGTGGTCGTTAGAGGCTGACCGCCCTCGTTACCCCCTGTATACTACAAAATACACAATCAGACTGAAAGACGGCCCGATCGAAGGAGGAGGAAGTCATCCTGCAAACTGGATCTCTCGGACCTTCTCTCCCTGGAAGGATCAACTGAGCTTCAAACTGAGCTGGGGTTCAAACAGGAGGTTTGGATCCACTTTCCCCAAGATATCATTTGAGCTTCTCACTGAGAAAGGGATAACTCTCCACTATGACCTGTTTAAGTACAGCAGGAAATATAAGTGGCAGATTTCCGTTCACCAACTAACAACAGCATTCTGGGTAAACCCTGTTCTGCCCTCCACAGAATCAGACAAACACTGGAACCACGGCACACAGACAGGAGTCAAGGATTCAACAACTTCTCTGGAAACGTGAGTCGGCAACCAAATCCTCTTCTCTAAGTTCACAAGTCAAATTCCCCACTGAGCCTGAACTAACTGCTGTGTCTTCCCCTCACTTTTCAGTTCCGATTGAGCAGTGTTCAGAACACTTCTCCCTCTGTTTAACTACTTCAATAATCCCGTTAAACCGTTTCCCTGGTCTCTCTGTTCGGTTTTCTGCATTTGGGTCTGAACTTTGTAACATCATGACATTAAGGCTAGGCTTAAAACTTTCCTTTTTGATAAAGCTTATAGTTAGAGTGGCTCAGGTTATCCTGAGCTATCTCTATAGTTATGCTGCTATAGGCTTAGACTGCTGGAGGACATAGGGATCCTTTTTTAATCATTCTGCTTCATTCTATCTCTATTCTCCCACTCTGCAGAATCTGTTAGCTCAATCTCTAACGTTCTGCTCTCTCTGCTTTTTCTCATAGTAGCTTCATCTGGTCTGTTCCTGTCTGGCTGTGACTCCATCCTGGAGAGAAATATCAGCTGTGCGGCTGCCATCAACACCTTTGTTTATAGATGTTGGAAATCAGCATGTTCTTCAGTGTAGTCCTGTTTCTCTAAATGTGACTAAGTGGATGTGCTCTCTTTCATCCTCTGACATGGGAGCTGGCTCAAAGCTCGTCTGCCTGGCTGTGTGTTTCCTGGACGGGGCCGCATTTTACAGCTGCTTTTGTATCTCTGCTTCAGTCGGCCTCAGCAGATGGCCGCTCACCCTGAGCCTGGTTCTGCTGGAGGTTTCTTCCTGTTAAAAGGGAGTTTTTCCTCTCCACTGTCACTACAAGCATGCTTAGTGTCAGGGATTGCCTTCGATTCAATGAGTCGAAGCAATCAACTAGTTTTATTAACTGGTGAATTGGCGCTATAGAAATAAACTGAACCGAATTGAAAAAATGTTAAGAATGTTAAGAAAGAAAAAAATGCTGGCCCCCTCCTGGCCCCCTGGTACGTTTGGTCTACAACCGCCACTGATACTCGCTGTTAAGCTTTGCTTTGATCACCAGTTTAATTGAAATAGAATGGAACGGAAAGTATGTGCTCGAAACATTTAGTCACTCCTGAACCATCTTTACGAAGAGATATCACTCTGGCCGCATCACTGACGTTCGGTGTGAAAGCACCATAAGATAACCGCTCAGTAATTCAGAGATCTGCGGTTCATTCTGAAATAAAAAACAGTTTTCATTCCAAACAAATGTGATATAAAGTTTTCATACTTGACTTTCTGTTTGCGTGCTACGTCTGGATCAGTGGCTGTGAGCTGCACCACGGTGCTTTCCACAGGAAGGTCCTCCCTTTTGGATACAGGGGTCTCTTTTGTTTCAAATATCGGAGGTTCATTGACGTCTCTCACAGTCACCTCCACTGTGGCAGTGGAAGTGGTCAATGCAGTAGCAAAAGGAACCTCATTCTGCACCGCAACCAGCAGGGTATGCTTACTGGTCTTCTCAAAGTCCAGACCCTGTTAATAGAAGAAAGAAGGTCAAACATCAATGGCTGACATCTATCCATGTCACTGGAAACACGATCTAGAAATAAGTAAAGTTTTCTTAAATTAAGTGTATTTACCCTTCATTTGAGTAGGTAAATGAGGTAGTTTATGTGTAAATTGTCTTGTTTCACTAGCAAAATGTATATTTTACTTCCTCAATCCAAGAACAAATGCACTTATTTTAAGAAAAAATGACTTTTTTTTTCCAGTGTAGTATGAATAGTACACATTGTAATATAATCCCAGAACAAACAGATGATCATATACTGCTTCTCCTACCTTTGCAGTAGTAATGATTCCCTCTAGTTTGTTACTTCCTGTTTTCACACTGAAGAGATTTCCAGGATCTCCACCGACGATTGTGAACTTTGCATTCGAGTTAGGAGAATGTTCCTCATCCTTGTCTGTCACGGACATCCGAACAAGTTCAGCATCTACTTCATTCTCCCCTGCTGTTGCTTTGTACTGAGGAAATGCATTGGTGGTGTTAGGGTTTGTCATAGGATCAATTAAAATGCAGAAATCTAACTGGCCTTATATTGTTTAGTCTACAATGAGCTTATTATCATCACTTTTTACTGGAGCTTATATTTTAGGAGGGAGTATTGATGAGGCAAAAAAACAGGATGACAAGGCAGCGACTAAAACGTTCCCCTTTCTACTCAAAGAAGAATGAGCTGTACTTACAGACGGATTAGTAAAGATTGGCGCGTGATCGTTGCTGTCTGTGACCTTAATAATCACTGTTGTTTCTCCTGTTAAACCTTCGCCTTTCTGGTCTGCCACCTGCACTTTCAGTGTGTAACTATCGATTTCCTGTGGAGAGAAACAGAAATAATAAAAAGGAAGCAAAAATAAAATATCTGTGCCAATGTTATAGACCTGAGTACATTAAATAATTATAATCAAATAAAAATGATAATCAAATAATCTCTGGAGATTCTTTCCAAGGCTATCATCAAATGCAGAGTTAATACAACTGTGCCCGCCGACAGGGGGGGACAAGTGGGCAAGATGTCCCAGGCCCAGAGTAGAACACTGGATAAAAAACGATCTAGATGTAAGTAAACATTTCTTAAATTAAGTGTATTTAGCTTTAATTTGAGTAGGTAAATGAGATAGTTTGCCAATGGAATGAGAATTTTTGCTATTAAAATAAGATAGTTAGATAATATGCACTTCATATAAGACAATGCAATTGTGTTTTCTTATTTTAAGTGTAAATTGTCTTTTTCCACTGGCAAAATGTCTCTTGTATCTCCTCAAGCCAAGAACAATCCTAGCTATTTCAAAGAGGGACAAGAATCTTTAACTAAAGGTTATTGGTTCCTGATTAAGTAAATTATTTGACCAAATAATTTACATTGTGAGTTGGTCTGAAAACATTCCAATTTCTCTAAATTAGCAAAAAGCTAATTTGATCATATCCCAAATTATTCCAGATAAACTTTGGTTTCAAACACAAAATCTATCTTAAACTGTAATATGGTTTCCCCTTTCTCTTTGTACATAGTAGTTTAGCTTAGTTGAGTTTCACTAGTTTTACTTAAGAGTGTTAAAATGAAATATGTTTGACTTGAAGCTGAATATTTTTGTTAATAAACTCTTATATTTTGAACGGAAGTTGTGGTGAATTTATTCCATGTTTGTACAGAATTAACTGTTTGACCATGATTAGTGCTCGAATCACCCTTTCATCTATTGTTCTAACACATAGCTAGTAGGTTGTGTGTTCATAAACAGTATAAAACAGCCGAAATAATATTTGATTAAATAAGATATTTACCCCCCCCTACCGGGGAGGGTAATAAACATCTTAAAGTATCAGAAGTATAAATTCCCAGCTGGCTGGGAATAGAATTGAATGGAACATAAAATCACAACATTGGACTCATAACACAGATGCCCTGTATGAGAAGGGCCAGAGGAGGCTGAGGTCCCTTGGAGTGAGCAGGCCAATGTTTAAAACCTTCTATGACTCTGTGGTGGCATCACCCCTCCTCTAAGCTGTCATCTGCTGGACCCCTGGCAGTGCAGGGCGGGACAGAAAGAGACGGAACCAACAGGCAGAGATGGGAAGTAACGAAGTACAAATACTTCCTTACTGTACTCAAGTAGATTTTTCTGATATTTTTACTTTACTTTACTACTTTTTTTATGGCTACTCCTTACATTTTCACACAAATATCTGTACTTTCTACTCCTTACATTTTAAAAAATTGGCTCGTTACTTTAGTTTTGAATCATTTCAATGGAGTTACCATTGAATGGAGTTAAAGAAGTTTAATCAGTACTTCCACTTTTACCAGAGTATTTTTCAACACAAGTATCTGTACTTTTACTCAAGTACGGAAAGTGAGTACTTTTGCCATCTCTGCCAACAGGTGAGAAAGAACGTTTCTGCACCAGACTGTAGAGGAGCTGAGCCGTTCCTTTAGTGAAAAACTTTTGGTGAAAAGGAGCGCTACGGCAGGTCATTCATCCCTGCTGCCACAAAACTATACAACGCAACACTAAAACAGCAACAACTTGTGCAATGTATAATGTACAATTACTATTTCGTACCCTGTGTAATAACCCTGTATAATAGCCCTTCCTTTAAAAAAGAAACTGTATATACTGTATATACCCCCCATGCACCTTTTTTTTCCTTTGGCACCTTTATCTTTTTGACTATTGTGCCGATGTAACGAGGCAGTTTCTTCACTGGGAGATCAATAAAGTCAATCAATCCAATCAATCAATATCAGGCTTCCCTTATTGAAAAAACTTTAAAATGGTATCTTGAAAATTATAAATGCCCTATTTAACTAAAAACAGAAAACTCTTTATGCATTATACAACAACCAACCCCTTCTAATCTTTGCTGAGCAGCTTTCTGCATGAAGTAAATATTACAATCATCTAAAATATGTTTAAAACACACTTTTGATCCTAAAGAAAGGCCTACTTTCCATTTATTTTCTCTTTCACTCATAAGCAGTCTTACCTCTCTGTCCAACTTGGCCATGTTGACTCTCATTGTTCCAGTTACAGCATTTATGGTAAACATTTCAGGGTCCGGTGTCTCTGGGATCTGCTCCATGATACGGTACCTAATGTCAGAGTTGTCAGTATTTTGCTCATCAGCATCTGTGGCCTCAACCTGAATAAACTCAAAACCTTTATCAGGAGGAAACAGAGCAGACATTTTACTGATTAAAAAAGCACAAAAAAAAAACTCAAACTAAATTAATATGAATGAATTCAATTAATTAAAGGGAAAAATGTATCATGCATTTTCTTCTTTAAATCAAAATATCCACAGTACAAAACAAACACAATTATTTCCTGAGACCTATTCTGATCCTCAGAAGGGTTTTAGATCTTAGAAATCATTTTGCCAAACGTCTGTTTTAAATTAAACTTCAATATCCTATTATTAGGTAATCCTTAATGTCTAGGGATTTTGTTTTACTGAGTCTTTTCTCACATATGTCTGGTTCATACTTGTCCTCTTCCACTTATCTGACACAGCTGTAGGTACCAGATCTGCCCGGGCCCTGCTTTATGCCAGTGTCGTTACGCTACATGATTGGCTGAACACTGCCAGGAATGGGCACAAATATATGAAAATGTATTTCCAAATAAAATACCAAATACCCACCTTAAAGATCTATCAAAATAAACTACACAATACAGCAGCCAAAAAAATTATCAAAATAAAATCTGTATTTTTGTATTTTCAAATACTACAAAATATTTCATTCTAAGAGCCTTTTTCTTCTATCCCTTCACTTGTACACCACCTGGAAAAATATCTAAAAGCAAGAGACTTCTTCCATAATCAGTCAACAGATATGCTGACCCCTCATGTTAGACACCCCAATATAAACCTCTGCCCTGAGGAATGTTCAGTAACTCAAGGAGCCCTTCCTTAAGTGTACTTATTTACTCTATAATTGGAATAGATTGCCCACTATCAATCAGTGACAATAACTATTTACTATTAACTTTATTCAGACATTTAAACTGGTAAGCATTTTAACATTTTAAGTGATTTAACACCATCACTACCACAGTGCACAACCTTGATATAACACAACCATTATAATGGTGGCAGATATGTAGCCTGACGTAGTCCGACTCAATTCTAGTCAGAATATGAGTCTGATGCTGCTCCATAGAGCTGTGATTATGGGGCGTGTTTTGAACGAACCAGGAAAAAAAATGCCTCTGCACTCAATTGGACAGACCTACAACCAATAAGAGCAACGGAGTGCGTGACGTATGTTAAGCGACCAAGGGAGCCAGCTGATAAATTAAACTTTTGCCGAATCCGGTGGGAAGGACGCCAAAAACATCTTTCTTTTCAACAAATGCCTTGATCGCGTTTCTCTGTTTCTCTTTTAAAATTAATGTGCTGTCGATATCTTCTACAACAGACCTAATAGCAGAATCTACACACCTCAACTCTCCGGCGGCAGCCATTGTTGTTGTTACCCAAGCGCGCTTTGATCACGTGGTTGATTACGTTACTGTTGATCATCTGTCCATCATCGTATAAAGCCCGCCCTGACAATTTGATTGGCCCGCCAGATATTGTGCTAGCATACTCGCGCTACTATTGAGCAATGCCAGACCGAACTTCCCAACCTCAAACCATGTGGGCGGGACTAAGTTCGGAATGGCACCCAGGCTAGCAGATATGGCTCATTGGACAAAGTAGACCCCAAAGGCCAAAGGTCAATCACAACTTAATCTGGTAAAATATAGCCATAGTGCAATTTTATGTTGACTTTAAATAGTTCATGGTTCACGTAATGCAAATACTTTGAGAATAATGGCTAAGATTTTTGTCTGAAAAAGCAACATTTTAGTTATTCTCACTGCTTGAAATGAGAAGTATAGCCTAACCATGTTAGATCTGTTGCATGAATGGCAGAGAAAACTCAAATTCCCTTTCTACAGTCATCTAAACAGGGCAATCAAATGCCAGGACCAGCATAGGTGACTTTTCTTATCTTGGATAATCTTCTTTGGTGCCAATTAAGCATTTCTCAATGTTGGATTAAAAAGCAAAGTAACTTCAGTTACTGAGAATTGTACTGAGTAAAATATTACTGAAATTGCATTGGTAATGCCTTACATTACTGCATTACTGTAAAAAAGCAATAAATGACTGTAGCCTAATTAGATTACTTTTTTAGTGCCTTACTCCCAACACTGATATTGTGTAGGCCACATGCAGTCAACAGTAGGTACATTTCTAAGAAAAAGTAAAACAGTCAACACTAGTATGAGCCAAAACTAGCCCACTACAAGTGGCGGAGTAGGTCACCTGTGGTGCTGCATTATTACACATACTGACTATGAGATATAGGGTCCAATGTAGGCCACAGGCTAATTCAATTGTCTCACAAAAATCATAAAACAGTTTTTAAAGGTGTGTATTAGCATTCTTTAGTGAGGATAGAAATAAGTGGTTGATCAATCGTGCTTGGATCGGGTTGTGACACCTGCCCCGGATTTAGGGGGAAGCAGTCTCAGCAGAGATGCCCTAAATTGCCTTTCCTTACTCTTTTATTTCATTTATTCTACATTTAAGATAAACATTAGATTCACAGTCTGAGGTGTAACAGAGATCTTAAGGCAGTAAGCTATCTATTAGTGAAAAATAAATAGTAAATACCTGTAGGTGTTAATAAGCTACATAAACAGGGACCATAGTGTGGAGAGAATAATTGCATTTGTTGACCTCTGAGATAAATACATATAAAGCAACATAAGGCAACAATGTTTTAGTGGAAAAATCTTTGATGAAGTGAAGGATAAATGTGGGAATGTGGTTTGAATGTTTTTTTTTTCTTTTAACAGCTGTCTCCAACCTACTCAGACTGTCTTATATTAAACAGTGTGATCAAAATTGCTCATTATTACCTTTTAAAGTGTCCCTTACAGTAGCAGCCATTCAAAATGTCCATACCCAGTCAAACGCCAGCCGAATGGCAGCCCTACAACTCCCAGCAAATTCCTCACCAGCTTCCAGCCACTGGCCTTCTCCTGGGCGTGCATATCTTTACTCTGACTCCCCCCTTTCACTGAATTACAGAGTCTGACCATTATGATCTCTTTAGATCATAATATCCACAAATCATAACAGAAAGAATATTTTAGTAAAAGATTGATGTTTAAAAAGGAATTGTAGGGAAACAGCCAAGGACCATCTAGGAAAGTGGGGAAATTTTGAATGGCTACTGCTGTAGATAGATGCTGTACCTCTAACTGTCCTTAATGCCAATGGTGCTTAAATAAATTTACTTGACAGACCTTTCACAGGCCATCTTACACAATTCTACATCTTCCTGTTGTAAAAGCAATAAAAGGATGTAAGAGAACAGAAGATTCAGGTGAGTTTTATGTAAATCCATTGACTTTACCTCTTGTTGAAGACTCAGGAACTTCTGCATTGTAGACTGTTTTTTTAAAAACGGGATTGTTGTCGTTCTGGTCAATGACCACGATTGTAACATCAATTGGATCCTCTGCTTTTGCCGAACCATCTAACTCGGCAAGTGCTTTCAACTGTCCAAAAAAGGCAGATGTTTATCACTGATCAACAAGAGAAGAGCAACTCGTAATTTAATCAAATCTATGATTGATAAATAAACAATGGTAAAATTTCCCCAGCCTGGGAATGTGGAACACAATGTTAAATCCTTAAACACTCATTCATAAAGAAGAATTGTTAGAAGTCTAACATTCATTGGTTCAAGTTTTCATTAATGACTGCAAATATGTTTTAGCTGTGTGTTTTTTTTAACGAAGGTAAACAAACTTGACACGATTTCCTGCAGGGGGCAGCAAAGCTCCGACTGAGATTAACCCTAAGTCTCTTTTAGTCAGAGATGCTGGTTTTAAGTCTTCCAGGCAATAGAAATAAAAAAAGGTTAAAAAAAAAACAAATTTGTTTCTAAATTTGGAGACATTTTGCTTCCAATCCAGGAAGCTTTTTCAATTCAAAATGTTAGAAGTAGCGTTGAGTTCGAGGCTTTATACAGTAGCCCAACAAAGACTTGTTTTTGCTTAGAAAACCTGCAAACTGAACCCCATTCCTCCGTTTTAAGTTGCATGCTGTCTAAGCAAAAACAAGTCTCAGTCCATCTCAGTCCAGAGTGCAAAATTTTCCACTTGACGAGCTCAGCATAGAGCATTTTAAAAGATGGAAAATATTTTTATCTTCAATGCAAAATGTTTACATGTTTTTTTTTTTCATGATTTTGATATAATTAGAGAGAGTTGTTCTGTCAGTTAAAGGCATGTTTTACAGTCTCTATACTCCAGTTAGCGTTTAATCGTTGACAATTATTTAAATAATCGGTTAACTGCGATTATTCGCAATTAATCCGATTAATTGGCTCAGCCCTAATTTAGAGTGTCAGACTCAATTGATGAGAGATTTTATGGAGTTCCGTACTTATTGAACATGCGAAACGGTCTCTTCATGTTATTCCTAAATAAACATTCAAATAAAGAAAATAATAACTGAGGAGTAAAATAAGTTCATTGAATTGAAAAGTTGATTTATTTATCAATATAAGTTTGATTAAAATAAATGCAAATAATTGTGATTTAGCTAATAACACACCCTGTGATTAACTCCAAATAATCCCACTCCGCCACTTTTCACACATTCATTGAGAAAATACTTCAACAAATAAGTTCAGTAGCCTGAACATTTTCTAAACCAATTAAAAATGATATAAATAATCAAACCAATTAAAACCCAGTTTATAATCAGCCAAATAGAGGTAAAAATATATTTATTTAACATAGTTGATATTGTATTACATTTTTTAGACCCAAAACCTACAAGAACATAGAAGGACCACAATAACTCAAACATGTAGAGATAAAGGCTTGGATGAATATTGTTGTTTATCTAAAAATGTATGTGCAAGAGTCAGGTCAGATAGAGTTCAGTCTTCATCACATCTACAACAAGAATTACGGCTATTAGCTGCCAAAGATTACTCTGTGTGGCTTATGGTAAACAAAGTCTCAAAAACTGAAGCAGGATTTAACGAAAATTTCTTGTTTTAGTTCTCAAATGCTACAAACAAATCGTTTTGGTAGAAAGTAGAACAAACTAACAGCGATAGAGCTTACCGTGTAACTGCTTTGTTTCTCTCTGTCCAGAGGTTGTGTAACATAAAGATGACCTGTTTCCTCATCCATTGTGAAGAGTTTAACGGGATCCTGGTCAGCCCCTGGACCGGTGATTTTGTAGCGGATCCGTTTGTTTACATGGTCATCAGACTTTACCTGAACAGAACAGACCAAGGCTTGGTCATCTACTAAAAAAGTACGTTTTCCTAAGTGTTTAACCCGTTCAACCTGCAAAATCACCAAAAACAAATTCTGAACTACGTAAAAAAAAAAAAACATTAATTAAACATTCTCTTGTTCTTTTACCATTGTGTGTTGCAAGGATTTATAAGGCAGGACTATAAAACTGTTGCAATGATTGACAGATGAGTTTTGATGGCTCTATGATGCTGCCTTCACACCAAAAGTGTTTTCGGTGTCAAAAACTTGTAAACGCAGAAATCTGGTGCTCTGCACTGCAAACAATTAATTCTAAATAAGTCCTTTTCTCTTAAAATAAGTCATTTTTTTTTCTTACAATAACTGCATTTGGTCTTGAATTGAGGAAGTAAGTGAGTTACTTTGCCAATGAAACAAGACAACCCCCTGTTGAAGACCTCCACTCTAAAAATTGTAGAGGACTGTTGGGTTTTACTTATTTAAAGTCAGACGCTCTTTGGAAGTTTAACTTTGATTTCTGCTTCCCATTTGGACTTTTTATATATAGTGAGTTATTTCCATTTCGTGTTTATGGGCTTTTAAACAGCTTAGAGACTATTCTTGTTGGTATTTTCATGTATGCATCCAAAAATCAATCAATATATTTATTTCCTTCTGAAAACTATTCTTTCTCAATATCATTAGTAGGCTATAGAAGTATATTAGCTGTAGGCATCTGAAACAAAATCTGTTATTAAGATCTAATTCTCTTCTGAGTTTACCTAATGTTTTGCCCTCTACGAGTGTGCAGATAGCTGTTATCCCCGTTCTCCTCCATTCTATAAATGTGCTATAAATTGGTTTGAATCTCGATGACAGGCAGGGCCACATTAAAAGGTTACTATCCCCTTCTGATTTGTATTTCTTAAGGACCTTAATGCCATATTTTGAGAATTTCCTCTAAAATACTTTTTTTTTCTCTTTGCTATACTTTTATTTCTCCTTTATTTTTCACTAAGCCTGGCTATTGACTGTATTTGGGATATGTTTATATTTATTTGTTTCCATATGACTTCGTATTTAAAAGAACACCAACTGTCTACGTACCTCAGTTGTGCTACATAATAATATCCTTTCAAGGAAAAGTTCGGTCGTATTCAGAATACAAACCACTGTAAGTACTTTAAATATGAAATTATTCCATACTGTTCAATAAATGATAAGTGTTTTGAATTAAGAGTAATTTTCATCTTAATGTGCTTTACTAGAGGCATCCATGTTTGTCAAAGAACACTACTGCCACCTACTGGTTTGTGACGTCACGGTGCGGTATCGGCTGTTGATCAAGTCCCAGTGCTGTATCTGGTGTTTGTCACAACGCGCTATTATCCAAGTCATCTTAAAAACATTCTTCTTCCAAATGTTGGCTACATATTACGGGTTTTTTCTCTGGCCAGAAGTTCGTGGCAAATCCTCCCTCTTCAAGTTGGCAATCCAACGAACAACCCGTCCGTGGAGGATCAGGAATCAGAAAAGGTGAAATAACAAATTTTTTTCCCTTTTACCCGATGTATTCCAACATCCAGCTGCCATGCACGTGGGCATTGTCAGTTTCACTATAGCTCTGGTGAATTTCAATGGTGAAGTCCTCTGGAAATCTTCAATAATTGTTGTTGATTGCAGATGTGTCTAGTAGTTCCCATTGATTTTGCTTGTAAAGCAGGAGAATGGCGCTAGGCTTACCGCACCGTGACGTCACTAACAGAAGATGGCAGGAGGGAGATGCTATATTTGGGTAAAAAGGGCAGCTTACGCGAAATATGTTGTTTTTATTTTTTTACTGATTAAAGCTCAATTCATTAAACCACCTAGTTTTAGGCATAAATAATGATCCATTAATGATTCATTGCTGTCTGGACTTTTTCTTTAAGGCTAGGGAGGACTAAGCCATCATTTCTTCCATCCAATTGGAGAGTCTTAAATTTTACTCTTGGTATTTTACCTGCCCAGACAAATCTAGATACTTCTTTGTTCCATGTTTTAAATTGAGCCTCTGCAATCTTTAACAGTAATGATAAAAACAGTTATAGCAGCCTAGATAGAGCCAAAATCCACTACTAATTTTTGACCATTTCAAGGGATCTCTTTTTATCTTACTGTTAATTGTGGAATAATTAGTTTCCTGAATGCACAGGTCTTGGATAAGTGTAACTCCCAAGTATTTAAGTAATTTATTTTACTATTTAAATGTGTATCTTTCCTTACTCGTTATGTAGTTTAGTGGTTTACCTGACTAATTTTTAAGGGAAATGGTCCACGCTGATTCTCAGTAACACTGATTGGAGGGAGGATCCACGCTCTCTTCCGCCTCTTCATTCCTTTGGGAGCCTTAGGAAAATGCAGGATGGGTACCTCCTCATCAGCGATGCCCTGAAAGAAAAACATTTTTATATAATTTCAACAACCACCATTTTATGTTGAAGTTCTGAGTACAGTAAAGAAAGTTTAGGCGCTGAACTTTGAACAGGAACTAATCAAATCTTAACCTGAAGGAAAATAAAGCATCTCTAAACTTGAGTGTTATTGGATGAATCTGTTACAGTGAGATGCTGTGGCTCTTTTTCCCTGTGGTGAATTTGTTGGTACAACACAATGACCGGAACAGTAATTTTCTGATCATGCATGTTCAAGTACTAAAGGAGGAAGCGTCGGTAGCCCTCATGGAGAACGACTTCTCTCTTCAGCTGGACGAAGACAACAACCACAGTCTGGTAATTGATCTCTGCAGTTCATGGGATGTTTGATGAAGAATATTGTTCAATCAGCCTGAGTTTGAAACCTTCCTGACAAAAATAACTAATACCTATTAAAAAACTGAATTATAGTTTTCTATGCTAACAGACCTATTAGCCCCTCACTTAGGCAATCTTTCAGTATTGGTCGTGCTGCTTCTCCGCTTGGGTTGCGTTATGATCAAATGCATTTTGTGTCAACGTAGGTGGATGTTGTTGGGGACCCAACTGCAGTCTAGAAGAGGAAGGGATGATTGCTTTCCAAATTTAGAGAAGAGGTACTAATACAGAATCCATAGTCCAAAACTGTTTGACAAGAAACTTAAGAGCCAAAAAACTTTTTAGACACTAGGGAGGAATAAACTTAAAGAATGAGTAGGATCCAGCAATGAGTTAATGCACAGGAGGTGTATATATGGGAGACGGAAACAATGGGAGGACTATTAGCTAATAGGGAGCAGGTGTTGACAGAAGTAACTAGAAGGAGCTAAGGGGGAAGGAAAGGACACTAGGGGGCAGCAAAGACTAGCCATGGAGAAACAACAGGATTCAAAAGTAACTAAGAAATAACTTAAATAAGGCTAAAGGTGAATAAATGTGATGACTACAAAAAAGTGATGAAAATTTCAAAGCCCTGTGAACCAATGAACCAGTTTGAGACAATTGGGCAAAATGCTGAAAACATTTGAAACAGGTTAGAATGGCAGCATTTGCTGGATAGCTGTAAGAACTACAATTGAATGGGTATCCTAATGTACGCATTTTTTCACGGCTGAACTTGTTTGTTCCATAATAATAACATTGATAATGATTATATAAATAGATAATAAAAAATATGCAATATGATAAACAGCTCCTCTGACTCATACCAGCTATGTGACAGAGTTTTCCTGTTATTATGGTCCTAAATTCTAATCCATCCTGGCTTCCAGACTTTAATACATTCGTTAGGCAGACAGGTTAACATGCATTTCTCTCAACTGACAGATTTTGAGTCTGAAAACCTCTTTCATATCCATTTCTTTTTTTGGTAATTTATGTTAATTAGGTCACTTCTCGGCCTGTTCGGCATGCCATCTGACCTCGCTGCACTTATAACTATATGAACACATCAATAAATTATCCTTTAAATAGTATCAATAGTTTAAATGATTGAAACCAACTCTGCTGCCCAGTAGTTCCAACAGGTTTTCCATGTTCTTTCTGTGGTTCTGACAGATGAGGATAATCGCATTAAAGAAGAAGCATCAATAGTTTATTAGATGTGCTGCGTGAATAAATATCTGTTATAAATTACTCAATGGATAACTGTGGTGGGTAGAGATGTGTGTGCCTCTGTCTATTTTAGATCTATCTGCATAAAGCAAACTATTCTGAATCAATTCTAAATTAGACTTAAAAAATATTTCTTTCCCTGTGTTTAAATAAACCGAGAATGGGGAAAAAAAAGCCACGGTTTGAGCTCAAATTCGGCTGCATTAAAATAAATAAATAGCATTGAAACGCCCAGATGATTCAAATTTACTGTGAAGCTTGATACAAAATTTGACATAACGAAACCTTGCTTTTAGCAATCACGTGACCGGGGTGCACTGGAAACATTTCTCAGCGACACTTCTGCTTCAAAAAGGTCGAAGCTCTGTCGAGCAGACTAATTCGAGCCTAACATCACTACTACAAAATAAGGAATCACCAAGGGAAAGTAGAGGATAAGAGAAGAGACCGGAGACAACTTAAGCAATGGAAAACCTAACCTTAAGATAATACAAAGAATAACTATAACTAAAACTAGACCAAGGAATAAACAATACTAAAAATTGTGAAGAAGAGATAACCTGGAAGAGGAAAACTAGGAATACAAAATATTATCATTATTTTTGAAAAAAACACAAAACAAAAAAAAATAGAGAACCCCAAAGAATTAAAACTTAAACAGAAACAAAAGATCCAAAAGGTAAAATCATAACTTTTTTAGCATCAGGGGCATACGGTTTCCAGTACAAGGTGGACGTACATCAAGGAGCATAGAGAGCTCATGTTTCAGCTGTCTGCCTCGGCACACTTTGAAGTTTGAGCCTATCCCTGGAGGGTATTCACAGTACTAACGCACACCTGTATACGAAGGTCTGCTGCTCAGAAAAAATTAGAGTAGTTAAATATAGGATCATAATCCGAATGAACTGACTGCAATGAGGACGTTTTAAGGTTTAATTTCCTGATTTAAACCATATTAAAACTACCTTTTCCCCCCAAATCACTGCAAATAAAGCAAAGGCATTCTCTCTGTGTCATCTGCCATCCCACTCAGATAGCAAAACGCATGAAATAAGCCTGCATACACTTTCCTCTACTGACTTTATTATACACAAATGTCCAAGGTAAGGGTAAGGACAGGTTTTTTTTTTTTTGAATTTTTGAATTGGTATCTTTATTTCGAACATGCAAGAGAGAGAAAAAAAAACACAAAGTTTAAAAACATTGGAGAGAGAAACAACAAACAAGGTACCTTTCTTTCCTTAGTTAATATACCTCTATTACATGTGCGAAAAGGAGTTGGAAGAAGTAAAACTTATGTACTTATGGCGCCGTCATCCAATCAGCGATGTCTCATGTTTCCTACTGGTACCTACCTTTTCCGGTAGTTTAATGTAATTGTGTTTTCCTTAATGTAGTTGCACTTTGCTTTATGTAGTTTAGTTTTTCTTAATGTAGTTTCGCTTTTAGATTTGTAGTTGCAGTTTGCACTTCAGGGCCACCGTAAGGAAGACACCCTGTGTATAGACAGAGTGTATACAAAGCAACATTTTGACAATAAATGTTGTCCAAGACTAAATCTATGTAATAAACATTGTTACTTTTGACACCTCTGGGTTTTTTACTTACTGTTAGTGTTCCATCTGACCGGACCACAAAGTGCTTATCATCAGACCAGAAAGGTGATCTTGTGCTGTTTTTGCTGTCAGTATAGGCAACTGAAAAAAATAATAAAAAAGATGTTAAACGGGTACAATTATTAACTGCAAAATTACATAGTTATATTTTTAATTAAGATTTCATATTTCGGAGGTTGATCCTCTGACAACATGTCTTTAATGTATTTTGGAGTTCAGCCATTCAGTAATTTCTAGACTCAAAGAAGTATTTAAGTCTACTCTCTGAGATCTAGAAAACTTACTTTTAATGTAGAGCTATTGCAGTAATCAGTTCTACTAAAGATAAACAAATATATTAATTTGTCAAGGTCCTGCTAAAACGTCAGTCCTTTAATCCTGAAGATGTTCTTTAAGGACTTCATTTACACACATCGCTAGCATGGTTCCTCGCCTCCTAGAGGCGATCTACAGTACTACTGCTCTCTAGGGGTAAACAAGCAAATCAACATGGCAGCGCAGGTAACATTCAGGAAGTTTGAGGAGAGTCATGCAAAGAGGGCAGCCTTTGGTGAATTTACTTAACAGAGTCGGCTTTTGGGAAGTGTATACAACAAACGATAGTCTAATCAGGGCTTAAAGACGCTGGAAACGACAGGGGTTCAGGTTCATCCCACTGCTACGCAGAATCATCATTGGAAAAAAACAATAAGTGCAGCCTGCTGGTTAAGATTCTCAGACTTCCAGGTCATAGTCATTCCAAAAAAGTTAAAAAAGAATCCACTGGACGTTGTTTCCAAGTTTGAAGACGTTTCGCTTCCCATCCAGGAAGCTTTTTCAATTCAGTTCAAGGTTTTATACAGTAGCCCAACAAAGACTTGCTTTGGCTTAGAAAACATGCAAATTTAAACAGACGGGATATTATTATTGTTGTGTGGGCAACCGCTACGTTTTACGTCATGCGGCAACGTTCAGCCAATCATGTAGTTACTGGCATGAAGCAGGACAGGAGCAGATGTGGTATCTACAGAGGCAAAATATGTTTGTTTTAATATCCCGGTGCCAGCAGTTTGTACCAAAGACCTGAAAAATGCTAAAATCTACTTCCAGCTGCCACCAACAGTAGGGGAAAACCCCCAAGAGGCGACCGGGCCTGAGGCAGCTGCTGCTGGGGATTCCCAGTGACAGTGGTAATCTGAATGAGCTGCCTGCACAGACAATGTTTTCAGGACTTTCTCACTTAAAAATATACTAAAACTACTTTTTACCCACTGATCACAGCAAATCTAGCAAAGCCGCTCTCTGGCATTGAACACAGGAGCAGCAGAAGCAGCAGACACATCTGGACACACTTTACTGGACGTCTAACCTTAATGTGGACAAACATCAGAAATGAAGCAGCAGATGCTTTTCTGATGCTGAAATTGCATTTGGTGTGAACGGAGAATAATGTTTATCTGGGGATCTGCAGCTGAATTACATTGTGTATTCTAGGAATTTTCTAGCAAAAAATGTGTTTCAATAATTTTCATTTTTAGGCAAGATTTAATAAAATATTAAACGGCCTTAGAACTGAGTATTAAATGTAAAAAGTAAAATTTATTTAATCTTTTAGATCTTAAAATGTTGTAGTTTTCGTGGCAATGTGGATCATTCTGGTTGATTTGAGAAGGATCGTGTTTCTCGTTTCATCGTCATATGAAGTATGTGGCGCTGATCTTGCTCTCTGATCAGGTGGTCTTGACTACCACATCATTGTCGAACCTGCCATAATTTTCATTTTATTCAAGCCACTTCCATCACAGCATCCAATGGAGATGTTTGGAAAAGCACCAGGATAGAGTTTAAAGTCAAGCTTTCAGTTTCCAAGTTGTAGAACTGGTTAGTCTGGTATGAAGAAGAACAGGAAGAGGAAACTAAAGCTATGATGATGATCGAAGACATCTGAGAATGGATTGTAGAAAAATGTGCTGGAATGGAAATGATCAAAGAGTGTGAAGTAAACTAACCACCATCAGCTGTTGATTACATCAGCAAAAGCACTATGAGCAGAGAGGCATATGACTCAGATGTAACTCTTTGAAGAAATAACAGCTTGGTGTTTATCAGGAAACATGTGAATAGATTATATGTGAGTTTTCTGATGCGTTGGGTTTCCAGGTTTGCCAATAAACGTTCACAGGTTTTCCGAAGAAACACCTGAGGAACTGGTTTGGGAACATGATTTACTCTGACGATGGTGACATCTAAAGGAAAATTCTGCTCACATTCAGAACACTAACTTCTGAAAGTACTTTAAATATAAAATTATTACATACTGTTCAATAAATGATAAGTGTTTCTAATTAAGAGTAATTTTCCTTTGAATGTGCTTTACTGGAGGCATCCATATTTGTCAAAGAACACTACTGCCACCTACTGGTTTGTGACGTCACAGTGCGGTATCGGCTGTTGATCAAGTCCAGTGACGTGCGGTGAGGTTCATAGCTGGTGAGGCACTGACGTCATCAGAATCAGATTTGCAAATAGATGCATAGATTGGGAGCAATTTACAGGTTATGTTTCACTTCTGCATCCTTACACATACAAACTGAACTGTAGCTCACAAAACACACATTTCCTTAAAAAACAAAACAAAATAAATGTTATTACTGTCTTACCTTTACTTATAAATGAAGTCCATGCGTCGCTCCTTCTGCACAAAAACATCCGTCACTTTGCGATAGAAGTCCTCCTTATCTTCCTTCAGTTTTAAAAGTCTCTCTGTCTCAATGGAGATCACTGCCAGGGAAGAAAGCCTTCCTTGATCCGTCCTGTTCCTGCTGTATGTTTTCAGTCTCTTCAGGGCTGAGAATGACCGCTCCACTGACGCTGTAGTAGCTGGCACCGTGAGCACGAGCTGGAGCAACTTTGTCGCCTCAGGAACAGTTACAACAAGATCCTTCTCGGCCAAAAAGTTGAGAAGCTGTCCAGGAGATTTGCATTCATCCCTCACCGTTTTTGAGCTATACAGTCCAATGAGATCGGCCTTCAGTCGGACAAAGTCAAAAAACTTGGCATACTTTGACAGGCTCTGCAGTTTCGTGTCATCAAAATGTTTTGACATTTCATAAAACTTTGCGCAATCCACCAAACCGAGGAAAGCAAGTTCATCAAAATGGCCAAACCTAGCCTTCATTTGATCGCTGATGTTGTCAAGAATGTTATAGAACAGGTGTCTCCGTTCATCTCTAGCCGAATGTCTGTCTGTACCATCTGTCAAACCAAGTGCGCCGCATTTCTGCTCGAATCGGAAGTAGTAATTGTCAAACTCCAGTCTCATGCGCTCCATGACTGAAACTGTGTCCCGGATGCGCGCAACACAGTATTCAATGTCCGTCACTTTGTTTTGCAGCACTCTGAAAAGTGCGTCGGTCTCATTGAAAATGCCATCAAATGTATGGATAAGAAAGCATGTAGATGCTTTTGACAGCCACCGATCATATCCTGCTGCCATCATCAGCGTGTCATTATCCCAGCTATCGGGATTTTCCATAATGACATTAAACACAGCACGCAGATCGTTTTGGTGCATGCTTATTGTCTGCAGCAGCCGAGAATTTGAATTCCACCTTGTCGGCGCTGCTCTGGGTAAACGGCGCTTGACAACATCATCCAACAAACGAGTACGCTTTATGGACTTGCTGAAAAACGCCCCGAGTCCCTCAGCTGTTTTAAAAAATGCACGACACTTGGGCATGCACTTTGCTGAATGCAATAGCACCAGATTCAGCTTGTGTGCGTAACAGTGTGTAAACATGGCCTCAGGCACCTTTTCCTTAATTTTAGCCTGCACCCCATTAAGCTCTGATGCCATTACAGCTGCCCCATCATATGTCTGAGCTACAAGCTTATCAACACAGCCGTATTTCTCCAGCACACTCAGGACATACTCAGCTATGGCAGGTGCACGTCTGTCCGCACTCACATCATCGAACCCCAAAAACGCCTCCTTCACCTTACAGCCTGCTTCAGGTTGAGTCACATAGCGCAATATGACGGAGATCTGAGCTTTGCTTGTGACATCTGTGGTCTCGTCTACTTCTACAGCTACAAATGGGGCTGCACTTATGTCCTGCTTAATATCATTTCTAATGACATCGCCGACTGCTTCAATTAATTCATTCTGTATTCTATTGGACAAGCCGGAAAATACAGTGGATGTCTCCAAATGTCTAGCTAGTCTGTCATCTTTCTCAGCAAGGACATGCAAGAGTTCAACATAGTTGCCACGATTAGCAGAGCCCTTGCTCTCATCATTTCCACGAAATGCTAGCTGCTGTCTAGCGAGAAAGCAGGTCGCATTGATGAGATCTTTTAAAATCTCTCGGTTCTCCTTTACCTTAGCATTGTGGATGCTGATGTTGAGTCTCCGCTGTTCATCCAAAGCCAAATCTATCCTGGACAGGCCGAAGGTTTTTAGCGCAATTTGGCTTTGAATATGAGTGGTGGACCGCTCATGTTTGGTGAGGGATCTTTGCAAGTTCTTCAAGTCACCAAATCCCATCTGAGTCCACACAGTGCCACAAGTTGAAAAAAGAAGGCAAGGAAAGCAGAAAAGGCGGTTTCGAGCAGGACATCCACAAAGCCAGTCTTTTCGTGAATACCACTCGGTTTGAAAAGAGCGGTTAACCTTCTGTCCCGTAGTCTGCAACAAACCTTTCAGCTCCGGCGTTGGTCTTCCTTTGGTTATTATCTCCTGCTTCGACTGAAAGTCCACTTGAGAAAACTTTTTTAGTGTTGTAATGTAGTCATCCATGTCGAAAGTCGGGATAAACGAGAGGAAAAAAATCACTGTCTCTATTATAATCTATCGCTGCACTTGACTTGCTTCCCGATGAACAAGACGAATGTCTGGGATCTTGAGCACCCCCTGCCATGAGGCAAGAGAACTGCCTGGCTCACCTTGAACCTGTTCTCTGCCGTTTATAATCGCTCATTACACGAAACACGTTACACAAACACAGTTGGTGACAAAAAGCACTGTACATAAGCTAAATTATTGGAAATAAGTTCACATATTAAATTTGTTTAAACAATTTTATTGACGCCGTACAGCAACATGCTCTCTCCGCTTGGCAGCCAGCGCAGAGCCAGGGGTTGCGCAATCCAAGGTGAGGCAGAGCTCGCTGCTGCCTCACCGGCATCGCTTCCAAGCATTTGAATGGGAAAATAAGAAAATTCAGCGATTTTGAACAAAAAAAAATCGAAATTGGTGAAGCTACATGAAAAATAAATATTTTTTAGTACAAACCACCGGATGAATATAACAATTTAAATTACTTTATGATTATATATTTTCTTTCTTTCCATGATGGCTGGTGAGGCACTGCCTCACCTGCCTCCCCTGACCGCACGTCACTGATCAAGTCCCAGTGCTGTATCTGGTGTTTGTCACAACGCACTATTATCCAAGTCATCTTGAAAACATTCTTCTTCCAAATGTTGGCTACATATTACGTGTTTTTTCTCAGGCCAGAAGTTCGATGGCAAATCCTCCCTCTTTAAGTTGGCAATCCAACGATGAACCCGTCCGTGGAGAATCAGGAATCGGAAAGGTGAAATAACTCTTTTACCCAATGTATTCCAGCATCCAGCTGCCATGCACGTGGGCATTGTCAGTTTCACTATAGCTCTGGTGAATTTCAATGGTGAAGTCTTCTGGAAATCTTCAATAATTGTTGTTGATTGCAGATGTGTCTAGTAGTTCCCATTGATTCTGCTTGTAAAGCGGGGAGAATGGCGCTAGGCTTACCGCACCGTGACGTCACTGCTGGAAGATGGCAGGAGGGAGGGGTTACTATATTCGGGCAAAAATGGCCGCTCCCAGACTCAGAGATCGCAATGAAAAATATTGTTTTTATTTCTTTACTGATTAGCACTAAATTCATAGAATCACAGCAAACGTATTAGTTTTAGGTATAAATAATGATCCGCTGATGATTCCTTGCTGACCAGACTTTTCTTTTAATGGACGAAAACAGATTGAGGTATGAGATTGTATGTCCTTTGTCTTTACTAATGCTTGTCTGTTTATAACAGGGTCTAAACTATTTCAGAAAAAAAGAAAATACCAGATTACACAATCACACCCGCAGCATACTGAGAATGTGAGTCATGAACATGAGTCATTTAAGGTAGTAATCAAACCTTTGCCCAGGACTGTCCCATGTCTCAAGTGCTTTTTGGTCACGGTGACTACCAGCTGATCCGACTGCTTTCCAGGTACACATGGTGACTCCTCTGCAGCCCAGGCAGCTGAGACCTGAACAAAAACCACACTATAGGATTCTAAATTGTTCATTTCAAACAGATGTTTTTCTTTTTTCATTTGCAAACTACAGATGTTTTTTTTTTTTTTTTTTTTTTACTGAATTAAATTAAACTACACATTAAACCCTCTGTAGAAAATTTACAAAAATAAATGTTTTTTGTCAAACAATGTGACTATTTTTGATTCTTATTTCTATTATGTTGGAGAAGGACATTTTTTTTTACTGTGTTATTGGCAAAAAGCCCAGATAGCTCAACGCTAACTGTTAAAGTATAAACAAATTTGCCAAAGGTTAGGACAAGGGTCTGCGACCTTTGGCCCCTTCTCTGTGGCTCTAACTAGGATGAAAGAATAAATTATTTTAGATATGAAGCAGTGGCATTTCCAGAAATGTTTCGTAGGGGGGGCCGATGGGGCCACTGAAAATCTTGAGGATGCACACTGAAACTAAAAGCCATAATTTCAGGGTTTGCATCTACTTTTGTGATAAACCTGCCTTTAGAAATCATAAAGACTTAAGGAAACACCTACTCATATCTTGGTTTATTGTGTGATTTTTTTTAATGTTATGTCGTTGGCTGTGCATATAGGGATGAAATGCTAACCTAATGGTACTATTTACACTTGCGAGTGGGGTGGCCAGTACATATATATATATATATAATTTTTTTTTTTACATATCTATATGTATCATTTAAATATAGATATGTAAATAGTACCAATAGTTTAGCATTTCATCCCAATATGCACAGCCAACGACATAACATTATTAATGAGCAAGACCCTTATCCCCATACTGCTCCCCGGGTGCTGCACAATGGCAGCCCACTGCTCCCCAAGGGGAAGGGGTTAAAAGCAGAGAGTGAATTTAGTTGCTCTGTACTTGTGAAAGTGTAATGACAATAAAAAGCTGGAAAAAAAAAAACATATATATAGAGAGATATATAAAGACAGTTCTAGAGGTCTTACCTGAAGTATAATGATAATGACGCTGCAAAGTGTGAACCTATTAGTGCCCATTTGTGGAAAACAAACTCAGAAAAGGAGTCACTGTTCCTCCCTGAACTCAAACCTCTGAGCCTTCCTCCCTGATGTCTCCTAGATAAATTTCAGTGCCGTAGTGAATAGAGCAGAGCGGCTTCCCATGGGTAGTGTCAGTATATCAGATTACAGTAGAACTTGTTCTGGGTTCCTTGTAAGATCATAAAAACAGAGCCAACTTGAAAAGGCAGATACCACAAGTGTATTGTTTCGGTTTTGTTCTTTAAAAGGTTGAAGTAATAATTCATTCTTAATAAAAGAACTATGATACCCCCCCCCCCCCCACACACACACACACACGCACACACACCTTACAAACTTATAGAAAAAGGCTTTCTGTAAAGCTTTTTTTTCTTACTTCAAAACATCCATGGTTCTGTATTTAATCTAAAATATGGTCATAATGATGAGACATATAGCAGCTCGTGGAATGACTCAAATTCTCTCTAACACACACATCTACGTACCTTGTCAAACAGGAAGAGCAGCATTACAGAGTCATCAAACAGATGTTTTTGCACAGATGAACCAAACCAAATAGAGGATTAAACATTTACATTCATACCACGAAAGCCTCCTAAAATTTAAATATATAAATTAAGACATTCTGCAAATAAATTTTTGCATGAAGCAGTCTACATTTTTTTTGTCGAGTTGCAGATGTATCATCTTCTGAAGTAGCAATAGCCAGTTTTTTAGGGGAGTAAATGGTGCTTTTTCAAAGTATCAATACAACATCCTCTGCCTGACCAAAGCACAGTAAAAAACAGAGGGGTTAATTCCTAAAAACATTAGAGGGAAGACAACAAAGACTAGTTCCAAAGCTAACGTTGTGGACATGTACTCAACCACTCGGATGATACAAAGGCCCAGTCCCTGGTGTACTTCAGATGGGTCAGAGAGCACTTTCTGGCCGAGGTAGCAAAATAAGGCATAGTTTCTATAATTTCCCTTCTATGGAGCTCTTATCACCTGGAGGGGAGGAAAGAATCCTACCAAATTCCAGCAAAAAGGAAAGAGCTTCACTCAGGATCAGGATTAATCAAAAACAACTCACGGCAGAAATATGACCATGTCAGGAGGCATGGAGCATGGGCGGATTCAGGAAAGTTGGGGCCCTAACCAAAGACAGGCAGGGGGCCCTCTGATTAGAGAAGACAACACATAAAACAGACCCATTCTACAGATAGAGAAATGTTAATAGAATAGACATCCATTATCTGTTCTAGGTTGTGTCCCTCTCTTCTTGTCCCTTTTCTTCTTGTTTTCCTCTCTATGTTTTGTACTCAGCTGACTTTTCATGCTGTCTCTAAAGGAATGAAAGATTTTTTCCAAGCACTAAGCTCACTTAGCTGATTGCTCCTTCCTGTGTTTCCAAAAAGGCCAAAGTAAATAACCCAGTCCTTCTTCTCACTGTAGACAAGCCATGATCTGCTTCTCTGTTCTCCATTTTTCATTTGGATGAAATAATAGCTGCATGAATCATGACAGCAGACAAGATAGAGGAGAGCAGGAGGCGGGGTTACCAATCTACTCGCTCTGGAGAGCAGAGTTCGCTGCTTTTAGATGTTGTCTCCAAAGTCTCCAGTAGCAGAAAAAAAGTCTCTAGTTGTGGCACTAGGCGCTTTTTTGTAATCAAAGTGCTAGAGGGGTCTGAAAAGTCGCTAAATATAGTAACAAAAGCGCTAAGTTGGCAACATGCTGTCTGTTTGGATCTTTGGACCACTACTCGGTTTTTTTAGACAGTAGGCTGACAGGAAAGGGGGTAGAGACATGCAGGGAGGACCACAGGCCAGTTTTGAACCAGGGTTGGCTGCGTGGAGGACTAAGGTCTCTGTTCATTGGTCATGTGCGCTAACCACTGTGCCACCAAAGCACAACCTGTTTGGACCTATATTATAAGCGTGCTGATGGCATTTTAGCGAAAGGATTTGTATCAAAAACCTACTTACTGTGCACAAATAATGAAAAGTGTAGTTTTTTTATTTATTATTAACAATACAGGTAAACGGAACTTGGAGTGAGTAGGCCCCTACTTAAAACCTTCTATGACTGTGGTGGCATCATCCCTCCTCTACACTGTTGTCTACTGGGCCCCTGGCAGTGCAGAGCGGGACAGAAAGAGACTGAGCAAACTGGTGAGAAAGGTTGTTTCTGTCCTTGGCTGCACTCTGGACTCAGTGGAAGAAGTGGCTGAGAGGAGGATGCTGTCCAAGTTTCCATTCATCATGGACAACACCTTCCACCCTCTGCACCAGACTGGAGAGGAGCTGCTCAGCTACAGTACAACGGCACTAACTTGTGCAATGTATGACAAGCCTTAGGGATGCACACTGGGAACATTTTCACAATAGCAACTGGCCAATTGGAAGACCCACTGCAGCGCCCCGGACAAAGGACCGCTTCCTGAAGGTTTTGCCTTTTCTCATGCTCCACACATGCGACTTCCTTCTAGTGATGTGCCCAAGAGAGGGTTTGACATCTGTAGACCGGCAGGATGCATACTTTCATGTTCTGATCCATCCAGAGCACACAAAGTATTTGCGATTTGCTTTCCATGGTTGGGTGTATGAGTTCTTGGTCCTGTTGTTTGGACTTTCTTTGGCCCCTCAGATTTTCTCAAGGTGCATGAAAGTGATCTTGGGTCCTCTGTACTTGTCACGGGAAAAGATTTGGCCATATCTAGACAACTGGCTTATCTCTACCCTCACCACCTTGGCAAAAGATTGGGTTGTGTCAAGAGTCCTGATCCACATTACTGTAAAGCTCTGGAGCTAGCAATAAACAGACAGAAGAGCTCCCTGATCCCAGCCCAGCGGGCGATTTTTATTGGCATGGACCTGGATTTGATATCCACATTGGCCCAACTCACCAAGGAGAGGATGGAGAGGATCTCTCCTTACTCCTGTCCTTTCAGGTGGGAGCAGCACTCCAAGTCAAACAATGGTGGAGACTGCTGGGGATGCTGTTGGAAGCCTCTGCTCTGACTCCACTGAGGCTTCATCTACACCCCTTACAGAGATGGTTCAACAGCTTCCAGGAGGATGGCCTGGAGGATGTGGACCTGGCTATACCCTCCTTTTTCATTAATCAGGTCTATGCACCTGCTGGAGACGAGAGAATCTGTGGCAGAGTTCCTGAAGTCAAAAATGATCTCTTTTGTTTTCTCCACATTCTCACTGGCAATCAAAAAGGAATGAAATGGAATGTAAGTTACATTGTAACTATGGTTCTGCGAATTCCTGAATGACTGCCAGCACTGGTCACATGGAACTTCACCCACAGTGAGACAGTCTTAGGCAACAGATTCAACATTTATAGACACACGCCAAGGTGAGCTACGTGTCATGTGCATGACTTTGTTTACATTTTATCTCGACCTGCACGGAGAGCGAGGAGACATATCCACTTTGTTTACTGCCACTGACGGTCATACAGGAATTCACAGAACCATAGTTACAATTTAATTAACGATTTATAAGTGGGTCCTAGAATTTCTAAAAGTAGAATGGGAGGCAGATCTTTTAGTTATCAGGCTCCTCTCCTGTGGAACCAACTACCAGTTTTAGTCCATGAGGCAGACACCCTGTCTACTTTTAAGGCTAGGCTTAAAACTTTCCTTTTTGATAAAGCTTATAGTTAGAGTGGCTCAGGTTATCCTGAGCTATCTCTATAGTTATGCTGCTATAGGCTTAGACTGATGGAGGACATAGGGACCCCTTTTAGTCAGTCTGGTTCCTTCTATCTCTATTCTCCCATTCTGCAGTATTTATTACTTCAATGTCTAACTTTACACCCTCTCTGCTTTTTTCACATCATAGTAACTTCTTGTTTGGCTGTGACTCCATCCTGGAGAGAAATATTAGCTGGGGCCAGGAAGACCAAGATTGAGAGAAATACTTTTTTTCCCATTCAATGCCATGTGTCAGCACAAATTCCAAAGTATGAAGATGAGAATATGTAGAACTATTCACATTTAATTATTTTAATGTGAGTTGTCAGTTTCAGGGTAATATACTAACAAGTAAAACATTAAATTAAGACATTCCACTTGATAGTATCACTGCTGCCGCCCTCTTGTTTAGTGAGAAACTGTCTTTTCTCAGAGGTGGACAATTACATGGGAGCAACAACAAATAAACTGTTAGAGGTTGCCACGGGACTGGGAAATGACTGGTTAGGGGTGGCATTGGCTGCAAGACTTACCATGGTCATAGTGATCCTTCATGCTTATTGTTTCATTAACTTTTACCTTTTCAGACATTCTTCCAGTCTTTTCATATTTTTTTAAACGATGTACATTGCTTATAATAATGAAGGAAACACCAAACAATTCAATGCACTGTAACACCAAGTCAGTCACAGTTCTGTGAAATTAACCTTTATAGTTAGGAAGCAGCACCAATGAAGTCTGATTCTTCTGTTATGTAAATTAATACTTTTACTGAGTATGATTGCAAATCCAGACTTTCATGCAACAATCATTTCCCCATGATTCCCATGGATCATTTAATATGTTTTTGTGTTTTTTGTAATTATTGCGCTTTACAATCCTCTCAATTTGATTGAATCTCAACAAAATTGAGTTATTTGCAATACAATATTCCTCTAAATCTTATTGAATAGACTAAGTGGACTAAGAATGATCTAGACTGAAAGGAATGAACAAATGATTAAGATTAATAAGAGCAAAAATAATTATAACAACAAGAATATTTTCCCTTTATTTGCAGCTCCACATAAACACATTAAATACATTTGCTCAGATTCATCTTGCTTCTTTTCTATTCCTTCAGCAAAAAAAAAAATCCTTTTCAGGGGGTTTCTGGCCAAAGGACCAATCTACTGTGCCCAAAGCGTATTGTGTACTTTCCATTTTTAGCACTTGTTTCATTTGTGATTCATCACTCAGTGTCTTTTCAGGAGCCATCCTCAGTCTAATGATTTCTCAGTGTCATGAAGTCAAACGATTCGCACCAAGCTTGTCCCTGAAAGCAGCTGTCTGCCTGTGGTGGTTTTAGAAAAGGTGAGAAAACTTCCAGTCACTGAATGGGGATTTGAAGCAGCCTAAAGTTCTTCCCAGTGAGACGAGCCGCCTGGTCCCTGTGTTCCTCTGGTTCTGACCTTTACCTCTGTGGCCAAGTCAGCTGTCCTTGAGGGAACAAAAGAAGAAAGAAATATTAACATTTGATTAATTGTTTGCATTTATACACATAATCTGGGTCAGTTGTTATACCATGTAGATCTACCAGCCCGATTTACCCATAAGGTCAGAGAGCTCTTTAAGCCAACAACAAGGTTGTACCTTTGTAATATCAGTATGTTTTGCCTTTTAGATACAGGACACTCTTTTGTATTGTACATCTACAGCAAATGGAAGTCTGAAGTATATTTTGAACATTTCAACAAAATTCTTGAACTGCGCTGCTTAATTTGGCTTCATGTTGTAGTAGCTCTGCTGGCTTGACCCTGATATACTATTTTAATAGTATCAGAGAGCTTTTTTCCCTTCAGTTTCATCGTTTGTGGAACAGTTTCTTTTTTGGGGTTGCTCTTTGCTTCTGGTGTTAAATCTTGTGAAAGCGGAAGGTTTTTTACTGAACCCCTTTCCTTTTTGGATACTTCTTATGATGCATAACCACAGCAACTATAGTAAGTAGATTTTTTACATCCTGGAACAAATAGTTAACATATTTAAAGCTGAAATAATACATCAACAACTTCCACTAGTACAAGCTAAGTTGAAAAGGAGGCCCCGGGGATTCATAGCAGGAGCAAGGAGACGAGGGAGGAACAAGAAACTTAAGGCATATCTTCCAATATTCGTGGGAAATGTGAGATCTTTAAGAAATAAGAAAAAAAGAACTCAAAGCCCTATCAAGGATCCAGCCAGAATATCGGCCATGCAGCAACATATGTTTTACTGAAACATGGCTGAAGGATCATATCTCAGAGAACAGCATCTCTCTGTCTGAATACACGAGCAGACAGAGATTTATAAAAGACTGGGAAGTACAAAGGAGGTGGGTTGGCAGTGTTAGTGAACAAAAGATGGCGTCATCCAGGACAGTTTACTGTGAAGATTAATCACTGTGGCCCAGATGTTGAATGGTTGGCAGTTTTCGGCCATATTATTTGTCCAGAGAGTTCAACAGTGTTCCACCATCTGCTGTTGCCAATACTGCATGTCATATAATCAGTTCTGTTGCCAAGCTACTGACACAATGCCATATGCATTTGTGGCAATAACTGGTGATTTTAATCAGTCCTCACTCTCTGCTGCACCAATGTTCCAAAAGTTTGATATCTGCTGAACCAGAGAAAACTTTGGACCTGTCTTGTGTAAATTTTAATGACTCCTATACAAGAAAGAAATAAGCCTTTAAGAAGGGAAATGAGGAATTAAGGAGTACACAGAAGTAACTTAAGGTCAAGATAAGAGAAAGCAAGGAGGCAACAGGAAGAGGCTGGAAAAGAAGCTGCAACAGAATAATATCAGAGATGTGTGGTCAGGGAGGAAGAAGATCACAGCCTTCAGGCAGAAGGAGGATCAGATAGATGGAAGTCTGGACAGAACCAATGAACTGAATCAATTCTTCAACAGGTTCAGTTCAGGAACAAGCTCAGCATATTTCTCTCCTCTGCCATTGACTTGAGGTATCTGGAAACACCAAATCATTATAAGGCTCCAGATCCTGATGGTGTCAGCGCCAGAGTCCTGAAGGTCTGTTCAGAGCAGCTCTGTGGGATTCTAAGTCTCTGCCCCCTTAAGCCTGGTTTATACTCAGAAACCAGGTTGTCTGTGTGAGTGTTGCAGTTAACACTAAAATGCTCCCCCCTCCCAAACCCCCACCCCCATTCTAAAGACACTGTGGTGCCCTCCCCAAAATTGTAGGGAAACTGCAGACAGTGCCGCAGGTAGTGTTGCAGGGAGGAGAAAAAGGAGGCCTCTGATTGGTCAATTCTACATGCGTCCTCTACACCAGTGTTTTTCAACCCTGGTCCTCAAGGCACACTGCTCTGCATGTTTTGGATGTTTCTGAGCTTCAACACACCTGGTTTAGATGATGCAGTTCAGCAAAGCCAGATAATCTGCTATCAATTGATAATAGGTGTGTGAAAGCTGGGAAACATCTAAAACCTGCAGGGTAGTGTGCCTTGAGGACCAGGGTTGAAAAACACTGCTCTACACGACGTATTTTTTGTTTGGTACGTAATGGCAGAAACGCTGTGGTGCCGTCCACAATGCCTGGCACACCTCGGACTCCATCCCAGACACCTTGCAGAACGCTATTTTGTATCTCTGTGCGACGGTCTGTTGGTTTGCACCCGAAAGCCAAAACACGCAGCACCACGGCCAGTCTTTCAGGAACACTCACAGGTGAACTGTGTCGACCAGCATTGGATAAGGCTTTGTAGACGGCGAACAAGCTCCGGAATAACATAGCGCTGACCATGTTTCAATATTGGGCATAAAGAGGTCATAGAGAGACTTCTGTTGGTTCTCCTCAGCAAACAAACCAGCAGGACCCCCTGCAGTTTGCTTATGGCCATTGAGATGAAGTTGATGATGCCATCACACACCTGCTTCAACAAACCCACTGTCGTTTAGACAAGCCAGACAGCTCTGTGAGGATCATGATCTTTGATTTCTCCAGAACATTTAACACCATTCAGCCTGACTGATTTTGTGAGAAACACCAGAAGACTCAGATGGAGGCATCAACAAAACCTGGATAAAGAATGTTTGAATGGAACTGAATTTAGATAGCTTTAGCACCTACCGACGTTTACCTTTGTTTTACTCCTTTTTTGTTTGCTAATCTGTTTGCTATTTTCAGCACCGTCATGGAGCTAGGAGGATCTTGCAACGTCTGAGTTCCATCTCAGTTACTTCAAGTTACCAATCCTATTGGTGCAGAATCCTTACGTTTGGATGTTGGCATTACAACCAGTAGTAAATATTTATATATTCTGTGCCTAAAACATTCTATTTTTGTTTATACTTATGTATGCTTTATGGCACATGGTACCAAATATGTTTCCAATTTTGGTTAAACCTATTAAATGTATTTTACCATTTATTGGACCAACAAAACCTATTTCTCTTAATTTGAAGGTTACAAATTTTCTTCCATTACTTATTTAGAAAGGGAAAACAGCAACTGCATAATATCCCATGGTGTGCACCGATTAATTAGCTCTTTCACCATATGCACGATAACCTACAGCCAAGGATGAATCCTATCCATAAGTCCCATCCATCATTTTAACAGACTTCACATTAGCTTCCTCCTTATGTCAATCATTTCCCAAGACATCACTACATCAGAGCTTACTGCTGGGGAGAAGAGAAGAGGTAATGCCCCACTGGACACCCCACTCGCCAGTGTAAATGGTAGTAGCATCAGTTTAGCATTTCATCCCATTATGCACAGCCAGCGTCGTAACATTAAAGAAATCCCACAATAAACCAAAACATGAGTGAGTTTTTACTTAAGTCTTTATGATTTCTACAGGCAGGTTTACCATAATAGTAGAATCAAAGCCTGAAATTACGGTTTTTAGTTTCAGTGTGCCACCCCAAGATATTTAGTGGCCCCGTCTGGACACCCCTATGAAAGATTTCTGGAGCCACCACTGGGTATGGGGCATTGCAGGCTAACAAAGAGGCCAAATGACCCCAATTCCAAAACGGTGGACCTGTTCGTCCGTTTCATGTTGCATGTTTTCTATACAAAAACAAGGCCTTGTTGGGCTGTGGTATAAAGCCTCGAACTCAACTCTATTTCTGACATTTTGAATTAAAAGTTTCCTGGATGGAAAGCGAAACATCTTCAAACTTGGAAACAAAGTCCAAAGGACTGTTTTTTAAACGTTTTTGAAGTTAATTTCTTACATTCTTTTCCGTCTCTATCGCTTTATCTCTCCCAGTGGTTTTTATTCCCTTTTTTTCTCACCTTCCTTTCTGTCTCTGTGTCCTTTGTACATGATTTTACTCCCTAAATAATTTTAAATAGTTTTATTTACCAGTGTCAAGTGTTACCTTATGGCAACAGTCATAATAATCCTGTGAAAGCAAAAGCTGTTAGGCTATAATCTAGCTCTGGAACATCTGTTCCCAGATCCATATTGGCAAAATATAAAAAAAAATTAAAAATCTCCTTTGGTTCTATTACCTTCACAGTATTGGTTTCTCCGTTCCGTCTTCCACAGATGTCTGGCCTCTGATGATAGTCTCCATTGCTCTGTGGGGAAGCTCCAGGCTGCTGTCTGTCATTGTGGTTTTCCCAGCTGGCAAATCCTACATTTTTAGATGCTTTTCTATGAGTTCTGTATTTCATCTTAGGGAAGGTGTGTGAGCCACTGTCTGCACACCCCCAGCTAAGCTCAGGCCATAGCGGCTCAGTCTGTGTGGCTTGGTTGGTGGTGGCCCTCTGCAGGCACACAGATATTCTTTGTGCTGAGCCTGTCATTAGGGTGATGGACTGAGGCTCGGCAGGCTGACCTGCAAAGGGGACAGCGGGGAACTCAAACACATCGTCCTCACCTGCAGGAGGGAAACATGACAGAAAAATGTTTCAGTTCTTGGAAAATGCATGCTGAATCAAAATAAAGATATGGAGGTTATTATACTCAAACCATTTGTTGTGCATGCTGTATACTAACCAAACAAAAGACATTGTTAATCTCAGAGATGGTCAAAATTGGACATGTTACTAGAATAAAACCAAACAGTAACTTATTAGGTTACCAAATGAATAAAAAATAAGATGAATAGAATAAAACCAACATAATCTACTTCTTATTGACAGGGAATGTTGCCCTTACATGCTGTCAGACTTTACTGCCACTTCAGATCAACAAAGTTCAATTCAGTTTATTTATATAGCATCAATTCACAACACATATCATCTCAAAGTATTTTACCAAAAGTCATTGACTATACAGGATTCACCTTCCTAGATGAGCATAGGGTGGACACTAACAGTGACTCAGCTCTAAGCTTGATGGAAACAGGAATATTTCGATATTTTGACATTTTGCATAGAGTGAAAATTGCAAATGTAATAAAGAGATGGAAACGTCTTTGTCAAATAATTTCTGACATGGTGAACTTTTACCTCACGTGAATGCAGGTGAATTAAAATATTGCACATTTGCTTCTTCTCAATCTCTCTGGATAGCGTGTACCATTGCTAATACTAGCAGAAAATAATAAGGTAGACATCTTTCTCAATTTCAACACATTCATTAAAAGCTTCCTCCATCTGTGGTCCAAGCTAGCTTTCTGCTTCTACTTTCTGTTAACTACAATGTAACGTTGATATGGGACAGCATTCACTTTGCTTTTCCTGCTTGATTTGCTCCAGTGGATGGAAAAATTACTCATTTACACTTTCCTACTTTAGACATTTTACAATTTGCTCAAATAAGGATCATTAATAAGGATAATTTAAGCCACATTCAGACTGCAGCAGGAGCATCAAAAATGTGCATGGTGCTTCATTTTTGATGCTTGTACAGGTTTAGCTCTGACGCGTGGCTGAAGCATCTTCGCTGCTCTCGGTGCGCGGTGGGAAAAGTGGGTCTGATGTGCTTTGGGCGGAGCTACCATGTCCTTTCTTTGCCTGTAACAATGGCAGCTACAGTAGATTTGCTGTGATCAGTGAGTAAAAAAGTAGTTTGAATATATTTTTAAGTGAGAAAGTCCTCCTGAAATCATTGTCTGTATGGTCAGTTTATCCAAATTACCATTCTGCCATCAAATATTTATCTGTCTGAGCCGCTCAGACCTCCACATACGTGGTGCACTGTCACTGGGAATCCCCAGCAGCAGCTGCCTCAGGCCCGGTCTCCTATTGGGGATTTTCCCCTACTGTTGGTGGTGACTGGAAGTAGATGTTGAAGTTTTTCAGGTCTGTACTGCAAACTGCAGGCACTGGGATAATAAAAGTGAACATATTTTGGTGGCAGATTTTGGTCTTTTAAGTTAATTAAGTCATTAATAAACTGTTTCAGAGGATTGATAATAGCGCTCTGCATTAGCAGCACTGTGTCTGTTAAGGATGTAAATCACATCCATCATGGCGATTCGATTCAGTATCGCTTTCCTGACCCAACGATTCGATTATTTTCGATAATCAGTGCAATGAGTGCAATTCAGTGCCGCAGACAGGAAGCCGGCTTGTTTTGTTTTTATTACTGAAATGGCGGGAAAAAACGTATGAAGTTTGACCCGCTAGAAGAGCGAGGTGCGCAAGAACGCTGGTCCCCTTTTTCCAGCTGGATCTCCGCTCTTTTTGGCCCTCATGTCCCTCCGTCGTCGGACTAAACTCGCCCCCACTTCCTCACCGCCTCGGCCGTATGTAGACCCACAGAGTATAGCGCAACGCAGCACGGGAGGGAGGATTATGTTTGTGAGCAAATAGGATGAAAATAGACTGGAGGAAAAGAAAAACATTAATCGATACTCTTGCGCACGTATCGATGCATCGGATTGTCGACTGTTGGATCGATGCATCGATACAAAATGATTATTATTTACACCCCTAGTATCTGTCTCCCTGCCAGCTCCCAGATCAGCTTCTCTGATCGGTTGATGTGTCCTGTCCAGCAGCAAAAATTTTTCCAACTCCAGCAGCTGCTGCTTCTGAAGCTCACCAGATGCTCAGACGCTCATGAGGCGCTGCTTCAGCTGCTCAAAATGCGCTGCGGGATTTTTTGCTGCGCCTTGATGCATGTCAGCCATTGACTTTGCATGTAAACTAGTGCTTCTGCTGCCTCTGCTGCTTGCGGTCCGTACGTAGCATTAGATGAAAACACAGCAAATGTAATCCAACAGTTGGAGAGAGCAACACTTTCTTCTGTTAGCCATGTTTTAAAATGTGTTGTCCAGCTCAGAGGCAGATTAAAACTTCTAACTTTTAGATGATATTTCAACTATATATCTGGATTAGTTTTGTTTGTATCTATAGTAAAGAATCTATAGAAGAGGATATTTCAATTCTACAGAGTAAAAAAAAAATATAATTTGAAAACAGATTTAGGCAAACATTCATAACACCAGAATACAAGTTATAAGTAACAGTGTGTGAAAGCAACCTTTACATGTGGGCAGTGTTGGGCTGTTGGGCAAAGAGCTGTGGGTCAGCCTGGCTGGAGCATCACTGCTTAGTGAGCACGTGCGGGTCTGCTTCCTGCAGGCCAGAACCAACAGTTCCCGACATTGCTTATGACAGTTAACGCCGCAGTCTGCAAAGCAAACACATTCATTATCCCCTGACTTGCTTAAAGTATTCAAGCAGCACCAATGCAAACCAATGCTAGTGTTAATCAGTGACCATGTAGTTAAGAGTAAAAAGAAAAGCAGCTGATTTCACTTCCTCTGTTTCTCCTCTATCTAATTTCCCCTGGAGAATGAAGCGGTTGACGTACCTTTGCACTTGTAGCCTTGTTTGATGATTCCCCATAGCTGCAGGCGGAAGCAAAAGTAAAGGAGAAGGTTAGAGAATACGCCCAGAAACCGACTCAAGTGCAGCAATCTATGGTGGCCAAAACAGCCAATAGGGGACACCAAATAACACCCAATTTCTCACAGTTGGCATGAGAACACAAAGCACCGCCATGAGAAGAGAACATTTTTAGAGAAATTCTGGGAGCAAATGCTGATAAAAAAAAATGTAATTCTGTAACACCATCTGAAAAACTAACCAATATACAGTTTTGGGACAATTATTATGTATTCATCTCTCTATCCATCATCCATCCATCTCTCTGTCCATTCATCTAGCATCCATCCATCATTCATTCATCAAACCATCCATCCATCCATCTTTCTGTCTGTCTATCTCTCCATCCATCCATCATCCATCCATCATTCATTCATCAAACCGTCCATCATCCATCCATCCATCCATCCATCCATCCATCCATCCATCATCCATCCATCTCTCTGTCCATTCATCTAGCATCCATCCATCATTCATTCATCAAACCGTCCATCATCCATCCATCCATCCATCCATCCATCCATCCATCCATCCATCCATCTATCCATCCATCCATCCATCTTTCTGTCTATCTCTACATCCATCCATCTAGCATCCATCCATCATCCATCCATCCATCATTCATTCATCAAACCGTCCATCATCCATCCATCCATCCATCCATCCATCCATCCATCCATCTTTCTGTCTGTCTATCTCTCCGTCCATCCATCTAGCATCCATCCATCATCCATCCATCCAAATATCTGTCCGTCAGTCCATCCGTCCATCTATCCAGCATCCATCCATCATCGATCCATCTGTGTGTCTATCCATCATCAATCAAACCATCATCCATCCAACCATGATCCATCCATCATTCATCAAACTATCCATCCATTCAGCATCCATATATCTGTCTATTTGTCCATCTCTCCGTCCATCCATCATGCATCCATCGTCCATCCATCTGTCCATCTGTCTGTCTATCCATCATCAATCAAACCATCAACCATTCATCAAACTTTCCATCCATTCAGCATCCAACCATCCATCCATCCATCATCCACCCATCTGTTCATACGTCTGTCTATCCACCAGCCATCCATCATCCATCCATCCATCTGTCTGTTGGACCATCTCTCCATCCATCCATCTAGCATCCATCCATCCATCCATCCATCCATCCATCCATCCAACCATCCATCCATCCATCCATCCATCCATCCATCCATCATCCATCCATCTATCCATCCATCCATCCTTCCATCCATCCATCCATCCATCCATCCATCCATCATCCATCCATCTATCCATCCATCCATCCATCCATCCATCCATCCATCCATCATCCATCCATCCATCCATCCATCCATCCATCCATCCATCCATCCATTCATCCATCCATCATCCATCCATCCATCCATCCATCCATCCATCCATCCATCCATCCATCCATCGCTTTCAGCTAACAGCTCTTTGGAATCTCTCAGATAGACTGTATCTTAACGGCAGACAGCAAGAAGTTGAAAAAAGAGGTGCAGGATTAGGTGTTTTTCTCGCTCTGTTTTCCCTCTTCCTCATTCCATTCTTCCACTGAGCCTTTCTGGTGAAGCTGGCACTACTGCAGCAAATCCCCTTTATGGGCAGCAGGGTTTCATGGGCAACACTCCTCAAGCCTCATGAATTGTTTGTCTGACATGATGGTGCAGCCCTGTACTGTTTTCAAATGATAATAATCTTGTACTCTGGTGAGAATTTGGGCCCTGTTAGCCCTCTACCATTTACTGTACCTCCAATGTTCATCTTAGTGTCTTCAGACAGGCTTGTGTTCTATAGAGCAATCCCAGAGAGAGAGGTTGCTACAATTGATGTTTCATATGTGCATAAGAACCTCCCTGTGACTTCAAGCAGCTTCTCACGTGCTTCTGTTGCCCTGTCCCATCAGTTTACATGACCTGCGACTCACAGAAGAGCAACTGAAAAGGAACTGATCCCAGATTTACCGTCATTCCAGTAACAAGTAATATACTATATTCTTTAGCCATTTCTCCATTCTAGGGTCCACTTCTGTCCTCAGAAACTCCAATAATATGATCAAATAAAAATCAAGCATAGACCTACCCAAATTTATTACTACTTTCTATCTAAACCCTTGTTCTGTACCTTGAGCCTTTTTTTAAATCACTTTTTTATAAACTCCTAAACCATCTGCTATGTTTCTTGCAAATAGTCATTCCAAAAGGAAAAATAGACTTTTAATACACACAGCATGTTTGGTATCAATCCACTTTAAACATTTTTTAAGACATCTAATGAGGTAATTGTAGAAATACCCACAAAGCCAGCACAGTGTTCACAGAAGGTCGGTTTGAGATAGGTCATCTCTTGGAAGTTGTGGATAAATCCTGGTCCCATCTTACACTGAAGCAGTGGGTTGGCCCGAAGGAAATAAGCTATCATCTCATCCTTGCTGATTAACCCATCCCTGAGGAAGACAGAGAAGAGAAAACAAGTCACAACGGGTAGGGGTGATAGAGAGCAGTTGCCTCCTCACTCTAGACAAGGGTGTATTATAGCTAACATTCCCTTTAAGGTGCTTAAGACTCCCTCATGCCGTGAACAGAAAAAAAAAAACTATTGTAAAATGTTTATCCAGCCAGAGAAGAATGTATCTCCTTGATGAACTGAAGTTTTTTTCTCCAAATGTTCATGTGAAAGAAAGTTCTTTATATTCAGGGGTGGGTTGGTTTAACCTGGGAATGTGTGTGTGTTGGGAGTTGCTGTATAAATGTACTAAGCTTGCCCCAGTCAGAGCTTTTTCTCTCTGTCTGCAGACCCAACAATACATTTAAGCCTTCCTTGCAAGAATTGCCTGGAATCTCAGTTTCTCCACAACTTCACAGACATCCAGGTCATGGTCAAGCTTGGAAAAGTTCAGTCTAGGTAACTGGATGTGATGTTTTCTAGAAGACGTTTCTTCTCTCATCCAGGAGGCTTCTTCAGTTCTAGCTAGTGGTGGGGAGCACTGAGATTAATAAACTGTAGGTGGAGAAAGGAATAGGTTTGAGACAATCTGGCACCGGTAGCTGATCAGAACGGGGCTTATAAGCAGGTGGAAACAGGTGAAACCCGTTGAAGTTGATTGCAGGTGAGGTGGAGGTTAGCTGGAGTGCAGCATGGACAGTTAGGCCAGCCCCAGTGCCACAATTGTTACGCTTCTCTAAAATCTCCTATGGTGTGAGTTTGTTTGTGCATGGTTGCATGTGCATTGGGTACCGATAGATAGTATTCACCTGGAGACATGCACCTGCTCATAATCTTTCTGAACAGGATTTTCAGGTATAGGCAAAGTGGAATACGAAAGGTATGACTAAAATTTAATTTGGAAATCAGGCTCCAAGTCATCTGAGATCTACATTCAAAGCAGCCATCAACCAGAGAATTGGAGAACATTTCATGCTGCTTTCTGCCAACAAACTTTATGGAGACAGAGATCTTATTGTCCAGCAGAAGTTGGTGCAAACATTCCCTGTGTTACTAAAAGCTGGTTCACTGTGTTGATGTTGTCTAACATTTTTGCTATGTCAGCGCTTGATTGTACTGCAAAGATTTTTGTTTGTACCGCTATCATCTAAAACATAGTAATGAAAATGTCCAGAGGTCACCAAAGTTCAACAGGCTCCACCACCAAAATTGGTGTCAGTCGGTACGGTTACGTTTGTGCTGCTTTGTGCAGCAAATATTTTCATTTGTTCATTTATTTTAGAACTTCAAAGGTCACAGGTCAACCATCCTTCCCAAATGAAACAAGAATGGTGTCATGCTTTCTGCTGGTCTGTCTGGCAAATATTTTTGTTTGTGCTGCTATTGTTTTGAGAATATTAATGAAAGCTTTAATAAAGAATCCATGGAGTATTGTCCAATGTAAGCTTGGAGACACCAAAGCCACCAATGGAGATAACCTGAAGGCAAATTTAGGATAGAATAGAAAATGTCTTTATTGTCCCACAATGTGGAAATTCTGGTGTTTACAACAGCATAAAGATTATCCAAAAAATGGTCACACAAAGGTGGACCTTAGAAAAATGTATAAGAATAACAAAATAATGAAGAGTTAAAAAAAAGACAAATACAATACTATAAAGTGTTTTAACGATATGAATACTGTGCACCAGGAGAATAAATAACCAACATTAATTTACAAAGTGAGCAACCTTGTACAAGAAATGAAATTGCAATTTGGAAAATGTATTTTACATTACTCAAGAAACCTTAATCAGGAAATTGAGACACATTTGCTTCCACAGAGAGCAACCATTCCTAAATACATATCAGAGATTCCAATAACAGCAAATAGATCCTAAAATAACACTGAATGTTTTATTTCAGTTAACAAGTCAAACATAAAAAAAATAATTTAAAAAAAGAAAAGAGTAAATTAAAATATCCTTCATATTTACATAACCTTAATGCAAACTGAATAATAAATTGAAAGGTAAACATCAAGTGTTGCATAAACTGCTATCATGATCATTTTCAGTGTGATTTTATAAATAATCATTGTCAGTGGGTTAAATTAATGTTCTCACAGTCCTCCAACTCACGCTAAAATTTTAATGCTTTGGAGTCACTAAAACTGAAACAAATTTTTTTACTCACTGATCCTTATCCAAAACGCAGAAAGACTCCAGGAATGGAAAGTTAGCTGCGATGCTCTCAAAGTCTTCTTGTGAAATATACCCATCATGGTCATGGTCATAATTCCTGAAGACAGACTGTCCAAAGGAAAGCAGGTAAATTGTATCATACAGAGACCTATGTTGTATACTTTTAAATGAAAACATGAAAATATGGAGGCTTTAACTCACTTCCACCAATTTGCGAATGTGTTTATTGACAACAGAGGGATCCGGTTTGGTGGTGACCCCCGAGGCCCAGTCTAGTGGAGCCAAAGGCTTGTTGGGTGTAGTTGGAGATGTGGGCTAAGCAGAAGAGACATTCCTATTAAGTCACATACACATACATTTATATATATATATATATATATATATATATATATATATATATATATATATATATATATATATATATATATATATATATATATATATATATATATGAAAAAATAAACAAAAAAAAATATATGCATATATGTATAATATTTAGAGAGTTTATTACACTAAATCAGTGAAATCAGCAGGATTTAGTGTAATAAACTCTAGATATCACATAATGTTGGTTTATTATAGGAATGGAATGGAATTACCACCATTTGTGTCGGTTAAATAGGTGAGATAGAAAAATTATTCATAACTCTGACATCTTATAAAAAATGACACATAAAATATATATAAAAATATAATTTTTAAACATCTTTTCATGCCAATGTCTTTTAGATACCACAAAAAAAGCATATCGAGATTAAAAAAAAATTGTATTTTGACACTTTTTCTTCAGATACTGAAATGCCTCTTTGCCATCACCCAAAGACAAGAGTGTCATCATCATCATCATCATCATCATCATTATTTAGATCAGGGTTTCACTGATCCCTGTGTGTTTTAGGTGTTTTCCTGCCTCCACACACCTGACCTGAATGAAAAGATGATCAACAGTCCTTAGGTTGTAAACATGACAGACAGTCGGCCTTGTGAACCAGGGCTGCAAACATCCTAATTTAGATGTTGGGGACATAAGAAGCACTGTAGCAGTCTTTTAGGCTACGTTCAGCAGCCTGAAGTGACCTGAATCCGTTTTTTTTTTTTTTTTTTTTTTGCCCATATGCGACCTGGATCTGATATTTTCATGGCTGTCTGAGCAACTCAAATCCGATTTTTTCCAATGCAACCCAGGCCACTTGGCTCTGTGGTCCTGAATCTGATATGAATCTGATCTTTTCAAATGTGACCTGTGTCTGAACGGCCATGTCGCATTCAGTCGACCTGAACGCCATTAGTAGCTGACAAAGGTCACTATTCTGTGCCTTGCAATGTAGAATAGTGAACCATGGTGGATGATAAGGGTAGTATTTACAGGTGCTGGTCATAAAATTAGAATATCATGAAAAAGTAGATTGATTTCAGTAATTCCATTTAAAAAGTGAAACTTGTATATTATATTCATACATTACATACAAACTCATATATTTCAGATGTTTATTTTGTTTAATTTTGATGATTACAAATGACAACAAATGAAAATCTCAAATTCATCATATCAGAAAATTAGAATATTGTGAAAAGGTTCAAAATTGATGGCCCCTGGTGCCACACTCTAATCAGCTAATTAACTCAAACCACCTGCAAAAGCCTTTGAATGGTCTTTCAGTCTAGTTCCATAGGCTACACAATCATGGGGAAGACTGCTGACTTGACAGTTGTCCAAAAGACGACCATCGACACCTTGCACAAGGAGGGCAAGACACAAAAGGTCATCGCTAAAGAGGCTGGCTGTTCACAGAGCTCAGTGTCCAAGCACATTAATAGAGAGGCGAAGGGAAGGAAAAGATGTGGTCGAAAAAAGTGTACAAGCAAGAGAGATAACCGCACCCTAGAGAGGATTGTGAAACAAAACCCATTCAAAAATGTGGGGGAGATTCACAAAGAGTGGACTGCAGCTGGAGTGAGTGCTTCAAGAACCACCACACACAGACGTATGAAAGACATGGGTTTCTGCTGTCGCATTCCTTGTGTCAAGCCACTCTTGAACCACAGACAGCGTCAGAAGCGTCTTGCCTGGGCTAAAGAGAAACAGGACTGGACTGCTGGTGAGTGGTCCAAAGTCATGTTCTCTGATGAAAGTAAATTTTGCATTTCCTTTGGAAATCAAGGTCCCAGAGTCTGGAGGAAAAGAAGAGAGGCACTTCATCCACGTTGCTTGAAGTCCAGTGTAAAGTTTCCACAGTCAGTGATGGTTTGGGGTGCCATGTCATCTGCTGGTGTTGGTCCATTGTGTTTTCTGAGGTCCAGGGTCAACGCAGCCACATACCAGGAAGTTTTAGAGCACTTCATGCTTCCTGCAGCTGACCAACTTTTTGGAGATGCAGATTTCATTTTCCAACAGGACTTGGCACCTGCACACAGTGCCAAAGCTACCAGTACCTGGTTGAAGGACCATGGTATCCCTGTTCTTAATTGGCCAGCAAACTCTCCTGACCTTAACCCCATAGAAAATCTATGGGGTATTGTGAAGAAGAAGATGCAATACACCAGACCCAACAATTCAGAAGAGCTAAAAGCCACTATTAGAGCAACCTGGGCTATCATAACACCTGAGCAGTGCCACAGACTGATCGACTCCATGCCATGCCGCATTGCTGCAGTAATACAGGCCAAAGGAGGCCCAACTAAATACTGAGTGCTGTACATGCTCATACTTTTCATGTTCATACTTTTCAGTTGGCCAACATTTCTATAAATCCTTTGTTTTTATTGGTCTTCAGTAATATTCTAATTTTCTGATATGATGAATTTGAGATTTTCATTTGTTGTCATTTGTAATCATCAAAATTAAACAAAATAAACATCTGAAATATATGAGTTTGTATGTAATGTATGAATATAATATACAAGTTTCACTTTTTAAATGGAATTACTGAAATCAATCTACTTTTTCATGATATTCTAATTTTATGACCAGCACCTGTATATTGAAAAACTACCAACCATGTTTACATCCGTAAACACAGAGCATGCTGGCTTGTGATGTCATTGTTTCCTTTACTGCTCATGCGGGACACTTAAGGCTGATTTATACCTCAAATCTAGGTTGTCCCCCCCCCACAGTCTGACCGCAGACAGGAACTAGCTCCTGATTGTCCCTCTTGCGTTGTGGCGTGTAACCACATAGCGCAGACCATGCTTCAATACTGGGCATAAATCAAAAATGTCTGCGTCATACCTGCGACAACCTCACTGTAACACACTGCTGCAGGAGGATAATCAGCCCTTTGAGCCCCTCTATGAATGCAGTTCACACAGGAGATCACATACAAGTCATATATTTTGAAATATGAACGACTACGCAAAAAAAATTGGATTTCACAAAAAAATCGGAATTGAGCAATAAGGCCTTCATGCTCAATTCTGATTTTTTGCGTTGTCGTTCACACTTTCTGATATATGCATCCTGTATGTGATCTTCTCTGTGAACTGCATTCACACAACTTAAGTGTCCCACAGGCAATGCAGAGAACGCAATGACGTCACAAGCAAGCGTGCTCGGTGTTTATGGAAGTAAACTTGGACGGTAGTGCTGATCTGTCACATCTATCTTTCATTTCTTTCCAAACCTCAGCCAGAGCATTAAAAACAATCTTTTCAAGAAGGTTGAAAATAAAAACTGTTCTCCACAACACCGTCCTCCTGCGACCAGGCTGTTCAGACACATTAGAAAAAATTGGATTCATATCTGATTCAGCACCACAGAGCCAAGTGGTCTGGATCACATTGGAACAAATCAGATCTGTCTTGTTCAGACTGATCACATCCAGGTCACATATGGGCAAAATAATTAGATTTGAGTCACTTCAGGCTGCTGTTTGAACGTAGCTTTATTGACTTCATGCTGAGGATTTTTTGTCAGACTTGTGTTGGGTTAGCCACGGAGGACCTCAGGGACTGAGTTTGAAACCATGTCCTAATCCTGAGCAATTTTCAATAAGATTCAAAGTTGGAACTAGGGACTAAGAAAAAACTAATCCTTCACTAACTCCTCATTGCTGCCATGCAACAATAATTGACCCTGATGCCATCACTGCAACGGGGCTTAATTATATTATGTTGTGTGAAATAATATTAAACAAAATTTACCTGAGATTTGAGGCTGCGTGGTTCTCTCAACAAGGATAGTTCATAAATCTCATCTTCTGTGTAATAAAGGTCAAGAGAAAGCTGAAAAATATGAGTGTTTGGTTAAGAGAAAAAATCCTAATGAAGGTGAAACTTTAAGAGAGAAGTTAAGTCACATATCAGACTGACAGGAACAATGTTTGATACATCTGCAAACTGAGACCAACAGCAAAATGCTGGGATTGTATTTTATTTACACCCACCTTCGCTTATTTTGCAAACCCAAATGGAAAAGCCAATAACTGAGGAACTGTAAGGCCAAATTACATGTGTGATACATCATTTAAAAGCTAACTGAAGCTAAATGAAAATAGTGTGAATTAAACGCAGATAAGCTGCATCAGTTCAAACATGACTGAAAGTTGTTTTATTATTCTCGAAAATAACAGGTCATGTTTGAACAACAGTAATAAAGACATTTTTGAGAATAGGCAGGTCTCATTGCATTACATTTGTTCTACATCATGTCAACCACAAATGCAGAAAATGTCAGACCTCTAGCTAAAACAGTTCCAGAGCTGTGGGGCTTTGAACATTTGGTGTCACCAGCGTCTCCAAAAATCTCCAAATTGTGCCAAATGATTTTACTCAACTATTTGACTCATAGAATAACACTGAAGTGTTTTTATGGTAACAAAACATTTGTGAATCAAGTATTTTCCCACTTTTTTTCAGAATAAATGTATATAAGAAAATGTAACATTTATAAACCTAAAATAACATACAAATTTATAAAAAAAAAAATAGTGAAACTGCTGCTTTTCAAGCTAAAATAAGCCCCAGGGCCTTTTCAGAGCTGGATTTTATTTTATTTTTCAATCTTAGGCATTGTAATGGAACAAAATCAGCATCCAAACTTCAAAAACATCAGAGCGTTGTTAGTAAATTGCTTCGAACTGCACGCGCTGATCCAAACTTAGCTGTGTTTTTCACAGCCGGTAACACAGCTCTGCTTTATGCAACCCAACCATGTCTACCCTGGTTTGAAACCTTATTTCTTGACTACAAAGCCAAACAGCCCAAGTGGTCTAAACTAGTGTTGCGCCGATGCCATTTTTTGGCCCCGATACCGATACCCGATACCTGGCTGTGCAGTATTGGCCGATACGGATACCATAATAATGTAAAATAATTGCCATCATGGCTTTGTCAAGCTGCTGCCTACCTTTGTGAAGCAGGAAAAAATCTAATACAAAGTTAAACCAGTAGAACTTTGTATTGCCTACCAGGAGTGGATGACAATAGCTGAATAAACTTATGGCTCTCAAAATGGTATCTGTGCCCTATTTGTTGGTACTCGCCGATACCGATACCACCATTTTAGGGCAGTATCAGGGCCCCGTCCGATACTGGTATCGGTATCGGTGCAAAACTAGTCTAAACCGATAACAGTAGGACTCTATGAGGCATTATATCGCTCTGCTCTGTGTGTCATTGGCTAACAGGCAAGGAACGCTTATGAGACTTCAGCGACTGTCCCTGACTCTACTGTACAAAAATGCAGACACTATTGTCTTGTAGGAGGACGATGTAAAGAACCACGTCAAACATCATGGGCAAACAAATGAGGAAATAAGTATATGGCGATTTTTTCCTCATGGAATATTTTTTATATAAATATTCTGGATTCGGTTTAATCTGTAGACCCTTATGGAAGAATGGAGTATAAACAATGAAGACTGGATTTATAGAACGGCTTCTGGACGCGTTCAAAGGTATGTAATTGTGGCTGCTTAGTAATGTTTGCATTTTGACATGCTACTATAGCTGTATTAATTGTGCTTTGGTGCTCTCTGTGTCCATAAAATTAACTTAAGTGATTGAATTGTGGAGAATTTAAGCTTTCCAACGATGTTAACATGTCTATATTGGCAAAAATTTTACCGGTGCAATTTCCATGCATTCTGAGTTATTAGTTGTAAACACTATAAAGTGGTCGCCTGCGATTGGGTGGGTTTTGAGAGGTTAAGTTACTAGTCTTACTGTGAAAAGCCCACATCCTTTATGTAGCGTTATAAAACATCCCCCCAAGACCAGAAACAGAATTTTGGCCTTACTGTCAGCAAATATATGAGGTCCATGTTGGGCTCCACATGGGATACCAGACCCTGCAGTGACACCAGCTCATTCAATGTCATGTAAAGCTGATGCATCTTCACCACGTTCACCAGACTGCCGTCACCGACCCAGTCAGGAAAGACGACATGCACTGCGATCAGATCCTTCAGGTGTACGCCCAGTATGGGGATTTTAAAACCTCTGCATTCACTGAAGGCCTTTCTGTAGTTGGAGTAGTTGTTATTGGAAGACACCAGCTCCGTCATCTCGTTCCACATCTGGGACAAAAATAGGACATTGCCATTAAGCCGTGGTTTCCGTGGCAATAAATTATACATATATCTAAAATATTATTATAAAATAAAATGTAATATCAAAAAGCAATCGCTAATTAGTAAACATTTCTTAAATTAAGGGTTTTTACCCTTAATTTTTAGTAGGTAAATAAGATGATCTGCATTTACAATTAGTATTTTTACTCTTAAAATAAGATCATTAGATAATATGCACTTGAAATAAGGCAATTCAATGTTTTTTTTTTCTAATTATAAACATTCATTATCCTGTTCAATTGGCAAAGTTTTTCACTTACCTCCTCAGTTCAAAACAAAATGCACATATTTTAAGAAAAAGTGGCTCATTTAGATTTCAATTATTTGCAGTGCATTGGTACAGCGGCACAGAGTATGGAATCATCTTGGTGTAAGTCAGGAGATGCAAAGCTCATTGTCAGTACCTTCAGAACTTCTGGAGCCAGGTATGCATGGGTTTCCTTTAGACGAGAAATGGAGCTGTGGCTCAGACCTCCCACCACCGCCATCAGAGTGTTGAAATTCTGCAGGTGTAAGAGTTTCTGAGAAAATAGGAGGAAAAATGAAGACATTTGGCCTTAACTATGTTCATCACAGACGACATGGGGCTCTACTCTATAATAAAGAAAAAAGTTAAGTTTAACTGAACTGTTGTCTTTAGCTGTTGGTACGAGTTAACCGTAGCAGCTTATAACCTCTTAACGTGTAGCGGTGAGCACACTGCTGCTACTCAGATAACAGTGAGGGAGGGATTTACCATCAGGCAATTCTAGGCAGTTGCCTAGGGCTCCAAGTTCCTTGGCGCCCCATAAAACTCTGTTTGCATGTACCAGTCCATCCTGAGGAGGCTGAGGTCCTTTGGAGTGAGCAAGCCCCTGCTATAAACCATCTATGATTCTGTGGTGACATCAGCCCTCCTCTACGCTGTCGTCTGCTGGACCCCGGGCAGCGTGGGACAGAAACAGACAGAAAGGCTGTCTCTGTTCTAGGCTGCACTCTGGATTCAGTGGAGGAAGTGGCTGAGAGGAGGGTGCTGTCCAAGCTTCCATCCATCATGGACAACACCTTCCAGCCTCTGCCCCAGACTGTAGAGGAGCTGAGCAGCTCCTTTAGTGAAAGACTTTTACAGCCTGTTTTTAAAAAGGAGAACTACCGCAGGTCATTCTTCCCTGCTGCATCCAGACTCTACAATGCAACACTATAACGGCAATAACTTGTACAATGTATAATGTGCAATTACTATTTAATACCCTGTGCAATAACTGTTTCTTTATATTTGACACCAAGTGCAATAACTATATATTCAAATATCAATATCTATCTACATAAAAACCCATGTAAACACCCTGTATAATAATCCTCTATGAAAAAAATGGAAAAATAAACTTAAAAAAGCTATCATATGTGGATGCACTGTATATACTGCAGCCACACGCCTTTTTGTTCCTTTGGCACCTTCTTCCCCTTAGAGTGTTTGAGCTGATGTAACGAGTAAATTTCACTGTGAGATCAATAAAGTCAATCAATCAATTACTATTATTGCGCATGACTGTGTTATTGTGCATATTCTGTGTGAGCAAACAAGATGCAGCTGCACAGCTAATACCGCTTAGCTCGTCTAACAGATTACAGCACAATGATGCATTTTACACATATGACAAATTTTTAATTAATCTCGTCATGTTGACAAAAACTCAAACCCATGAGCTTGTCAGTTTTCGCTATAATAATTTTGTCATCGTTGACGAAAACAACACTGTTCATGCTAACTTCAGGGCAACATATTCATGTTGTTTTTTTATTTGAGTTGGAAAGAATAAAATGCCAAATACCGTATTTTCATGACCATAAGGCGCACCGTACTAAAAGGCGCACTCTCAGTTATGTGTGCCATTTCTGTATTTAACACACATATAAGGCGCACCGGACTATAGGGCGCGTTTTTTATATACCTCTACTGCGTATTTAAAAATACAGCGGGGGCAAAACTGAGTATGACTGTGCTTTATTCATGTATTTATTACAAACTATTAATCAAACCTGGCAGCTGGCCATGAGACAGACACATCGCAGATGACACAGCGCTGTGATTACTCCTAAATTAACTTAAAATCCTGAAACCTGCCGACGGAATATGTTCGCTTTTATTACCGGTATCCTGGTGCCTGCAGTTTAAATTATTTAGATGAAAAACACCTGCCAGCCACCGCTGCCCAGCCTAGAGGCTGCTGATGAAGGGATTTCTACTGTCGGTGCACCGCTGGTATGTGGGGGTCTGAGCGCCTCCGACAGAAATAGATAATCTGGATGAACTGACTGCAATTATGAAGTTTTCAGGTGGACTTTCTCACTTAAAAACATATTAAAACTACTTTATTCCCACTGATCACAGCAAATATAGCTGCAAGATTTAGATTATTTAGATGAAAAAACACCTGCCAGCCGCCGCGGTGAAGAGGAGGAGACCCGCCCAGAGGCTGCTGTTGAATTAAGTTTTCAGGTAGAAAAATAGAGCGGGAGCAAAACTGAGTATGATTGTGCTTTATTCATGTATTTATTACAAAGTATTAATCAAACCCATCAAAGTCATCATCCTCTGTTTCTGAATTAAACAGCTGCGCTAAATCAGAAATGCCAATTTCCCCTTCTTCTTCGCTGTCAGAGTCACTTTCCGTGCAGCGCAGCTCCCCAGAAATAATGCCGGCTTTTGCGAAAGCTGGAACAACAGAGCCAGCAGACACGTTAGTCTAAGCATCTACAATCCATCCGCAAACGGTGGCGTAACTTGCCCGGCGCTGCCTTCCACTTATCCTGAAACTGTGGTCTCTGTCGGTCATCCATCGCTCCCACGCCGCTCGCAGCCTTACTTTGAACGGCCGATTCACACCGATGTCGAGCGGTTGAAGTTCCTTTGTCAGACCCCCCGGGATAACGGCGAGCACAGCGTTCATTTGATTCACCTTTTTTTTTCACATCGGCTGTGAGATGGGCACGCATGGAGTCACAGATTAACAGCGATGGAGATGCGTGGAAAAAATCACCTGGTCTCCTCACATACACCTGCCTCATCCACGCTTTCATCATCTCCTCATCCATCCAGCCTTTTTCATTTGCGTTAATATCATATGTCATCAGAGCGCTGTGTCTGTCTTGCTGTCAGCTCCCAGATCAGCTTCTCTGATTGGTTGATGCGGCGCATCCAGCAGCAAAACTTCAATTTTTCCATCTCGAGCAGCAGCAGCGCGTTGGCGGCGGGTCAGATGCTTAAACGCTCCCGACGCGCGGCTCCTGCTGCTCAAAACGCGCTGCGGGACCTTTTGCTGCACCTATACGCGCGTCAACCATTGACTTTGCATGTAAACTCGCTGCTTCTGCTGCACCTGCTGGGTCCGGTTCACACCGATGTCGAGCGGTTGAACAGCGAGCACAGCGTTAATTTGTTTCCCCATGTTTTTCACATCAGCTGTGAGATGGGCACGCATGGAGTTACATATTAACAGCGATGGTGATGAGTGGAAAAAAAACACCTGGTCTCCTTACATTCAGCCACTCTTTCATCATCTCCTCATCCATCCAGCCTTTTTCATTTGCGTTAATATCATATGTCATCAGAGTGCTGTGTCTGTCTTGCTGTCAGCTCCCAGATCAGCTTCTCTGATTGGTTGATGCGGCGCATCCAGCAGCAAAACTTCAATTTTTCCATCTCGAGCAGCAGCAGCGCGTTGGCGGCGGGTCAGATGCTTAAACGCTCCCGACGCGCGGCTCCTGCTGCTCAAAACGCGCTGCGGGACCTTTTGCTGCACCTATACGCGCGTCAACCATTGACTTTGCATGTAAACTCGCTGCTTCTGCTGCACCTGCTGGGTCCGGTTCACACCGATGTCGAGCGGTTGAACAGCGAGCACAGCGTTAATTTGTTTCCCCATGTTTTTCACATCAGCTGTGAGATGGGCACGCATGGAGTTACATATTAACAGCGATGGTGATGAGTGGAAAAAAAACACCTGGTCTCCTTACATTCAGCCACTCTTTCATCATCTCCTCAATGAGGTGGTCTCAAAAGTCGCAGTTACAACACACATAGGGCACACCGAACCATAGGGCGCACCGCACATTTTGAGGGGAAAAAAAGACGTTTAAGTGCGCCTTATAGTCGTGAAAATACGGTATGTTGGGATCAGGAGGCTTTTCTACTTTCTCCACCAGAGGGCGCACGAGATTTCTCCTGAGGGCATGAGCTGACTGCGACACCTGTTTCCCATCTGCTCATCAGGAGGCCCTACTTAAGAAGGAGGAGGCTGACACTTCCCCGCCAGAGTGTTTGCCAGTATTGGTACAGCAAAACCTGAGCCAGCTTCTCTGATCTGAAACCCTGATTTTTGTGAACCAATCTGATCCTGTGTTCTTCTGCCTCACAGATCCTGACTTATCTGGAAACCTGTCATCCTGGAGAAAATAACCACTGTCTGGAATCTGCCTGCCTGCCCTCCGCCTCAGTCTCTGCCTCTGCCCTCAGCCCTCTGCCTGCCAACTAGCCTCTGGACCCACAAGATTCCCCCCCTGCTGATCAGATTCCTCTCAGAGCAGGTATTTATCCCAGTTATCTGTAAATTGCAAGTTTCCTGGATCCGCTCTAACTGCTCTGTCCTCCTCAGTGGCTTCCCTCCCGTGACCAGTCTGACGAACCAAGAACCTGTGCACCCATTTGCTTGTGAACTTTGTTTAATAAACCATTTAACTTTTTCTCTGCCTCAGGAGTGATTTCTGCATGTGGGTTGGACACCTCGACCCCAACATGACAAAATAACTAAGTTAAAAAGATTAAATAAAATACTTTTGATTTTATAATTAGTTATTATAAGTTCAACTTTTGGGCAGTCAATACTGAGAGGGATACTCATGCTAAGACATTATTCCCAAAGTGATACAAGGCTCAAAAACGGTTGGTAACCACTGCTTTAGAGGGTCATGCATGAACCATGTTCTTTTGTATTTGTTTTTTTAAGTTGGTGGAGGTAAGTGACCTTTTTCAGACTTACATGAGCAACATGGATGTATTTGGTGATGACCTCTGCTCTAGTCTGAGGTGTGAGTTTGCTAAGCACCATCAACTGGACCCACTGCGAGATGCTGTTGAAGAGGGCGATGGAGCGCTCTAGAGCTGGATTTTCCATCAGACAGCCATGAATCACATAACTCCGATAGTCAGTGAACTGTGGACAAAGCAGAGTTATCAGAGTTTTTTCTTTTTGTATATACTGGACCATACTGTGGCTCTACCTTTCTTATACCTCATCCAAAATAGCTCAGGCTGTCCTGAGATGTTTAATGCATTTGTGCTGCTATGGGCTTGGAATGCTGGATGACATAGGGACCCCTTTTCATCATTCTACCTCTATTCTCCCAGTCTGCAGAATGTATTAGTTCAATCTCTAACGTTCTGCTCTCTCTGCTTTTTCTCATAGTAGCTTCATCTGGTCTGTTCCTGTTTGGCTGTGACTCCATCCTGGAGAGAAACATCAGCTGTGCTGCTTCCATCAACACCTTTGTTTATAGATGTCCTGGGAGTGGTGGCCTTGTGGCTAGGACATTGCACTCTGGGACACTGAGCAAGACCCTTAACCCCCACACTGCTCCCCGGGCGCTGCACAATGGCAGCCCACTGCTCCAAAAAGGGGATGGGTTATATGCAGAGAGTGAATTTCATTGCTTTGTACTTGTGACAGTGTAATGAAACTAAAGTTAAAAACATTCTATTCTATATTGGAACTTGGCTTGTTTAACAGTGTTGTCCTGTGGAGCTGGTTGACAGTTGCCTTTTGTATGTCTGATTCTTTTTCTATGTCTGCTTCTGTCTCTAGCCTCAACCGGCAGAGGGGAGCGGTGTTCTTCACTTATTGTTATTTTTCCCCTGGAAACTTATAACAGTTTTATTTGAGATCTTAAAATAAGTGCATTTTCCCTTATCTTCCAATGAAACGTGTATATATTTCCTAAAAATAATGGGTATTATGCACCTAAAACAACATGATGGAGTTTTTTCTTATTTAAAATCTAAATCATCCTATTTCGTTTGCAGATTCTCCTATTTACACTCTTATATATGCTTTATTTCAAGAAGAAAATTGACTTACATTTAAATTTCTACAGCAACTATATACTATAGGCATTATTTAGCATTGTCTGCTGCTCTTATTCTAGTTTTACTGTAGATATTGACTATTGGTTATCTCATGTTTTTATGTCTTTGCTTTGGAGGAGCCTTTAAAATACTTCATTTGTGTGTAAAAAGCTAGAAAAGAAGGTTTGATCATTATGATGCTGCAACTACACTTCATTACGGGCTTCCATGGCCACGGGAAGTTGGGGCGCCCCCTAGTGGCGAGAGGGAGATTTAAAGAAATTCATAAATTTCTTATGAATATTTTGGGAAATTATTTTAACTCTTTTTTATTTTCCTATTACGTGTATTTGGATTTTTTATTTCAATTATTTTGAGGTCTAATCAACAAGTAGTTACATTGTCATGGCAACATCTGTCGTGGAGTAAAGAGGTGTCCCGCTCGCACCTGAACATTTGGACACCTGTACCTCTGCTTCTGTCTCCTTGAACCCTCAGTCGGCCTCAGCAGATGGCCGCTCACACTGAGTCTGGTTCTGCTGGAGGTTCCTTCCTGTTCAAAGGGAGATTTTCCTCTCCACTGTCGCTACAAGCATGCTTAGTGTGAGGGATTGCTGAAGAGTCAATGAGTCAATGCAATCAACTGGTTTTCCTTAAAATGAAAACTTTTAATCAATTTTACTGTATCATGTGGTGAACTGTAAAGTGCCTTGAGATGACATGGGTTGTGAATTTGCGCTATAGAAATAAACTGAATTGAATTGAATTAACCAGGGGTGGCCATGGCCACCCTGTGCAATGCCCTGGCCACCCCACTGATCACCCCACTGGCCGGTGTAAATTGTAGTACCATCTCAGCATTTCATCCCATTGTGCACAGCTAGTGACGTAACATTCAAAATCACACGATGAGTAGATGTTTACTTAAGTCTTTATGATTTCTACAGGCAGGTTCACCACAATACTAGATTCAAACCCTGAAATGATAGCTTTTAGTTTCAGTATGCCACCCCAAGATTTTCAATGGCGACATCTGGCCCCCCATATGAGACATTTCTGGAGGTGCCACTGGGCAAGGCACCCTGCCTATAGCTCAAAGTACAGTAACACCAAAGTCCCACATCCTCTGTCACTGCCCCGCCCCGCTGTGCTCCAGACCGCCTGCACAAAGCAAAGCCTACAGCCTCTGTGGTTCCTCTCGTCTTGTTCCGATCCGACTTCCTCTGAGCTGGAGGAGAGCATGCACTATATTATTATTATTAACTTCATAGGAGCAAAACATGCTGAAATTAACGCTTAATTTAATGACATGTTGTTGTGGATTATTGTAGCACGGATAACTAGGATCATACAGGGTTTGTATGAACTGTTTGTTCTCTACTTCCAACTCAGCATCTCTTCATCCAGGCCTGCGATAAGAAGTTTCTTTTAAAGTTGTCGGAAGCGCTCCTGGAAGTTTTGACTGGATTTGATTAAACTTTTAAGCCTCTCGGTATAAAACAAATATTTTGATCGAGATGAGAAATCTGCTTCCTGGTATGTTAAAGCACCAATAGTTTAATTATACTTTCATATCTATTCCTGCAGTTTAACGTAACCATAGTATTTTAGATTGTTATTTTGATCTTGTATTCTTTGTGTAATGGAGAACTGTTCAATAACGTGTAAATAGTGTAATAATATAATCATTTCCTTTTGGTTTGCATAAAAGGATTTTGAAGTTAATAGACTCAGGTTCAGGCCAGCTGACCAAATCTACCATGTTATAGTTTTATTGTAAAGTTGAATTAATAGCGAATATACTCACCTGAGAACTGATTATATCTGCGTGTTGCAGACCCTGGTTGTGTGCACTGTATATGACAATAAAGTAGTAAATCTCATTCTATTTACTTATTTAGTTTTATTTATTGTATTTTAAATAGGAGTATTGGCTCATAGGCCTTTTGTCCAAAAAAAAAAAAATCACAGCACCCCCAGTACTTCCAGCGGCCCTGTGTGCTTCTGTTTCCTAAGTTGGTAACGTTTTGCTAAATAGCCATTCCCAATATATCTGGATATCGGTTCTGTTGAGGATTGTCTGTCTGATTACAAATACCTTTTAAACACAACAGCCTGTAAGCAGGTATTAAACATATTTTTGTTTACGTCCACAGTCAAATGTTCAGGAAAGTGTTTTTTTTTTATGTGCTATAAGTAGAATATTATTGTGGTTAACAGTGATAAATGGTCAGTCTGCGTTTCCATCAGCGATCTGAGTTACTGAAATTATTAACTTTTTATTAGCCTAATTTATCAACTATGACTGTACAGCAAAGGTTTGTCCACAGTCAGTTTCAGGCTTCCAGTGGGAAGGAAACCATCAGTATTTCTCATGAACTTCTCAGCACCATGAGAGGGTTGAGTTGAATGTGTATAGTTTGACGTACTGATATCCTCCGGATAAACTTGAACTCCAGGAATGTGAGGTGTTCTGCCAGCTCCACAGGCTCCAGATGGTCAAACAGCAGCGAGGCTTTCCCTTTCTTAGCTTGCTTCTTCCTTTGGGTCAGCTTCCTCATCCAATCATAGGATGGACTGTGGGGAGATTTAGAGACAGTAAGTCGGAAGACTAAAATCATCCGAAAGGTTTTATTCTTTCATTGAAGGAGAATCCTATTAGCCAAATAACATTCCCAGGTTAAAAACTTGGATCACATATTTTTTGCCCCCCAGAAGTATTAATTTTTATTAATGTATTGTAGTATTTTTAATGCCTTGAATTTCATCGCTCTAATAATCCTATTTTAAAATATGTTTTGAGTTGTTTTTCTGTCTCCTTTTAAGGGTAGGCTAAAAACTTTCCTTTTTGATAAAGCGTATAATTAGAGTGGCTCAGGTTATCCTGAGCTATCCCTATAGTTATGCTGCTATAGGCTTAGACTGCTGGAGGACATAGGGACCCCTTCATCATTCTGCTTCAATCAATCTCTGTTCTCAGCAGATGGCCGCTCACACTGAGCCTGGTTCTGCTGGAGGTTTCTTCCTGTTAAAAGGGAGTTTTTCTCTCCACTGTCGCTACAAGCATGCTTAGTGTGAGGGATTGCCTTCGAGTCAGTGAGTCAATGCAATCAACTGGTTTTCTTTAGAAAACTTTGAATCAATCTGACTGCTTGTTCTGGTGAACTGTAAAGTGCCTTAAGATGACATGTGCTGTGAATTGGTGCTATAGAAATAAACTGAATTTAATTGATTGGATAAAAGACTACATCATGTGCTGATGGTTTAACAGGAGGGTCCCATACCTGCGGCTCCAGAGCCATATCCGGCTCTTTAGTGCCCCCTTGTGGCTCTCTGGTTCTTTTTTAAACTGTATGAAAATAGAAAATGATGATATTTTTGTTTGTTTGTTTGTTTGTTTCTTTTAATATAGTGTGTAAGAGAACAAATACACTTAGAATCCTGACTAGGCCTATTTAAGACCATTTTTCACCTTCAACCAAATCTGCTTTTTGTGTTGCCGACCCCTGGATTAACAGGACAGAAAAAACATTGGAACATACCCTTTCCTCCAGTTTCTATGGAGAAAGAAATGTATTTATGTGTGCAGCAGCTGTCTCAAACTTGGATGTAAAGATGGTCACTCTGAGCTAGACAAACCAGGATCGTGACCTAGCATCACATTTTATATATTGTTTTCTACGTTAAATGTGGGAAAAAAAAGTAGAAAAGAAAAAAAAGTAGCAGAGGGAGCTGCTGCGAATTGGCAGAGAGAAGTTGAAAAGTTTTTCTCAGCTTTGTTGCTTATGGAAGAAAAACAGCCTCATTGGAATCTGTTTTTTTTTTTTTTTGTACCCCGAATTTTAGATACAGATTTTTTTTTGCACCGAATTTTAAACACTGAATTTTTTTTACACATTGACTTCCTCTCACTGAATTTTTATCTGGTGAAAATTCAGCTGCAAAAAATTCCCCTGCAAAAAAACTAGCTGCAAATGTGTGGACCTTTTGGTGAACTCAAGCCAAAGCAATCTAGCCAATGAAATTAACTTTCGTCAGAAAAAAAAAAAGTTTGCCGCAGGTAGCTTCTTCTGGATCAAACCAAGAGCCTCGGCAGACACGGGTGCCACACTAGCTGTGATCAGCTCAGTTATTTCACCCAGTCTGACTAGATGAAAAACTCTAATGTCTTCTATGAGTAGCCACCTGAAGTTTTGTAATCGTATCTATTTAAAAAGAAAAATTCCTCATTCAGCTTCATTCCGCCTGGAACAAAGCTAATTTCATTGGTTAGAAGCTGCTCGATTGTATCAAGTGTAGATTGCTTTAGCTTGAGTTCACCAATAGGTCAACAGATTTGCAGGCAAATTTTTTGCAGCTGAAATTTTTGCAGGCAATTTTTTAACATAAATATTCAGTGTAAGGAATCCAATGAATAAAAAAATTCAGTGCTAAAAAAATTCAGTGTATATAATTCGGTGTACGAAAAAAGGCAGATTCCAATGAGACTGTTATTCTTCCATGTTTTACTAAAAAGCACCATTTCAAAATAAAACAAACAAAATTTCCCCTTTTTCACTGTGATGTGTGTGTTTTAAGTCTTACATGGCTGAAATGTCGATGAGTTTAAAATGCGCCTCACAACCAAGTTGAGTGGCAGCCTCCCTGAACTCCTCCATTATCTGGATCAGTCCCAAATCCAGGTTGAATTCTGCAGGGAAGGTCACAATCCAGTACCTACATGTGCATGTGTACAACGACAGGTTTGTAGCAATTAGCAGATGCTAAAAAAACACGCACCATAACTATGATGAAGTGTTACAGGATAGATAGGCTCCAGATATGAGTTATTCTAAAATACTGTGTTAGTCTCTGGATTAGTTTAATGGGAATACAGATGTTTAGGCTGAAAGAATGTCATGAAAAAAAGCACGTGCTGTCTCATTTTTGATGCTGGTAAAAATTTTGTTCAGACGCATGGCTGAATCCTCTTTGCTGCGCGGCGTAACATGGGGTCTGATGCGCATTGGGTGGAGCTAGCCTATCCTTCCTTTGTCTGTAACAATGGCAGCTATATTTGCTGTGATCAGTGGGTAGAAAGTAGTTTGAATCTATTCTCAAGTGAGTAATTCCACGTGGAAGCATAGTTTGTGCAGTCAGTTCATCCACATTACCAATCTGCCTTCAAATATTATTTCTCTGAGGGAGCCGCTCAGACCCCCACATACTGGTGGTGCGCTGTCACTGGGAATCCCCAGCAGCAGCTGACTCAGGCCCAGTTGCCTCTTTGTGGTTGTCCACTATTGTTGGTGGCGGCTGGAGGTAGAAGTTAGCGTTTTTCATGTATGTAAGCCAAACTGAAGGCACCAGAATAATAAAATCGAACATATTTTGCCGGTAGGTTTTGCCATTGTAAGTTATTTTAGGTGTTAATAATCCGTTTCAGAGAATTGATCATAGCGATCTGCATCAGCAGCTCTGTGTCTGTCTCCCTGCCAGCTCCCAGATCAGCTTCTATGATTGGTTGATGTGGTGTGTTCAGCAGCAAAAGTTAAAGCTTTCCAACTTCAGTAGCTGCTGCTTCTGAAGCGTGTCGCGTGCGTCAGATGTTTAGCTCATGATGCAATGCTCTTGCTGCACAAAACTCGCTACGGGTTGACTTTGCATGTAAACTAGCTGCTTCTGCTGCCTCTGCTGCTTGCTGTGTGAATGTAGCATTACTCTTGTCCTTATAGTGTGAAAGCTTGGTGTTAAAACGCCGGGTTTCCATTGTATGTGTAAGCGGTAACTATGCTATAGTAGTGTACCTGTATGCTTTAGATAGAACAATAAATCAGAAAAAGTGGTTATTTGGCCAGTACTAACCATGGCTTGCTTGGCTGCTCATTATCGAATAAAACCTCACCTTGTTTTCCTTCAGTCTATCATGGATAAATGAAGTTCAATATTTCATTTTATGGGTATGTTCTTTAATCCAATCCCTTATATTTATGATGGTTGTTGAGTAAATTTGGTATTCCATAAACATCCAGAAAATGCAATCCACAGTCTGCACATGTACTCTCTTACATTTAATCTCAACTTCATTTTAATTTAGATCAATTGACCTCCTGCCTGAATGATCCACTCGGTTCTAGACTGATGTCGAATTGATTCGGCGATCTTCAATGGAACAGCTGCAGGGCACATCTGGAAGGGTTCAGAAACACATGGCTATGCAATGGGTAGAACCTCTCTGACTTACTAGAGATGGTGTTCTCTTCTGCTTTGCTCTGCCCTGTGCTCATTAGCTCTTATCTCATCCGCCTGTTTTTGCTGCTATTTAAGCCTCTGGACCCCAGCTTTTGTATTATTCAAGCTTCTCAGCAAGACTAAATCTAGGGTTCCCATTGTTTAGTTCTGCCGGTTCCTGATCTGTTTCTGCCCTCGCACTACTGAGTTTTTGACTGCCCCTGTTTGCCGGTTCTGTGTTTTCTGGACTGTTACAGTATCTGGATTCCACCTGCTGCTGACCGCGGACCTGTCTTCTGACAATGGCTTGGATTAACCTCTTGGATCTTTTGGCTCCCATACATTCTCTGGCTGCTGAAGGACGCTGCTCCTCTTCTGGCCTGGACCTCTGGTGCTGGCTCAGTAAAAAGCAACGAAGTACGACTTCTCTGGACAACGCTCCTTCTTCTGGGCACAGACTGAACTTGGCCAGTTTGGTGGTTTTCATGCTCATTATTATCCATCGTTTGAGTTTTGAAGTCACTGACTTGAGCCCCTACTCCTGCTGAGTGTCCGGTGAGGCCTCCGGAGCAGTCGAGCAGTCGCTCACTACTTCAATAAACTCTTGACTATATCACTGTCTGTCTCGCCTGAACTCTGGGTTCTATTTTCTGAGCCTTCTGACACAACAACCAATCAGAGAAGCTGATCTGGGAGCTGGCAGGGAGACAGACGCAGCGCTGCTGATGCAGAGCGCTATGATCACTCCTCTGAAACGGTTTATTAACTCCTAAATTAACCTAAAATGTTGAAACCTGCCGACAAAATATGTTTAGTTGTATTATCCTGGTGCCTTACGTTTGTACCATAGGCATGAAAAACACTAACATCTACTTCCAGCCGCCACCAACAGTAGGGGAAAACCCCAAGAGGTGACCGGGCCTGAGGCAGCTGCTACTGGGGATTCCCAGTGACAGCGCACCGCCGGTATGTGGGGGTCTGAGCGGCTTCCACAGAGAAATAATATTTGAAGGCAGGATGGTAATCTGGATGAACTGACTGCACTGACGATGTTTTTTGGTGGATTTTCTCACTTAAAAATATATTCAAACTACTTTTTACCCACTTATCAAAGCAAATATAGCAAAGCCGCTCTCTGTCATTAAACACAGGAGAAGCATAAGCATCAGGCACATCTGGACACATTACTGGACGTCTGACCTTAATGTGGACAAACATCAAAAATGAAGCAGCAGACGCTTTTTAGCGATGGAAATCAAGTTTGGTGTGAATGAAGCATAGGGCACAGCACAGGTGCTTCTCTGTACTTCTGCAACACATATTGAGTGAAATCACGAGGAAATTAAGCCCGCCATCTCTGAGGGGGAGAGTAAACCCTTTTTGTGGACTTTATGTGTTCTTTTCCATGCCCCATTCCCAGTGGCGCCACCAGGGGATGGCCAGGGGTGGCCACCGTTACCCTGTGCAATGCCCTGGCCGCCCCACTGGCCAGTGTTAATTGTAGTAGCATCCGTTTAGCATTTCATCCCATTATGCACAACCAGTGTCGTAACATTAAAAATCACACAATAAAGTAGGCGAGTAGGTGTTTATTAAAGTCTTTGTGATTTCTACTGGCAGGTTTACCACAATAGTTGATTCAAACCCTGAAATGATGGCTTTTAGTTTCAATGCGCCACCCCAAGATTTTTAGTAGCCCCATTTGCCTTTTATTGTTGGTATTTCTTGAAAGTACTTACTAACTACTTTCTAGGAAAGTAGGTAATTGAAAGTAAACAGAATTAGAGAGCGAGGGGAGGACATGGGTCAGCGGTCACCAGGCCAGGACTTGATCCTGTTATGGGTCACCTGTTTAATCTCTGCACCAACACTGTGCATCCATTTTAAAAATGCATGCAGGGTATATAAGAAAGAGATGCGAGATACTGTAAAAACACATCCAGTGTTTGTGTGACCCCCAACAACACTGGAAGAGGTAAAGAGGAAAAAGATGTCCGAAAAAGTGTGGGAAAGTAATGGGATTGATGCGACCCCTTTAAGGCCATGGAGTTGTAAATTGGAAAGAGATGCGATATACTTTAAAAAAGTATGCAGGTTGGTGCAACTCCTCTATGACTGCAGCAAGGGTAAAGAGGTAAGGGACGTGTTAACAACATGGTGGAGTTAGTGCAACTGTGGCAGGCCTAAACTTTCATGCAATTTATCAGTAAAACCATGAGAAATTATTTAAACCCAAGTTTAGACATAGAAAAGAAGCAATATTTAGCAGGTTTAGAAATAGAAAGGTGTACAGCCTAAAAAAAGTTGTGCCAGTAAAGACAGAATGTGTGTTTGGTTCTTTACCTCATCAAATAGCAAATCTTTAGCCTGGTCGTCTTGCAGTCGTCATCTGTACAGTCACGGTACGTAGACTTTGGTTAAGGACTTTCAATTAAAAACAGATCTTCTAAAAAGAAACTTATTATGGAGATATTACAGGCTGATATGTTTAAAGAGTTGACAAAGATGGAATCTCATTAGAGCCAAGGAGATAGACCAGGGGTGGATTATTCCAGTTCCCGAGGGCCGATGTTCTGCAACTTTTAGATTCACATTTACTCCAGCACACCAGAATCAACTGCTAAGTTACCTCCCCGGTGTGCAGTCAGTAGGCGTGTCCAAACCACCGCCCTTATCACTATATAGGGCGCTATATAGGGGTTACGCCATTTTTAATGAGTGTCTGAATGTGTAATGGGAAAAAGTAGTGGATGAAAATTTTCTCAAAATGAATCTTGAAAAGCAGTGATCATCCATGTTCGCTAGATAAGCAGTTATATCCCCAAATGCTTTGCAAGGAGAGCTCTCCTCGCAAAGCTTCGTCGGATTTATTGTAATTGTGACAAAGATGGTGCAGGCCATAAACCTGTTAAACCTTTTCCCTGCTCTCTGAGTGGTTTCTCTGCATGTGGGTCAGATTCGTAAAACCGATCATGACATTAAAATAAGAAAAAATTATTGCATTTTCTTATTTCAAGGCATATTATCTAATTATCTTATTTGAGGAGTAAAAATATTAATTCCATTGGCAGATCATCTTATTTACCTGCTCAAATTAAGGCTAAATAAACTTAACTTAAAATTTGGACTTATTTATAGATCATTTTTGCAGTGTAGACCCCGTTCTATAAGGTAATTAAGGAGTTTGGGGTTAGGGCGGACGTTCGGACACAGTCAGTTCCTACAGAGTCATCTCAATCAAAGGCACATCTAAAAGTTGCAGGATACCGGCCCTCACGAACTGGAATTGCCCCTGATATAGAGCATTTTCAATTAGGACTCTATGAACAAAGGTCTACTCTAAGATATCTTCTGTCCATCTCTATGGAAAAAGCAGGTGGAAAGCCAAGGAGGATAACTGCACTAAAAATAAAATCACTAAATACAACAGCATTATGGAGACACGTTACAGCAGCGATGGGATATATCATCAGTAGTTTTCCTGCAAGCTCAGCCGATGTAACATACCAGCGATGCATTAGGAGCAGTGTACGTGGAAGCAGGTTACCATGGAGCTGACCATCATCATCTGTAAAACAAAAAGAGGCTCAATAGAAGGGATATTAAACAAAATGTCTGTCTTGAAGGAGCTTTGTTACGTACTTTGACTATATGACTTTCTACACGCATAGCTAACTCTAATTGCATAGAAAGGCCTTCTGATTACATATTCATGGTGTTACTATTTTCTTATTTTTTGTGTTTAACACTTTGTTTTTGCTCTGTTACTTTGAGTACTTACATATATATTTAAAGTAACAGCAGAAAGTATGGGGGTATGATATTTCCTATTCAGTTCAATTCAGTTTACTTCTATTGCGCCAATTCCCAAAACATGTCATCTCAACGCATTTTACAGATGTGGACTTACAAACCAAGCATACTTGTAGCAACAGTGGAGAGAAAAACTCCCTTTTAACAGGAAGAAAGCTCAAGCAGAACCAGAGCAAGGCTCAGTGTGAGCTGCCATCAGCTGAGGCCGACTGGGGTTTAAGGAGAAAGAAAGAGACATAGAAAAGAAGCAAATATAAAGAAAGTAACAAAAGTCACTTGCATGTAAGGAAGTAATGAAACTGAGTGATCCCTCGATTCAGGTGAATATATGCAGCATTTATGTCGACATGTTGCATCAGTACCATATATATATATATATATATATATATATATATATATATATATATATATATATATATATATATATATATATATATATATATATATATATATAGGGTGACCATATTTTCATTTGGGAAAACCAGGACACCTTGGGGGGTGGGGGTGGGATCTCTGTTCCCATGCATAGAGATGTGTGTGGCATGCACTCACTTAACGTAGGCCTACGTAATCCTACAATAACATTATATTTACAGTTGATTTATTAAAAATTCTTTTCAGTAAAAGTCAACAGCAATAACTCCAATAACAAACAATACTTTTATTCAAAATGTATTTATTAAAAATGCTTAACAATTCCTGTAATGAATAAATAGCACAATGAAAGAAATAATGTCTCATCATCGGGATTTGCTCCGTGATCAGAGGAAATGTTACTTGGCCCCGAACAGTGGTTAAAATTGGAAGTTCAGTTTAATATAATACAACTCTGTGAATAGTTCCGTCTGAAATGAATGAAAATAGTTGTTTTAATGGTTATAGAGGCAGATATGTGGCGGTAATGTTTAGCTTATCTAAAGGTTTTTATCTGTTACTGTGTAAATGGGTTTGGCTGGAATTAAAGGACAGATTCTAATATTTCTGCAGAGTGGGAACTATAAATCTGATAGGAGTTTAATCTTTTTATTACTGTTTTGCACAATATGCTTAACTAAGTATTTTTTGATTTTGAATATTAGAGATTTTGCAAATATATTTTGTACATACATTGTTTAGATTTACTTATATATTTCTAACGCTTTTATGGAATAGAAAATCCCTTAATTGTCCCACAATGGGCAAATTTACAGCAGCAGAAAGATTATTAAAAATTGTCACACAAATGTGGACCTTAGAAAAATGTCTAAGAATAACATAATAGGGAAGAGTTAAAATATAAACAATACAATTCTGTAAAGTGTTTTAACAATATAAAACTGGGGAATAAATAACCAATATGCAGCTATGGACATTTTTACAGTAATGGATATTTGAAAATAACAGCAACATCAGAGATGTGCAGAATGACAGCAGCAGGTTATTTAACTGACTAAGGTTTCTATCATTACATTTGATTTTATTAGTTCCTGCTCCCGGTGGTTGGAACCTTTATTCCACTCTGGATTCTTGTGAGTGTAGTCTTTGTTCACTTTAACTTTTTAAAAAATAAATAAATAAACAGTTTTGAAAACCTCGGTATTCATTCTTTTCCTGCTTTGTGTGTCAACGTTTACGGTTGCTAAGCAACAGAGCATACGGCGGTAAAACCCGCCAAAGGGTAGACCTGGTCGAATTCACAGCCAAAACTCTTCCGGCCTCCTTATTTTCAAGGACTTCGAAGGATCCAGTCTAGGTAGACCGCGTCCTTGGAGGATGCAGCCCAGGTTTTCGAACAGAGCCTCTGATTAAGAGCAGGGCTGCCCGCACTGACGTGACTCAGGGATTACGTCACACGCAGCGTCGAAAAAATCAGGACATTTCCTCACTTTCTAAAAAAAACCCGGGACAGGACGTGAAATACGGATATGTCCCGGGAAATACGGACGTTTGGTCACCCTATATATATATGATGGCTAACCAACCAGACATCGTGTTGATCGACAAACAGCATAAGAAGGCAGTAGTGATAGATGTGGCAATCTCAAGCGACAGCAACATCAAGAAGAAAGAACACGAGAAGCTTGAGAAATACCAAGGGCTGAAAGAGGAGCTAGAAAAGATGTGGAAAGTAAGAGCAGCAGTGGTGCCAGTGGTAATTGGAGCACTGGGGGCTGTGGCCCCCAAACTGGGAGAGTGGCTACAGCAGATTCCAGGTAAAACATCAGAGGTCTCTGTCCAGAAGAGCGCAGTCCTGGGAACAGCTAAGATACTGCGCAGAACCCTCAAGAGGACCCGAGCTTGAGGATGACACATACCATCCCACGAGGGGTGAGAAAACAGTTATTATTTTTTATTTTTTTATGTTTTATATATTTACATGTATATATATAAAATCTCTTCCTCATCCACTCACTACCACAGCCCTGGGAGCTTGAGGGTTGTGTGCAGTATCTTTGCTGTTCCTAGAACTGCACTTTTCTGGAGAGCTTGAGGGTTGTGCGCAGTAAATGGTAAAAATGGTAAATGGCCTGTACTTATAAAGCGCTGTTTCAAGTCAGGAGACTTGACCAAAGCGCTTTACACTACATTCAGTCATTCACCCATTCACGCACACGCACACACACTGATGGTGACAAGCCACATTGTAGCCACAATGAGCCTGGGGCTCACTGACAGAAGTGGGGCTGCCGTACACTGGCGCCACCGGGCCCTCTGACCACCATCAGTAGACAATGCAGGTGAAGTGTCTACCCAAGGACACAACAACACTGAAAATCAAGCCAGGGCTTGAACTGTCAGTCCTTCGATTTCAGGGCAAACTCCTACATCCGACACCACTGTCGCCTGCAGTATCTTTGCTGTTTTTAGAACTGCACTTTTCTGGACCGAGATGTCTGATGTATTTCCAGGGTTCTGCTGTAACCAGTCCTCAAGTTTGGGGGTCACTGCCCTGAGTGCTCCTGGTGAAGAGGTGGCTTCGCCTACGAAAGCAGTGGAGAAAGGCTGATGCAGAGGGGAGGGAGGGCCTTAAGTCATTATGGGAGGAGGTTAGGAATAGCCTTAGCAGCCTACAGGGAGCAGAGCGCAGACCCAAAAGGTGAAGGAGAGGAGCAGCTGCTTCAGGAATCCTTTGAGGCATGCAAGACAGCTGCTAGAGGATAAGACTAGCAGCAAGCTGGAGATCGCACAATAAGAGCTGGAAAGTTACTTCTAGGAACACTAAAGAGACCCATCAAAACAGACTCCGCTAGGACCACCAGACTATATTCCATGCCCAGATGCCCCATCCTACCTCTTTGACACTGCTCTGCCCAAACTCATCAAAGTAGAAGAGGTTGTGCACAAAGCAAGAGTAGCCTCAGCCCCCAATGGGATACTGTAAAAGGTGGTGGTGGGCAGAGTCCAGAAGGGTCGAGCAGGGTTGGGGAAAAGCCAGACCCCTCTCTTTTAATCGAAGGCCTCAAAAGAACGAAGAATGTCGGTGGCAGAAGTGGCAAGGACAGAACAGGATAGAACAGGATGTAAAGGCTGTGTTGCGAAACAGACAGGGAGGCTGGTTGTCATGGGAAGGCATCTCAGACAGGCCCATGTCATGGTGTGATCTATAGAAAATCCCCCAAGCCAGGTTCGGTTTTTTGATCAGAGACACCTATGACACCCTACCCTGTCCACAAAACCCCCACCAATTATTTGGTAATGAAGAGAGCTGCTCATTTTGTAATAAGATCAATCCAAGCCTCAAGCACATCCTATCTGGTTGCAAGATCACAATCTCTCAAGGTCAGTACAGGCAGAGACAAAACTCTGTGTTGAGTAAGCTGGCAGAGGCGGCAGAGGCAGTGATGCCGCCCATCCTCTTCACAAGACCCTGGGACAACCCCAAAGCTGCCAACTGCACAATACCATCAAGCCTACTCTCACCTAAGGTTTCCCAAGGGAGATAGTGGAGACATCATTGCGGCCAGGCCTGATCTTGTCTTCAGTTCCATGCAAGACCGTCTCCCTGGTGGAGCTCACTGTTCCGTGGGAGCAGGACATGGAGGCTGCCAATGAGCACCCAATATTTAGACTAGGCAGCTGAGTGCAGAGAGGCTGGCTGGAAAGCCGTCAAATGCCCCACTGAGGTGGGCTATAGGAGATTTGTTGGGACCTCAATGGTCCACCTGCTGTGCAAACTCGGATGCTCTGGAGCTGGACATTGCAAATCAATCAGGGAATTGGCAGAGGAGGCAGAAAAGTATCATTTCTGGTTGTTGCTAAAGCGGAGAGATAGGGGGTATGGGCCTAACTCCTAGGGCATCAGCAAGGGGCGACAGGGAGATGTCCTTGCCTGTGCTCTGCCACCAAGAGATGTACTGGGGTTAAAGGAGCGAAACATCCATGAAGGGTGCTCCTCAGCTCATGACCCGCTCAAGCCCAGGGGTGTACAAGGCACATTCTTTCAAGTTACTGGTTGATGTGCGTCAGGGAGCCATGCCCCCTGTATTTTTAATTATGACTGTGTTTGGACAGATCTCGAAGCTTAAAGCATCCTATGAAGACCGGTAACGATATCTCCTAAAAAAAAGAGTGCTTTTAATTGATCTGGGAAGGATATCAGTTGAGAGTTAATATTGGTAGTACTACAAAAAAAGAGTTGGAAGAGCAAAGAAAAGAGTAGAGGAGATGCAAACTTCAGCACATTCAACTAACATTGGCAAATTTAGACATTTACCATTGTCTTCCAGAATGTTTTGGGTGCACTCTGATATAAAATTTGTTAATGATGCCTGTTAATAGTCAGGTCCACTTTTCCCCCATCTAACTCGCCCATGGTCACACAGGCTATATTTTGGGGTTTTGCCCCTTTCCCTATCTCTATCAAATAAATGCATCTCTGTTGCATGGATCATTTCTGTAAGTGAGACAGAAGATAAAACCAAGACTGGGTGTTTATTTTCTTAATCATTCTTAATGGACAATTACTGTGGAATTTTTTCGAATTATCTAAATTGCTTTGAATCACACGAGTATGTGACTTTCACTACATCACACATTGTTTTTGCTTTTATAATGTACCATAACATAACAATTATCACCTCATCTGTGTCTTAGGTGAGTTTGAAATCCTAAGGCTTTTCACAACTGATTAGTCTTGATGTCATCACGGGGAAGGTTAGGGTCTGTTTGAAGGCAAAAGCATAGATCCGGAACTCTAATCTACTGAAGGCAAATGGGTTACAATCTGGTTACAGACCAAGGACAATGTGTTAATTTCTGCACTAAAAGTTTTTCTCCTCTGTGCTTAGCAGGAGTCTAACACATTAAAAATGTCTGTTCTTTTTAGTTTAAATAATGTTCAGAGAAAACAAAAGCATTTTTCCTTTTTTCTAAAGAGCAGAAAGTTGAAATTCTTTTTTTTTTTTTTTTACATGATATCCATTCACAGAAAGTAGACCTAGTGGGGAGACTTAGGCTGTTTCTGAATATTTGCCATAACCCCTAAATCCGTCCCTCGCTAAATAGAGCGGGTACTATATAGTGGACCTTATAGTGAACTCAAACTGACTGTTTGGACAGTTGATAAATTCTTTTGCTCCCTGTTGGTCACATTAAGCCGGGTATACACAGTACGATATTTTCAACCTCTGTACTGCCCAACGCTCTGATGTGATCTAGCTAATCACACTGTATGTCCAAAAACCACACATTGGACTCAGCGCCAAGAGATGGTGCTGGTGAGACTTGTCAATCTGGAAGAAAAAAGAACTTTGTTATTTCCACATGCGCAGTGCTCGAGGTTCTGGTAAATCAGCTCGTAGTTTTGCTTAAACAGCAGGATTTACCCACTAACACCTCAGAAGGGCCGACTGAATTTCAAACATTTGATTTTCTTACGATTCCTGATTGGGAGGTGGTCTTGAGAGCCTAATCGCCCCTCGTTACCCCCTGTATACTACATGACGCATGATGAAGGCTGATTTATACTTCGAAACTAGGTCATCTGCGTAGGTGTCACAGTATCGAACATGTGCCAGTGTGAGTCAGCACGCTTCAGCATGCTCATAACTTATACAAAACTTACCCATAACTTATCCAACGTTTTCCACTGTTTTTGCCAGATTATTCATACGTCAGAGACGTCCCCACTCCCTCCACAGACACTCTGTTGCACCTCTCCCAAATTGTAGGTGAACACAGACTGCTGGGACCCTTTTTTCCACCTGGATAACCGCTATTTTTCGCCCTCATGTGCCTCTGTTGTCAGACAAACTTGCCCACATTTTCTCACCGCCTCGGCCATACCTAGACCCACAGCGAGTTTGTGATTTTCCCCGTTTGCGTTGTGGCGTGGAATGAACATAGCGCAGACTACGCTTCAATATTGAGCATAAATCAAAAATGTCTGCCTCATATGACAAGCTTACTGCGACACACTGCTGTGGGAGTATAACCAGCCCTTAAGGCTGAATCTCAGCCCGATCCTAGAAATTCTCGCACAATTGGAGAATCAGCCTGAAAAGGGTAAAAACTCTTACAGTGTATAAGTGTAAGTTTTCCTTTTTCCTTTTTATTTATTTATTTTTTGGAGGCGGGTGGTAAACAGCTAGGTTAACACCCTGATCAAAGAAATCTTTTTATGTACACCGGGCACCTCCTTGTGCATTGCTGCCCCCTTCACGATAACGCCGTTGTGCATTATCCAGTTAAGTTAAACTGTCTTTGGACATATCTCCACTGGTTATGAATACTCTATGTATACGCCCAAAATAAAATAAAAAAATACATAGAAAGTTCAGCATCTGCCAGCATTTTAGGAGATTCTGGGATGTCAAGCATATGCTGGCTAAATCGGCAAGGTGTGACAGGGCCCATAGTGTTAGTTTTGTACTTTGCAGTTCATATAAATCTTTCACCAATTGCTGCAACAACATGTTATGCACCCTGAGTGTCAAAGTGGCGCTCCAGGAGGAAAACCTACGACAGACTAGAGTTGCTGTGGTCAGCTGCAAAGCCATATCTGCACCACATCCAGTGGAACAGAGGGGTCAGTCAAGAACATCAAAGGGGTGAAAATTAAGATAAGTCCTAGATCATGTTAAAAAATAAAAAAAAAACTATATGGTGTAAGACACAAAACTAAAGCTCAGAATACAATATGAACATTGGCAATTACTGAAACAGGAGCTAAAGCTTTGGAAGCTGCCAAGTTGATGGATGAATAAGTTGCCTACTGCCAGCAGACAGCAGCGTGTGCACAACGTTATTTTTGCTGCTGATTTCAACCGGAGGCATAATTGCTTTCTTTGTTCCAAAAATTCAGTTCAGTAAACACTATCTGGCCATATGAATAAAGTCAGCCTGTTGTTATAACAAGTCCAAATTCAGTTCAGATTTTAAACTTGGAAACACGTTACATTAACGGCCCATAATGAAGAGTCAATTATTCACAGGTATGAAAAGGTCCTGTTACTCACCAAATGTATGAATGCATTCAATTAGCAGTGCATCAAGTGAAGCTGCCTTGCCCAGAGTGGATGATCCCATACTTCCACAACGGTGGCAACGCAGAGGTCAGTTCTCTCTGGCTTTCAGGACTGTGGTGACAGCAAACAGCACATGGACAGTAGATCCCAAACCTGAGGGAAAAAGGAGATCACAACATCAAGATGAATAAAGAAAATTCTTAATAGCCTGTTTGGATTCACAATACTTAAAATGTCATAAATAATACAATGAATGTAATATAAAAAAGTTCATCCAGACTGCTGTCAAAATCCTGAATTGTTTTCTTCAGCCAGCTATCTTTTGTCTGTTTTCCATTTGGTGAAGAACGTACACCTGAACTAGTGCTGTGTTTGTTAATTTCCACTTAATCCTCAGCCAGTCATGGCCAATAGCTGCTGATGATCAAATGATTTGGACTTTCCTCATGTTTGCATGGAGTGTATTTTGTTTTCATTATCTTAGCAAGTAAAAAATATATTTTGCGAATAGTAGTTTGAACAAAACATTAAATCCAAAAAGGCGTCATAAAAAAAGCATTTCAAGAGCAACCTTGCTCTTTTCTAATATTTAATCTGTATAAATATATTTTTTTATTTTATTCTGGTGAAGATTCTCAGTGCTCAGTAGAGACTGACACGGGAGTGGATTTTCACTCCTGTCCCGTCCCACTCCCACAGAAAAAAATTGTGTCCCGTCCCGATCCCGGGCCAGAGTAGAAATCTAAATCCTGTCCCGTCCCACTCCTGGTGAAATTACTCCCACTCCCATCCCGCTCCCATTCAGAATGACTCCCGCTCCTGCACCACTCCCATTCTTGTTTTTGAGCGCGGGTGAAAAACTCAGAGCGGAAGCACTGTTGGTTTTTGGGTCGTGTAGTTTTTTTGACTCGCATTATAGTGTAAGCTTCAAGGAAAAAAACTACAAAAGGGCAGTGCCAGTACTGGATTTTTTTCTTTCTATTTTATTTCATTTTTTGGCATCGATCCTAGTTTTTTTTTAGTTATTATTGGTTTGCTCCCGCTCCCGTCTGCTCCCGTTAATGTTTAATCCTGTACCGTCCCAATCACGTGATCTTTACTAATACTGACTCCCAGCCCACGGGAATCCCGTGACCCGTGGGATTCCTGAAAAAAAAGGTCAGTCTCTAGTGCTCAGTAAAGCAGTGGGTACCCCTGCTGCCTTGCAGCAAAAAGGTTCAGGGTTTGATTACCGGCCCGGGGTCTTTCTGCATGGAATTTGCATGTACTCCCTGCGTGCGTTGGTTCTCTCCGGGTACTCCGGCTTCCTCCCACAGTCCAAAAACATGACAGTTAGGTTAATTGGCTTCTCTAAATTGTCCTTAGGTGTGAGTGTCTGTGTGAATGGTTGTTTATCACGTTTGTCTCTGTGTTGCCCGGCCTCTCGCCCGTAGACAGATGGAAATAGGCACCAGCACCCCTCGCGACCCCAGTAGGAATAAGCGTGTCGGAAAATGGATGGAAGATTATCAGTCAACCACGTCAAAGTCATTCAAAAAAAGTAAAAAAAAGAAAAGTAAACAAAATACTAACCGATGGACTTTGTTTCCCAAGTTTGAAGAAAACATCTCACCTGTTCAGCAAGGCCAGCAATGTCCCTAACGACTCCCTTTTTCAGAGACATGGGCCAGTAACGGATTTTGCAGGCAAACAACAACATCAATGACTCCCGATTACTAAGGGGTGGAACGGGGTTTCTTTTGCTTCAATTTGTATGTTTTCTAAGCCATAACAAGGCTTTTATTTGGGGTACTCTATAAGCCTGGATCTCAAATGCTACTCAAGACATTCTGAGTTGAGAAAGCTTCTTAAATGGGAAGCAAAACATCTTCAATCTTGGGGAAACAAAGTTTTTTTTTTGGAATTAAACTTTTATTCTTTAAAACTTTTTTCATAGATTTTATGTGATTAAACTTTTTCAAAATTCTCCTTTTCAGATTGAGTTTTCCTAATGGAATTCTCCTCTCTATTTTACAGACCATATTCACTTTAAGCCCAGTAGAAATTACTGCTCTTGATGCCCCCATATTTTCAATTATATCAAGCACATAATTAAATATTTAAAAACATATTCTAAATAATTAAGTCCACTGCACATTGGCGTAGTTCTGCCAGCTTGACTGATATTCCTTTTTATAATAACTTTACTTCCTCCATTTGTATATCAGTTTCTTTTTCTGATGTTTTTGGGCTCTGATGTTGAATGCTATGAAACTGGAAGTACTTTTATTGTTATTCCTTGTTGGACACTTGTTATTATGTGTAATCATGGCAGCTCTTTAACATCTGGCAAGAGTAAGAGCAAGGAGAAGAGAGAGGAGCTATTTACTTCACAGATAATAAACCATTATTTGGTTTATTATTTGGGATGCTTCCCAATGCTTCCCAAATAATAAACTATGGATCACAAGTGATCTGAATTAACAACTTTACAAGAAAAAAAACTTTAGGAAAGAAGACACAGGATTTATGAGGAGTATACAGAAGGACCCCTCCTTGAACTGTCCCCTTAACAGGATGCAGAGGTCTCAGAGCCTCTATGATCACAAAGGCTGTGTTTAGGGCTTAAATGTGTGGGGTGGGTAGGGTGTTCTTATGCTACATTCACACAGCATGCGATTTCAGCACCAAAAAAGTGACTGCAGCTTCATTTTTGATGTTTGTACACATAAAGGTCCGACTTGCCGCGTGTCTAGTAAAGTGTCCAGATGTGTCTAATGCTGCTGCTGCTCCCGTGGTCAATGGCAGAGAGTGTCTTTGCTATATTTGCGTTGGTCAGTGGGTAGAAAGTAGTTTAAAATATCATCTGTGCAGTCAGTTCATCCAGATTACCATCCTGCCTTTAAATATTATTTCTCTGTCAGAGAAGCTCAAAGCCCCCCATACCGGCAGTATGTGGTATCTGGTACAAACTGCAGACACCAGGATTATAAACAGGAACATATTTTGCAGGTAGGGTTTGACATTTTAAGTTAATTTAGGCGTTAATAAAGTGTTTCAGAGGAGTGATCATAGTTGGGAGCTGCATCAGCAGTGCTGAGCAAGAAAAAGTCAATCTTTCCAACTTCAGCATCTGTTGTTGTGAAGCGTGTCACACACCTCGTATACTCAGAAGCTAGTGTGGCGCTGCTTCAGTGATCGTAACATAAGGCAAACATGGTCTGGGTGACAGGTCAGACTAAGAGTGGTTCAAAAATCCCTCATGATGACCAAAAAATTGAGGTATGCAAGGAGCCTGAACTTTTGTGAGAGGTGGAGCATTAACAGCTAGAAATATTCAGTTCACCTCCACATACGGCCAGGGAACCAAGGTTTCGAGAGAGGCTTAACTCTCCTCTACTCTGGAGTGGCCCGTGCGGAGAGATGCGGCACAGGAGTGGATCTCCCTGTCTCCCTACAGATCTGCCATCTCATATTGGAGTTCACCTTGGTGGACGAGTGTTGCATCCCTTCCTTTTCAGGAAAATCTCTGACTGTTTTTTTCAGTCTCTGACTGGAACATGTTCAAAACTGCAGCAACCTATGATAACTGGATCAATATAGATGAGTATGCCATGACTGTGTTGGCCTGCAACAACAAATGCATTCAGAACGTCAGCACTACAAAGTACATTATCACCCGGGCCAACCAACGACCCCGATGACTGGGCAGGTTCAGAAATCGCTAAAAGCAGGGAACTCAGCCTTCAAGTCTGGTGACAGAGAGGCACTAAGGACAGCGAGAGCCAGACTGAACCACGCGATCACATCAGCAAAGCAGAACCACAGCCAGAAGATCCAGGGTCTCTTCCACAATGTCAGCAACACCAGGAGGATATGGCAAGGCAAAATGGTGATTACAGACTATAACCAGAGGCGCACCTTGTCAACAGGAAAACCAAGCAACTGCTTGGAGCCCCGAGCCGCTGGGGGGCCCCCGAGAGCCAGCTACTGTACACCCCGTAGATAAACAGCAACATGCGAGCATGAAGTGGCAACGCTATAGTGACTGAGGAGATGCGCAACTGCATATAAAAATCCCGATTGGATGGAATGTTGATTGACATTGGCTTTGCCCAGTCAAAATCCAGCCCAGCCCAGGTGGATGACTTCCCTTAATAAAAATGAACGAAGCCTAGCGAATGGGTGACGTACTATTTTTTTTTATTTTATTATAAATTTATTTTAATTTATTAGTTTATTCTTTACTTTTACTCTTTTATATTTTCCAAAATCACAAGGTTGTTCATGTTTAGAACATTTGGAATAAAAAAAAAGGTTTTATTTAATACATTTTTCATTGGTGTCAGATTATTTATAGCCTAACATAATGGTGATGAACACTGGTCAGTAGGGCCCCCTAGGATTTTTTGCTTGGGGCCCCCACAGACTCTAGAATCGCCTCTGACTATAACACACCCTCCTCCCCCCGTGTAGCTGATGCTAACCTCCTAAATGGACTAAACAACTTATTTGGAAGGTTTGAGGCACTAAATAGCATTCCGGCAATGAAAGCTGTTCCCCATCATTGAGAGGAGAAACACAACCTTGACATAGCTGAAGTGAGGAAAGCTCTGAGGAAGGCACCGGGCCCCGATAACTTAGCTAGGCAAGTGCTTTGAAAGACCTTGAAAGAAAACATAATCTCCATTCTCCCCCCTAGCATTTGATCCATTCCATTTCTCCTTCCAATGGAACCGCTCAACTGAAGCAACTCCTCTGCTCTCCACCTGAGCCTGGCACACCTGGAGGGGAAGAACACCCACGTGCGGATGCTGTTCCTGGACTTCAGTTCAGCCTTTAACCCCATCCCAGAACATCTGATAGGGAAACTGGAACAACTAGGCTTCAGTACACCTCTCTGCAATTGGCTACTAGACTTTTCCTCAGAAACAGACCTCAGTCAATCCGAGTTGGACAGAACACGTCTGATGTCATTACCCTGAGCAAAGGCTCCCCTCAGGGCTGCGTCCTGAGCCCCCTGCTGATCACCCTGATTACACATGACCACGTCCCCAGGTTCACCACCAATCACATCATGAATTGTGCCGACAAAACCACAGTGGGGGGCCTCATCAGAATCGACAACCACCTGGACTACAGAGAGGAGGTAGAGGAACTGGTTGGCTGGTGCAAAGATAACAGCCTGATCCTGAACTTAGAGAATATGAAGGAGATTATCTTGGACTTCAGGAAGAACCAGCCTAACCACGCTCCACTGCTCATCAACAGCTCAGCTGTAGAGGTGGTCAGCAGCACCAAATTCCTGGGGGTGAACATCACAGACACCCTCACCTGGAATGTAAACACCACCTCACTGGTCAAAAGGGCACAGAAGCTCATGTACTTCCTGCAGAGGATGAAGAGAGCCCACCTGCCCCCACCCATCCTCCCCACCTTCTACAGAAGCACCATAGAGAGCGTTCCGACCAGCTGTCTCGCTGTGTGGTTTGGAGGCTGCAGCGCCTCAGACTGGAAGAAAGTGGGGAGAGTGGTGAGAACAGCAGAGAGGATCATCCCAGCACTGCGTGTCCTGAGCCCATAACATCATCAATGACCCCTCACACCCCCACCATGGACTGTTCTCCCTGCTGCCCTCTAGGAAGAGGCTTCGCAGCATTCAATGCAGGTCCAGCAGGTTCCGTAACAGCTTATTCCCCACTGCCATCAGTGTGCTGAACTGTTGAAACTCTAATCTAGACTCTGCATCTCACTTGAAAGCATCATATTTGCACTACCAAAGTGGCTGATTTAAAAAAAATCCTAATCATAAATTTTTTTATTTATTTTGCACTGCACTGAACCTTTCCATATCAATGCCTTTTGCATCATGACTTTAAACTGGTTTTTCTCTTCTCCCGCACTGTTTACATTCTGACCAATGCTGCACTTTATAAATGGTAATGTTAATTTCACTGTTTTAAGCTGCTCATCGCTGTTGAACAGCTGTATGCATAACATTGCATTTTGTATACACTACAGTAGTAAGCATTCAACATTTCCACACTTGATGGGCCTTTGGCTGGTCCCCTACAATTCCTTTAAAAACATCAATCTTTGTACTGAAATATTCTTTCTGTCACAATTTGTGGACATTAACCTCTAAAGAGAAGCGCCACCTGCTGGAAAGACCCTGTAATTCAGTGAAAGGGTGGAGTCAGAATAGAAATATATGCATGGGGGGTCACTGTAGTGGCTGGAAGCTGGAGAGGATTTTGCCGGGAGTTGGAGGGAAGTGGGCTGCCATTCGGCTGGTGTTTGACTGGGAAAGGCCATTATGGTATGGCTGCTATTGTATGTGTATACAAGATTACAATAAAGTTTGTCTAAGTCTCTAATTCAAAACAAGGAAATGATTTCAGATTAAAAACTAATCCTGTTAACATCCTGGGAGAAGAAGTGGAGGTGGTGGAGGAGTAGAAATACCTTGGTGTTCACTTGAACAACTAACTAGACTGGAGACACAACTGTGAAGCCGTCTCCAAGAAGGGACAGAGCAGACTGGACTTCTAGAGGAAGCTTACGTAGGTCCTTCAGATGCTGCAGATCTTCTATCAGTCTGCTGTGGAGAGGCTAAACAATTCCTCCATCATCTGCTGGGGTAACAGCTAGTGTTGCACCGATGTCGTTTTTTGGCCCCAATACCGATACCCGATACCATCTGTTTGAAATTGATGTGTGTGTGTATATGAAGAACTGCATACTACATGGATGTAAAATAATTGCCATCATGGCTTTGTCAAGCTGCTGCCTACCTTTGTGAAGCAGGAAAAAGACTAATACAAAGTGAATCCAGTAAAACTTTTTATTCATTAACGTTTGGCTCTCAAAATGGTATCGGTGCCCTATTTGTTGGTATTTGCCGATACCGATACCACCGTTTTAGTGCTGGATCGGGGCCCACCTGATACTGGTATCGGTATCGGTGTAACACAAGTATCAGCATCAAAGACTGAAAAAAAGCTCAACCAGCTGATAAAGAAGAGGCTCTGTTCTAGGAACTCCTCTAGAACCTCTGGAAATTATTTCACAAAGAATTCTTAATAAAGTGACGAAGATGGACAACAGTGAGCATCCTATTCAGAAGACTTTTAAATAGAAACAGTCTTCAGTCAGAGGCTTCTTCAGAACCAGTGCAAGACAGACCTCTAGAGAAGACCCTTCCTGCCTACAGCACCAACACCTATGACAATTAAATGTTGAAGTTGCAAACATATGTATCAAAAACAACACATTTATAAATACTTTTAAATTGTCTTAGCATGGTAACCGTTTATTTTCTAAATCGCTCCAAATCTTATGAAGTAAAGCATATACAAGTTAATGTCTGCTAAAAGCCTACATTAGATTTAAAATTTCCATCTAAAAGAAAATCGTTTTTCATTCTTTATATATATATATATATATATATATATATATATATATATATATATATATATATATATATATATATATATATATATATATATATATATATATATATATATATATATATAATAAACGTCTTCTTTGAGTTTATTTTGCTCAGGCTACTCGTAAGCCCACATCCCGCCTAATGTTGAAAAGGCAAGGACAATTGCCATTACTGTTAATATATAGTAGAAGTTTTACACATTCAGTAATAACATGTCACAGGGGATGGTATGAGGGGGATGGTCATTTAAGAAGGGGGATGATTTTAAGATTTTTTTAAGAAGGTGCAAGCCACCCCCCCTCATCCCCCCGCAACTCGAGCACTTTTAGATGTTTAACTTAATAGTAAATATACATTTTACTGAATTTAATATGCATCTCAAGAGAAATAACACATCAAGTTTCAGAACGTTTTGTTCAAACTATTCCATAGACTGGCAGGGAGAAAGACTGAGAGACGGACGGACGGACAGACAGATAGAGCCAAGGTTTAACATTTCTCTGATAGATATTTAAAAACCGCTTGATTTTGATTCCAATCAAATTCCTCAGAATTTACTTTGATTAGAAACATAAAAATCCTTTCTGGGCCAACGATGCATCAGTTTCTTTTTGCTTTTGAAAAAATGATGAGCTGTGGGTGGTGGAAGTAAGAAGACTAAACACTTCCTGCTTTTCTCTGTGTGACACAGGACCAACAAAGAGACCATTTTACCAGCGTTTCCTTTCATCTCCTCAGTGTGAACACGTCACACTCTCAGTGAATCATCTCCAAATATTTATGAATTCCATGTAGTTTGATAAAAGTTAAAAAAGTCCTCCTGCTTTTCTGGTTTATTCTGATTAACTCAAACTGTTGAGTTTGCACCAAATAACTTGTCGTTCTGAGGCTTAGTCAACTAACCATAAATGACACAAGCCAAAAAAAAAAAAAAGGCTACATGTGAACTTAAATCCAAACTCATGATTTTCTACAAATTCCTTTTAAAAGCATCAGATGTTTCTATCGGATCCTTTCCAGGCATCAGATCTATACCTGATATAAAGCTTCAGAGCCAAGCCTTACCTGTTAAAGAGCCACGGATCAGCAAACATCCAGACAGAGATTAGTCCTGTCAGTGATATAAGCAGCTGCTGCTGCAGGCGAGCACAAAGAGCCTCCCATGGAGGAGCTCCTCCACTCTACGACCTCCTCTACCACCTCCTCCTCTTGTTGGTAAACACAGCAGCCTGGAGCAGCAGCAGTTTGCCATGTGATGTAGCGCACACACACAAACACACACATAAAGAGCTGTGTTTTTTTAGACTTGGACTCAACTTTATTTACGCTACAAAAAAAAAAAAAAAATCTAAATAAGTAATTTTTCTCAACATAAGTGCATTTTTTGTTGAATTGAGGAGGTAAGTGAGACACTTTGCCAATGGAACAAGACAATTTACATTTAAAATAAGAAAAAACAACTGCATTGTCTGATTTCAAGAGCATATTATCTTATTTTAAGATTGAAAACATTGGCAGATCATCTTATTTACCTACTTAGATTAAGGGATAATAACCTTAATCAAGGAAATGTTTACCTATTTCTAGATAGTTTTTGTACTTTATCCCTTGGGATTACTCCTTGAGGGAAATTTTGGTGCCAGTAGCTTATATAGACTGCAAAGAGTTAAAGCAAGATGCCATTAAAAAAAAAAATACAACAGACAATATAAAAAGAATGCATACAGTACAAAAGAGCATAAAAAAATGAAAAGGCTGTAATGTCCTGGAATATGTTTCCATACATTTTCCGTGATGCTTATCCCAAGCAGGGTCTTGAGTGGTGCTGGAGTCTATCTCCAGCTGTCTACGAGCTAGAGGGGGGTCCACCCTGGACAGGTTGCCAGGGCAACACAGAAACAAACAACCATTCACGCATAAGGAGAATTAACCTAACAGTCATGTTTTTGGACTGTGGGAGGAAGCCGGAGTACCCGGAGAGAACCCGGGCATTCTCAGGAAGAACATGCAAACTCCATGCAGAAAGACCCCAGGCCAGGAATCAAACCAGGAACCTTCTTACTGCAAGGCAGCAGTGCTACCCACTGCACCACTGAGCAGCCTGGAATATTTTTCCTTTTGATATGAAAATATCTGCACAGTAGAGAGCTAAGGAAAGACTACATAGTACCGTAGTTGACTTGCGTTATTGCACTTGTACTGCAGAGTTGTACTGACCATATAAATAAGTAAAAAAATACACAGGCTACACAGTGTTGGGAATGTGTTATTGCACAGTGAGACGCACATGAGTGACAGTAGGTCATGTTTTGCATAAGTTGTTCAAGGAGGGGGGTGTGACTCTTGTCCCTCTTCCTATCACCTCTTCTTCCCTCAAGTGAGGAGTTGTGCAGCTTGATGGCTTGAGGAATAAAGGAGTTCAGCAATTGGGGAGGAGCAATCTCCCACTAATCAGGCTCCTCTGAGAGGTGAAGTCGGTTTGCAGAGGGTGGCTGGCATTGTTCACAATGTCCAGCAGTTTGTTAAGTGTCCTTGTCTCTGCCACCGTCCCCAAAGAGTCCAGCTTCTTTCCAAACACAGAGCCGGCTCACCTCACCTGTTTGTCCAGTCTGGAGGTGTCCTTTATGGATGATTTGTATTCAAATACTTATTTTCATTGATTGAAAAGTTTTTTTTGTCATTGAAGTGAATGTGTTTTTAATTAAAAATATATTTTTGATTGAAGAAACCTTTTTTTTTTATTGAATAATAAAGAAACAAATCCACCTTCATAGCACCTCCAACATTTAAAAGTAACCAAAATATCTGGCTAAAAGCAAAGGTACTGAGAAGTGGTCTCCACCTGCAGAACCACTCCTTAGAAGCCTTCAGCTGATCCAAAATGCTGCAGCCAAAGTTCTGATGAAAATTAAAAAGAGAGATCATATCTCTCCCATCCTGGCTTCTCTTCATTGGCTTCCTGTTAAATCCAGAATAGAATTTAAAACCCTCCTTCTCACATATAAAGCCTTAAATGGCCAAGCTCCATCTGATATCAGAGATCTGATTGTTCCTTATGTTCCTAACAGAGCACTTCACTCTCAATCTGCAGGTTTACTAGTGGTTCCTAGAATTTCTAAAAGTAGAATGGGAGGCAGATCTTTTAGTTATCAGGCTCCTCTCCTGTGGAACCAACTACCAGTTTTAGTCCGCGAGGCAGACACCCTGTCTACTTTTAAGGCTAGGCTTAAAACTTTCCTTTTTGATAAAGCTTATAGTTAGAGTGGCTCAGGTTATCCTGAGCTATCTCTATAGTTATGCTGCTAGAGGTTTAGACTGCTGGAGGACATAGGGACCCCCATTTCATAATTATGGTTCATTCTATCTCTATTCTCCCACTCTGCAGATTCTATTAGTTCAATCTCTAACGTTCTACGTTTTTCTCAGAGTAGCTTCATCTGGTCTGTTCCTGTTTGGCTGTGACTCCATCCTGGAGAGAAACATCAGCTGTGCTGCTGCCATCAACACCATTGTTTATAGATGTTGGAGACGATGTACAGACTCACATCTCTCACCAACGCTAAATGTGTAACTGATTGGAGGACCCACATTCATGGCTGAAGTATGTATAGTGCGTACTCCTCCTCTATCAAGCCTTTCAAACAACCACTTGACATTCTGCAGTGTGAGGACACATTGTTGTACATCAGCTAAATGGACCTGGAGCAGGCTGATAGACTTCATTAATTGAAGTGTAGCTGAAACTCTCCACTCCCACAGAGACAAGATGCACCTCTAGCAAACACTGCACTCCGTTTTCCTCTCTCACTGATGCGGCCACATGGAATTACCTCTTCATCTGAGGGTGTGCTGGACTGTCCTGTGACACCACACGGAGTTAACAATCTGATTGTAAAATTGGACTGTCAGGAGAGGACTTCTAAGGTTGTTCAACATGATTTGAACGAACACATAAGTAATCATCCAAGTGTCAATCTCTTTTGAGTTCCAACTGGATCTGTTTCTGAACATAACATGAAAAAGGATGATTAACAACTCAGTGAACTGAGTATTCTTCTCATTTAATGTCTGTTAATGAATTTGATTACTTTATAAACAAAAGTAGGATCACTTAACCTCTTAAAACCCACCTAATTTCAAGTAATCCTCTTCTTTTTTGCATACCCAAATGGAAAAGAATCGACTGCATCAGTTCAAACATGAATAAAAGTTGTCTTTTTCTTCTTGAAAACAATCGGTCATTTTTGAACAGCAGTAATAAAAACATACTTGAAAATAGGCAGGTCTCATTCTACATTATGTCATCTACAAATGCAGAAAGTTTCAGACCTCCAGCTAAAACAGTTCCAGAGCTTCGGCAGTTTGAATTTTTTTTGTCACTAGCGTCTCCAAACCTCTCCAAATGTGCCAAATGCTTTTACTCATCTATGTGACCAATAGAATAACACTGAAGCATTTTGATGGCCACAAAACACTTATAAAGCAAGTATTTCCCCAATTTTTTTTCAGATTATATAACAAAAGGTAACATTTATAAACCTAAAATGACATAAAAATCTATCATAACCATATTACTCTTAATCATAATCATAAAAATCTTCATTAGTTATTAGTTGTAAGTGCTATGAAAACGGCCGCCGCCAATCGGATGGGTTTTGAGAGGTTAAAGCTCGGTTTGTCTGCTTATATCAGACTCTGGAGTTTTTTTTCTCTGTCTTACTTGTTGCATAACAGGTGGCTCCGACTAAACATTAGGTGACCAGATGTCCAAAGACGGCTGTGTTTTTTACCTCTCTTACGATAACCCTCAAATTAAAATGATGTCCAGCATATAAAACTGTCAAATTACTCGAATTGCAGTCAAATGAAGTCCAAAATAAAATCAAAAGGCTTTTTTCTTAAATGTAAAGAGAGCTCATCTACAGCCAGGGCCTGCCAATCAACATCCAAGCATCATGACCACCTTAACAAATGCATTTTAGTGGAAGATAAAGTTTTTTATGTGTTTAAAAACAGCTGCTTAAGGTGACAATCTTACCTGAGATCAATATTGTGTTGTGTAACAAATGTCAATAGACTCTACTAACAAACGTGATTGAGGTTGTTGTTGAAAAACGTGGGAAAGACGTGTACTGCTGCAGTCAGGGGAAGTTAATTATTAAAGCTGATAGCACCAACAACTGGCGATGACTAAATGGAGAGCTGTTAGACACAAGCAGAGACGAGTGTCACATTTCCACCAGTCTGCTCCATGTATTCACACAGCTGACAGGTAATGAAGAAATTATTCTAACTAGCTGATTTGCTGAAGATGGTGCTGCTTGTAATAAATATATGCAACAGTAACGCAGTGGACACCTGTTAACGTTACTAAAATAGGTGAGAACTTCCATCCAATTTAAGTATCAGTCAAGACTTGAATGCACGTCAGATTATTACACTTAAGAACACAGATAGAAGATACGGGTCAGTGTCAACAGTCTAAATCTACCCAATGTGTCTCAGACTGAAGGGGCAATTTTCAGAAACAATTTCGGACTTGATAAATTTGTTAATGGCGCTTTATCAAGTCCAAGGACTCCAAAAAAGCTTCACACTAAATTCAGGCATCAACACACTGATGGTTGTGGGATACACTATACCATGAACTCCCTTTTATTGGTCCAAGATGTCATTATAATACAAACTCACAAGTGAATCATATACATACAATCATCTTAGCAGCCTGAAATCCCCCCCCCCAAAAATTAAAAACCTCAAAAACTGAGAGTAAGCAATTAATCTCTTACACAAAATAAAATATCTCCACTTCCCCATATACAAATGAATTCTTTTAAGTCTGACACCATCTTATAATAGGCAAACTCTGTCCTAAGACGTGCAGCTACCAGCCCTCTGAACATCAGGTCAACATCTACAGAACCTTTCTCCTTCATTTTATTTCTCCTGCTGAGCCAAATGCTCATCTTTGCCTGACCAAAAAAAAAAATTAACCAGACAAATATTACTCTGTTGTGCTACTGAGTATCTGGTGAGTATTGGGATACACTATAGCCATCAGTGCCTTTTGGCCACCATGGCTAGCAATGTCTTGAAGAGAAATGGGGCTAAACACTGAAAAACAGGCCAAGCTCCAACATCTATGAGCAAAGGTGTTGATGGCAGCAGCACAGCTGATATTTCTCTCCAGGATGGAGTCACAGCCAAACAGGAACAGACCAGATCAAGCTACTATGAGATTGAACTAACAGATATTGAAGAACGGGAGAATAGAGATAGAATAAAGCACAATGATGGAAAATGGTCCCTATGTCCTCCAGCAGTCTAAGCCTATAGCAGCATAACTATAGAGATAGCTCAGGATAACCTGAGCCACTCTAACTATAAGCTTTATCAAAAAGGAAAGTTTTACGCCGACCCTTAATAGTAGGCAGGGTGTCTGCCTCACGGACTAAAACTGGTAGTTGTTTAGTGCAGTGTTCGCTTGAGGTCCATCTTGTCTCTGTGGGAGTGAACAGTTGCAGCTCCAGTTTAATTAATGAAGTCTATCAGCCCGCTCCAGGTCCATTTAGCTAATGTACGACAATTTGTCTTCACACTGCAGAATGTCAAGTGTTTCTTTGAAAGGTTTGATAGGGGAGGAGTATACACTATACATACTTCAGCCATGAATGTGGGTCATATCATCAGAGTTACACATTTAGAGTTAGTCAGAGATGTGAGTCTGTAAAAGCCGTGTTTGCTCTACATTTCATCCCAGAGTGAGTCTTAGTAAAGTAAAAGTTTAATTTGTTGCTGAGGTGGTTGGGAACAAATAGTTTATTCTAATCATGAACTAATTCCATCAAATTGAACACGTGTATGAAAAGCTGGTTTCATTTGGAAAACAAATTTCATAATTTTAGTTAAGTTTTACTTACTTCACTAATTTAAAAAAAACTGCAGAAAACATTATTTATCTCATCAGATGAATGTATTGTTGCTTCCTCTGCATTCACAGGTGCGAGATAAGGTATTCTTTTCATTTTAAAAGGCGTCTTGTTAAGGTATAGAAAGGTATACATTTTCTGAATGTACATACAAATGCTGATGCTTCTGGACAGTTACCACACAAAATGGAAATGATTGAAACTGTGACAATACACAATACACATCATCTAAATTCACCAGATCGTCCAGTCAAATTGATTCAGTTTTCTATTTAAGGAAAACCAGTCATTGCATCAACTTATTGACTCAAAGGCAATCCCTCACACTAAGCATGCTTGTGGCGAGAGTGGAGAGGAAAAACTCCCTTTTAACAGGAAGAAACCTCCAGCAGAATCAGGCTGGATATTGCACTTGGAAAAACTGACATTTCACTTCCAATCCAGGAAGCTTTTTCTATTCAAAATGTCATGAATAGTCTTGAGTTCGAGGTTTTATGCAGTAGCCCAACAAAGCCCTGCGATCATCGCAGCCCTAGCCTCTGTACATGAGAGCCTATAAAGCCAGGCCAACATTCCCCGTAACAATCCCTGTTTCAAACACTTAGACAGGTATGGGGCATTGCAGGAAAACAAAGAAGCCAAACGACCCCCATTCCAAAGGGGTGGACCCGTCGTCCGTTTCAATTTGCATGTTTTCAAAACAAAAACAAGGCTTTGTTGGGCTACTGTATAAAACCTTGAACTCAACGCTATTTCTGACATTTTGAATTGAAAAAGCTTCCTGGATGGGAAGTGAAACATCTTCAAACTTAGAAAAAACAAAGTCCAGTGGATTGTTTTTAATTTTCTTTTTATGGAATCACTTCTTAAATTTCTCTTTGCTCGCCTCTAATTTATCCAGAAGTTCTGAAATCACGCTTTTTCCTCTCACTTCCAACTTGGTGGTTCAACCCACCTTCACCCCCTCCTACACCATCGTAGCTAAAGCTTCATCAGAGTGTCATTCCTCCCAGACTCTTATTACGTTGCCTGTCCCATCTAAACCGGTCCGTCAGAAGACCATGTTGAGCCTGGTTCTGCCAGAGGTTTCTTCCCAAAGGGGAGTTTTTCCTCTCCACTGTTGCTTTATGCTTGCTCATCATGGACAGGGTTATGCAACCTGTATTTATCTAATCTGGACTTCCATCTCCCAGGTCCCTGAGTAAAGCTCTAGTATCAGCTCACCCAGTCCAGTGGTGGACCTAGACTTTTTAAACAGGGGTAGCAAGGTATTATTTGGTGGGGATCAATATATAAAGGGTTAAGTTAGACTACAAACAATAATTATTTTCCAAAATGTATACAATTATGTACCGTACAATATATTATAAAGGAAGTATACAGCAAAAATAGAAATAAAAAAGTATTCAATGTGCTCCTTGGATTAATCAAATCCAGTAGTAAACAAAACCTTGAGGTAAATTTGGAAAAACAAGGCAGGACAATCAGCGGTGCACATTTAAATGTGTACCACAAAAAGAAGAATCGAACAACAGAACAAAACAAGCATACAGCCCTTTAAGACTGACTATAGTTGACCACTGCCCAGTGATATGACAACACCAAGTTCACAAAAACAATCAGAACAGCTAAATTCTGCCGTTCTGGTGAGGTGATGCAAAATGTTTAACCAAGTCCTCCATATTTAGGGAATATGCCCTCCTTGACTTAACGCTATCATCTGCCATTGTTGTCCTAAGGGTTTTTAAAATTAATGTAAGGGCAGAGAAACTTCTTTCGCAGGGAGCAGTTCTAACTAGAATCACAACCCAACTTTTACTCAGCCTGAAAAGTTAATGGAAAACCTCTTTGTAAGGTTCCAAAAACACCAACAAACTCAAGTAGAGAAGCTGGTCTCTCTCCCACTTTTTTCCCTTCTTAACAGAAGTCGCCTCTTATGATGAAGGTACTGCTTAAGGTCTTCCAAGTCTGACTTAGAAGTTTTCCCCAAAGCAAGCAGAGGCTCCTCTTTTAGGAATGATGGCCCCCAATTCCTATGCAAGGCTCTGGAAGGCTCTGCATTACACATCCCAATATGAATTATTCTACCTCATTTCTGTGTTTGTTACTGAACATTTAGCTAAGGACATGTCCTTTAAGCACCTTTACGCCAGTGTGACAGTATTCATGAGACTAGTAATTGAAGTAATACTCATAGGTAATACTTAGCACAAATACTGTGGTGCAACATCTCCCTTCCTTCCCGTTAAAACAGCACGTTGTTTAATTTGGTAGTAATAAACGTGCATACCAGCAAAGGAAATGCTTTTAATCGATCCTGTGTGCCTCTGCCTTGGTGTGTTTTGGAGTATGAAGGAACAGCATGTCAGCTTAACCAATTAAAAGTGTAGAAGAAGCAGGCTGTGTGAGGATGCATTCAGGTCCCCTGGGAAATTTGGCTGTTTTCACAAATGTTCGTAAAATTCGGTAAAAGTCTTAATGTTTTCAGCGGGGTGGCAACAAGGATTTCTTCTGGGGAGGCAATTGCTACCCCAACTAACCCTCTGGCTCTGCCACTGATGCAGTCTAATGGATCTCTCCATACGGCTCAACCACATCGTCTCACCAATCAGCAGTCTATGGAATGACCAACTGCCTCTATCTCCACCACTAGTTTCAGGGGGAGACATCCCTGTTCTTTACTCCTGTTCATGTATATCAAAACAAAATTCAGTGCTAAGGTTCCCTGCCGAGGTCCGAGTGCCAAAGAATAAAGTAATTGTATCAATAAAGTTCTTGACTTTTCTTCCTGTGTGAGTTTTTCCAAATTGAAGTATTTTTGTTGTTTCATTTGTCACCACTTTGGTCCTTTGATAAATGTGCTTTATAAATAAAGTTGGATGGAATTGAATCATACAATTTGAAATTTATAATCTGAAAAAAAAAAAAAACATTCAAGGACTTTCAATTATTCTGAAGTAAACAGGTTCAGGTCTGATTCAAGTCCCCAATCATTTCTGTTTAAGTTTGATTCAATTCAAAACTTGCACATTTTTCAAGTCAAGCCTAAAGTCATAAAATAAATGACCTCAGTCCGACTCGATTCTAAGTCAAGTGACTCGAGTCCTCTAAACTAATAATAACCATCAATAAAAAGCGCCATTACATGTTTAGATTGGTTGTTGAACTGTATCTGGTAAAATGCAGAAAAACGCAATCTAGTTGTAAATAATTTAAGTTTTACTGTAAAACAATGTGTTTTTTCAAACATGCACAGAACACAGCCTGCCGTTTTGTTTTCCTCTGTCAGGTTAGCACAAACACAAGTCACTTTAAACATCACAGAGTCAGTTCTACACATGCACCTTACCTTAATAAATACAAGAAACTATCCACATAAGCCGTAAATCCAGACGTCCTTGGATCAGTTTTATAATCTCCTCAAATTTTAGATGTAAAACCCAAGAATCGGATGGATCCAGAAGTCTGGTAGAGCCAGAAAAACTCCTCTCCAAACTCTTCTCTCAGATTCTCTTATCTGAAGTCCTTTGTCTTGTTCAGCTCACACTGGGATTGTGTGTTCAGCCAGTGCAGAGCCCTACGGTATGTGTAAGCTTTGTTTGTCTAAGGGACCACTAGACTTCCTCCAATTCTTTCCGAACTTAGTTTTCCTGCCTGAGTTAAACTGGCTAAATATAGACCTCACACAAGGTAAAGGAGGACACGCATGACAATATGCCCTTGTGCACGTTCAACTTTGTTTTTTGTTTTGCATCTTCCAGCAGCAGATTCCCCAAAACATGCACAGCAGAACTTTGCTCAGTGAATGTGTTGCAAGTTTTTCATTTGTTTTGGATTTTTCTCCATGTGATAACCAGCAGGCAGGGTGGAGCCAGCGGGAATGAGTTCTGCTGCATTGTTGTGGAGGGTCAACCCATCCTATATTTCTCTCCAATGACGTTCTACTCATTGTTTTGTCTCTGGATTTCTAAAAACAGTCTGCCTAAACAAAAGCACTAACAGCACATCCTGCCGCTTGGCTGCACCAAAACAATTCTAACTCCAGTTTGGATTGTTTGCAGACACTTTGAGTAGGGACAGCAGTGACTGTCCGGGAATCTGGTGTGTCATTTGGAACAATGTCTCATGGTGTTAAAGTGCGGTTCAAGTCCATATTTACTGGAACTGTGGTAAGACAGTGTTAGAAAAGATGGTTTAACTGTGATCCCTAGTTCTCTCATATTCAGCTTTTAACATCCACCTCATTTTTTTTTTTTAGTGTTTTTGACAGACAGATTAACATAAAAATCAATTAAATTAAGAAGATTATAGATATACATCAATTTTGTGTCCCTTTTGGGTATATCAAGGAAAAAACACACAAACCAAAATAAAAAAGAAAGAAACAAAAAAAAGACAAAGTGCCTATGTTATACCATATATCAAACCTTGACGTCTGAGCAGGTCAAATTGGTACAAGAGTATCACATATTTCAATTCAATTCAGTTTATTTATATAGCGCCACTTCACAACACACATCAAGGCACTTTACAGTTCACCAGATCATACAATCAAATTAAACGTTTTTTATCTAAGGAAAACCAGTAGTTTGCATTGACTCTTTGACTCGAAGGCAATCCCTCACACTAAGCATGCTTGTAGCGACAGTGGAGAGGAAAAACTCCCTTATAACAGGAAGAAACCTTCATCAGAACCAGGCTCAGTGTGAGCGGCCATCTGCTGAGGTTGACCACACTGCAAAAAATGTATTCTAAATAAGTCCTTTTTTCTTAATATAAACAATTTTTTCTTCAGTGTTTTTTTATTGAATTGAGGGGGTTATTGAGACATTTTGCCAATTTACACTTAAAATTAAAAACTGTTTTCTTTTCTCATTTCAAGTGCATAATATCTAATTATCTTATTTTAATTGTAAAAAATATTCATTCTATTGGGAAATCATCTTATTTACCTGCTTTAATTAAGGGTAAATACATTTAAGAATTTTTTAACTTTATTTCTAGATCCTTTTTGCAGTGTGGGGTTCAAGGAGACAGAAGCAGACAGAAAAATAAGAATAGATACAAAAGTCAACTGTAAACCAGCTCCACAGGCGGCCCTGTCCACCTGACACACAGCCAGGCGAGTGTCAGCGCTACATGGGAGCGCCGAGCCAGCTCCCATGTACAATAAATGAGTTTACCAGATTCTTATGTACACTTTAGTAATTTATTGATATGCCACATCATGTCCTTTTTGGTGATATAGAAAAGGTCACCCTAACCGCGGTCACTCAGAGAAACTAACAGTCAGTTTAAATACAGTTACAAGTGGTGTTGTACAACCTTAACTCTTGGGCACTTCCACAGCCCAAGGTGGGAGGTTCTTACAGCTTCACAGCTATGGAAGGCAGGCAGGCAGCAACGCATTTGGTCAGAGCTGCTCACAGAGCAGAAAGGTGCACCTGACACGGTGACGTCTGGCCAGAAAGGCGAGCCGGGGGCTGCTTGGTTAATTGGCAGGCTGCAGACCCAGCACATTTTAGTTGACATATTAAATTTAGGTCTGGATTGTCATGGCATTACAAGGCAATTAAGTAGGTTCCCTGTGAATTTAAATATAATTTGACCCCTAAGCAGCAGTATCCAAGGTATAAATTAAAGAAATAAAGTCAAAATTGCCAAATGTATAGTACATAATTCCGTAAAAATTCAAAAAATATCCCCTGGACTTGGTTTTCAAGATTTCAAGATGTTTCGTCACCTCTCCAAGAAGAAAACTAAACGCAAAAACATTACAATCCCTTATGTTGCTGGAGTGTCTGAAAAGCTCAAGAGGATTTTCTCCAAACACAAGATCCCCGTACGTTTCAAGCCAAACCAAACCCTTAAACAGAGGCTAGTGCATCCTACAGATAAAACCCCCAGACCGAATATGAGCGGAGTGGTATATGCTGTTCAGTGCAGCGAGGAATGCTCTGATCTTTATATTGGAGAAACCAAACAACCTCTCCACAGACGCATGGCCCAACACAGAACAGCGCCCTCCTCTGGACAAGACTCTGCAGTACACCTACACCTTGTGGACAAAGGACATTCTTTTGAGGACCAGAATGTTCACATTCTGGATAAATAAAATAGGTGGTTTGAGAGGGGCGTGAAGGAAGCCATCTAAGTTTAAGAGAGAAAGACCAACTTTAAACAGAGGTAGTGGACTCATATTCCAGCTTCCAAAAACATACAATTCAATCATAGACATGATCCCTTCTAGATATCACCAAACCCCCCACCCCATCAGAGAGGAATGAGGGACCTACCCGCTCCAGCCGGTGAACAATACCGCCTTAACGACCGACCCTTAACAATCATAGACAGGTTTCACGTATTACAGGAGACAATCCCCCCCTTAACGGCAACACCCCCCCCCCCCCCCCCACCCCCTTTTACGACCGATCCTCAGAATCATAGACAGGTTCAGATATTACAGGCTAACGATGGAACCAAACGACCCATTCATTGGTTACCATTTGCATGTTTCCAAGCAATACAAGGCGTTGTCTATATAAGACTCAGGCCCCGTCCACACGAAGTCAAAACGAACACGAAACGCTGATATTTTCCAAAACGTTTTCCGTAAAGACGGAGACGTAAAATAAATGTGAGCGTCCACACGAATGCATGAAAACGCTGCAAAATGTATGCCAGGCCTGTAAGTGGCGCTGTGGTGCCAAAGCAAAAATAAGCGACGAAATGTTGGGCATGCGCACTAATATTTATACATGGTTGCCCTGTGGGTCCATTTTCGTGGTTAAGTCAAATTCAGGTGCTGAACTATGTCGTCGATATTGCTCTGTTCTTCCTGGAGATATTCCAGAAGAAGAAGATTCTGTTGTAAGCCCGACAGCAGGGTGAGTAGCATTAGCAGCAACTGCGCCATTGTTGTTGTGATACTGGTCGCGCATGCGTGTTTAGAGGCGACGCTATGACGCATGCGTGTAAAAAAAAATATGCGGTTAGAGCGTAAAGATGGAAACGCGAAAACGGCGTTTCGAAATCTTCCCACTCTGAAGGCTGAATAAAAAAAAGATCGTTTACAGACCCCCGAAACGCCGGCTTCGTGTGGATGAGAGGCTGGTTTGGTGAAAAATTTGTGCGTTTAGGCCAGGGTTCGTCTTCGTGTGGACGGGGCCTCAAACTCACTGCGGATCCAGACATTTTAATTGAGAAAGCTTCCTGGAGAGGTGGCGAAACGTCTTCAAATCTTGGAAACCAAGTACAGTGGATATTTTTTGAATATTTACGGAATGACTGACCTGGATGACTGAGAACCTTCATCAGCATATAATGCATAATTCATAGTAGATCAGGAAGTATTTGCTTTATGATGAAGCCTTGTATGCTTAAAACCATTCCTTTATTCTACATTTTCTCAGCTTGTCTGTCTGCTATACTAACCAATATGTGTTTAACTAGATCTGCTATTTTCACATTTGTGAGACTTTTTTTCATAAAGTCGGGAAAGTTTATTTGAATTCTATAGATCAAAGTTTTCTGTCCAACAGCAATGATGAACTGAACGGTAACATTCTATACCCAGCTATTGTAGTATCTATGCTAGAGCTGTCAGTCTTATAAAGCATGTGGTTATTTTTCAAAATTGTAAAAGTTAACTGTTTTATGAATTTCAACATAAAACTGACTAAAAACCTTGAGTTTTAGTCGACTAAAACTAATGACAGTTTTCATCCTGAGGACTAAAACTAAATCTAAGATGGCAGTCAAAAACAACACTGGGTGGTGTTTACATTCCAGGTGAGGGTGTCTGTGATGTACACCCCCAGGAATTTGGTTCTGTTGACCACCTCTACAGCTGAGCTGTTGATGAGCAGTGGAGCGTGGTTAGGCCGGTTCTTCCTGAAGTCCAAGATGATCTCCTTCTTCTCCAGGTTCAGGATCAGGCTGTTATCTCTGCATCAGTCCACCAGCTGCTCCACCTCCTCTCTGTAGTCCAGGTCGTTGTCGTCTCTGATGAGGCCCACCACCCTCTGCAAACTTCATGATATGATTGGTGGTGAACCTGGGGATGCAGTCATATCAGAGTGAACCGCAGGGGGCTCAGGATTCAGCCCTGAGGGGAGCCTGTGCTCAGGGTGATGACATCAGAGGTGTTCTAACTGACCTGGACTGACTGAGCTCTGTTTGTGAGGAAGCCTAGCAGCCAATAGCAGAGGGGTGTATTGAAGCCCAGCTGTTCCAGTTTGCCCATGAGATGCTTTGGGATGATGGTGTTGAAAGCCTAACTGAAGTCAAGGGACAGCATCCGCACGTGGCTGTTCTTCTCCAGGTGTGCCAGGCTCAGGTGAAGAGCAGAAGAGATTGGGCCCTCAGGGGAGCGGTTGCATGGGTAGGCAAACTGGAAGGGGTCAAATGTTTGGGGGGAGACTGGAGACCATGTGTTCTTTAACCAACCTTTCGAAGCATTTTAAAAACACTTAAAAGTGATTGTCTTGAATTCATCTTCAAGGCAAGGTAAGGTAAGGCCAATGCATGAGTCATTAGAGAGGTAGTGAACACAACTTTCGATGGCTTTTATTAAAAATGTAATGTGAAAATAAAACAAAAAACTATATGAAACTTCTTCAAATATAACATATATCCATAGTCGGTAACAAAAGTAACATTCAATAAATTGAACTTTATACAGATTTTAACTTGGTTATCTTTTTCACTGCTTTTGAGTTTTGCGCCGAGGACAATAAATCATAGATCCCCAGATAAACAGGGTTGATTCAAATTACGTTTTTTCCATATAAATTTTCCACATCATACAATATTGCAGTGTTTTTCAATCCTGGTCCTCAAGGCATCCTGCCCTAGATGTTTTAGATGTTTCCCAGCTTTCACACATCTGTTATCAATTGATAGCAGACTATCAGGCTTTGCTGAACTGCAATCATCTGAATCAGGTGTGCTGCACCTCAGAAACATCCAAAACATGCAGAGCAGGGTGCCTTGAGGACCAGGATTGAAAAACACTGCAATATGGACATTTGACAATTGATAATATTTTTTCCTTTTCAAGATAGTTTTATAACCATTACAGAAGCATCAAAAACAAAGCAGCATGCGTTTTTTTGACTGCTCAAATCGCGCTCAATGTGAACTTAGCAGATGCGCTATGGTTCAAGTTTTGTTACTAAGGCAAAGCACACTTTTGATTGTTTTGATCTGCCAAAGACAATGTTACCATGTTATACCAGGATCTAAGTGGTCAAGACTAGTTGGTGTGAGAAATTCTAACTAAATGTGTTTGCTTTGCATACAGGTAAGTTGCTTTCACACTGAATGCCAAACCAGTGAAAATTTTCCAGTTTTGGTCACCTTAAAGAAGGACGGCAGGATGTTGGAGAAGCCAGCCAGGAGGACCAAGATAGAAAAAGCGCCGAAGGTAGGGCTGGCCGAGACTACCTCGGTCCGGATGAGAGATTAGCGAAGTGGGGGAGAGAAGTCATCGGCTGGTTGATTTCTGCACTGGAGGCATTACCAAGAAACAGTCCTTCTGGGGTTAAACCAAAATGGCTTTTTTAAAGGAAAAGTCCGTTCTTATTCAGAATTCAAACTTTTGACTTCGGTAAATGGCCTGTACTTACGAAGCGCTCAAGTCAGGAAACTTAACCAAAGTGCTTTACACTTACACACTGATGGTGGCAAACTACATTGTAGCCACAGCTGCCCTGGGGCTTACTGACAGAAGCGAGGCTGTCGTACACTGGGGCCCCGGGGGGCCAGGCCTCACAGAGCAGCTGCCACGAATAAGCCAGTACCCGCCCGGTCATCCATCTCCAAACACAGAGCACCACCAGTGATGAGATATGTGTATATATATATATATGTGTATATATATATATATATATATATATATGTGTATATATATATATATATATATATATATATATATATGTGTATATATATACACATATATATATATATATATATATATATGTGTATATATATATATATATATATATATATATATATATATATATATATACACACACATACACACAGTCTCTGTCAATGAAAAAAAAACAAAAACAACGTGGACGCACATTCACACATGACACTCGCATCCAATAATCCCAGGACCGAGGACCTGGCAGCACCGGTGGCCGGTCCCAGGATTACCGGATGACCCATTAAGTGAACTTCAAATCCGGATGGGGGGGAGGGGAGCGGTGACACCGCCACACCACCCAATCTAGTTTCTGCTTCGGGCCCGGCCCCCCACCCTGCACCCGGACCAGACAGCACCCAGCAGAAGCCCCACCAGGGATGGGGCCCACATGTCCTGCACAGGCACACAAAACAAGACCCCCCCAAAAATAATTCACCCAGCTACTTCCTTCCCCCTCAATACACTATTCGCCCCTCCCTCCACCCCCCTTTGGGAAGAGCAGAAATGACAGCACCTGCAGGCCACCCAGGCCCCGCAACTGCCCCCCGCCAAGACCCTGGACCAGGCGGCCCGCTATTCCTCCAGGCCCCAGACTCCGGACGGCAGGCAGCCTTTGCTCGAGAGCCATCCCCTACATAGAGAGTAAATGGAAATCATTCACTCCACCTGCGAAATTGGCATTTGGTGTAAATGCACCTTTACAATCCTGAGAAACTATGATGCACTCAAATAACAGAAATAAGTGAACTCATTTTATATTACAAATTTATTTCATATAAATAACTTTTACAAAAAATTTGTTTTGAAAAATGTTTTAACTTAAATATTAAACAAGTCGATATAAGACAACCTTGAATGACTGATCAAGCTATACAGAATAAAATGATCATTTTGTGTATTTAAGCAATACTGGACTAAAATAGGCTTGTAGACCCATATTAGCATTAAACATACTTTAGATGAGACTGTCTAAAACTATCTGTAGCTCTGACTGGAGCCTGAATAAAACATTAAAATGCATTTAAAGGTGATTAATTGACCATCTTAAACTCTTTGGACACATTATTTCGTAACTGGATATCAAGCAGCAGAAGTAACTACACTGTTATTTACATAAGCATTATGGATGACGCTGCGCATTTCCTGGATTCTTCGTCTTTGGCTGCTGTGACGAATCCCATAGCCAAAGTACACAGTCAATCCTGTAGGAAGAAGAAATAGCCCAAATATTTTACCCGTGCTTCATATAGTGTGTTAAGCATTGCTTTACAAAGGAGTCATCACCCAGAAATCGTACTTTTTCTTTGGTAACATTCGTGTGTTGTTATTGGGCTTCAATTGACATCTTTCAGAAAATCCTGAGTGTTTTTTTTGTGGGCTCATCGTTCAACCCATGAAAGCCCACTAGTTATCCTGTACTGACATCAATACTGGAAGGGTGCCAACATTAGTTCCCCTTGGAAAAACTCCAGCGCCATCAATTCCACCCTATTCCACCAATCAGGGACACACTTGCAGGTATTCACAGAGTGTGCAGCTTGTGTAACTTTTTACCTATTTTTTAAGAACCAGGAATTAATAGTAAACAATCCATGGCAAAATGCTACTGTGCCAACACCACATCCATATGCAGAGGTGTCAAGTAAAGTACAAATACTTTGTTACCTTACGCAATTAGAAATTTTGGCCATCCATACATTACTCAATTATTTTGTATGCAACCTTTTACTTCTAATCCTTACTTTTTTTTTATTTGCAATAATCTCTACTTTCTACTCCTTAAATTTTCAAAATATACTTGTTAGGTTTGTTTCATTTAAGCTCATTTTCATTGTGTCCTGTTGGTATTTATAAAAAAAAAAAAATAAAATTCATCAAAATAATTTCGGAAGCGTATTGCATTCTCCAAAGAAAAAAAAAAGTCAGACGCATTATCTCGTATTTATGAGGTCTTATCTCGTAATTATGAGATCTTATCAATATATTTGGTAATGATTACTTGAACCAGCAATGAAGCATTTATTGAACAGGCCTTCATGATTACTTTTTAAGAATATCTGCATCTGTTCCACTGAACAGTTCTGTGTACCGAGGTCTGACCTGATACACATTGGAGCTCCGCTACTGTTTTTCACTTCATTAATAAAGTACACAGCTGTAACCCTGGGATTACTACTTGTGGAGTCAGCATGCAGCCATATGACCATGCGCAAAAATCTGTCAACAGCTCCATTAATACAGATTCCATATGGTTTTAGTTTTTCATATGAATCGACATGCCACATGAAGTTGGGACCTGGTCGTTTTAAATGATCTTGAAGCCTCAGCTGTTCTCCTTGAGGATCTAGGATTTTGAGAAGGTACTGTTGGACAGTTCTTTGGGACACTACTAAGCCAGCTGGAATGCAATTCAGATGCATTAATTTATAGCCGTAAAGCAGGGGTCTTCAATGTTTTCCAGCCCAAGGTTCCCCAAACTGATGGCGAGATGCAGAGGGATCCCCCTAATTATATATATTGTATAATTGTGTTCTATCAAACTGGTCCTATATTCACTCTATTACAGATGGAGTAATGTAATGAAAGTAATTCCTCTCTGGGATTATTAAAGTGTTTCTGATTCCTGGTTGATGGGACAGTTGTTGTGAATGAAACGGTGCCCAGCTTGAAAGAGCTCCTGTGTGTCTCTGAATGTGTGCATTGATGACTGAAAGACATCTTCTGCCTCCATTTATCTGTTTACATCAGTGTGTTGAATTCATGTTGATGTGGATTTAAAGACGTTTCAATTAGCGGAAAAATTTGCAGGGGGAGAATATATATACAGGTGCTGGTCATAAAATTAGAATATCATGAAAAAGTAGATTGATTTCAGTAATTCCATTTAAAAAGTGAAACTTGTATATTATATTCATACATTACATACAAACTCATATATTTCAGATGTTTATTTTGTTTAATTTTGATGATTACAAATGACAACAAATGAAAATCTCAAATTCATCATATCAGAAAATTAGAATATTGTGAAAAGGTTCAAAATTGATGGCCCCTGGTGCCACACTCTAATCAGCTAATTAACTCAAACCACCTGCAAAAGCCTTTAAATGGTCTTTCAGTCTAGTTCTATAGGCTACACAATCATGGGGAAGACTGCTGACTTGACAGTTGTCCAAAAGACGACCATCGACACCTTGCACAAGGAGGGCAAGACACAAAAGGTCATCGCTAAAGAGGCTGGCTGTTCACAGAGCTCAGTGTCCAAGCACATTAATAGAGAGGCGAAGGGAAGGAAAAGATGTGGTCGAAAAAAGTGTACAAGCAAGAGAGATAACCGCACCCTGGAGAGGATTGTGAAACAAAACTCATTCAAAAATGTGGGGGAGATTCACAAAGAGTGGACTGCAGCTGGAGTGAGTGCTTCAAGAACCACCACACACAGACGTATGAAAGACATGGGTTTCTGCTGTCGCATTCCTTGTGTCAAGCCCATCTTGAACCACAGACAGCGTCAGAAGCGTCTTGCCTGGGCTAAAGAGAAACAAGACTGGACTGCTGGTGAGTGGTCCAAAGTCATCTTCTCTGATGAAAGTAAATTTTGCATTTCCTTTGGAAATCAAGGTCCCAGAGTCTGGAGGAAAAGAAGAGAGGCACTTCATCCACGTTGCTTGAAGTCCAGTGTAAAGTTTCCACAGTCAGTGATGGTTTGGGGTGCCATGTCATCTGCTGGTGTTGGTCCATTGTGTTTTCTGAGGTCCAGGGTCAACGCAGCCACATACCAGGAAGTTTTAGAGCACTTCATGCTTCCTGCAGCTGACCAACTTTTTGGAGATGCAGATTTCATTTTCCAACAGGACTTGGCACCTGCACACAGTGCCAAAGCTACCAGTACCTGGTTGAAGGACCATGGTATCCCTGTTCTTAATTGGCCAGCAAACTCTCCTGACCTTAACCCCATAGAAAATCTATGGGGTATTGTGAAGAAGAAGATGCAATACACCAGACCCAACAATTCAGAAGAGCTAAAAGCCACTATTAGAGCAACCTGGGCTATCATAACACCTGAGCAGTGCCACAGACTGATCGACTCCATGCCACGCCGCATTGCTGCAGTAATACAGGCCAAAGGAGGCCCAACTAAATACTGAGTGCTGTACATGCTCATACTTTTCATGTTCATACTTTTCAGTTGGCCAACATTTCTATAAATCCTTTGTTTTTATTGGTCTTCAGTAATATTCTAATTTTCTGATATGATGAATTTGAGATTTTCATTTGTTGTCATTTGTAATCATCAAAATTAAACAAAATAAACATCTGAAATATATGAGTTTGTATGTAATGTATGAATATAATATACAAGTTTCACTTTTTAAATGGAATTACTGAAATCAATCTACTTTTTCATGATATTCTAATTTTATGACCAGCACCTGTATATATAAAAAATTCTAATCAACCAAAACTTTTAAGACCCACATTCAGTACCTCCGTGGACCCCCTAGGGGTTGCGGACCCCCTGTCGAACACCTCCGCATTAAGCATCCTGTGCTGGCTTAATTGCTCCTTGCGGAACAATGCGACTTCCAGCAAGTCAGAGTTTTTTGCCTAAATAATTCTAAGGACTTACTGCGCAATGCTGACAAACAAAATCTAATACCATCCACATTGAGGATTCTCAGTATTTCCTGGGGTCACATACCAAAAAGGAAATAAAAAATAAAATAAAATCTGACAATGCTCTCATTGTTCACATTTCATGTAACGTAGCTCGGCAATGAATGTCCTTCCTAACCCTAACCCTTCCTGATCTCCTAAAAATATCTTATAATTATGAGATCTTATCTCATAATTATGAGATAAAATCTCATAATTATGAGATACTGATCTCATATTTATGAGATTAGCTGTCTGATTTTTTTTCTTTGGTGAATGCAATACTCTTCCGTAATAATTAGTTTCATCTAGACAATTTTTTTGTGGTTGGACTGGGTGCTGCCCCAATTAGTTGTTCACCACATGCCAAAATAAATAGTTTTTCAAGATGATGAAAAGTTAAATTTGACACTGTTACCATTAGTTATAAATTAAGAAAATGAAATCTAAGCAAGGTTTCAGCCAGATTTGTAGAAAAATGTTCATTTAATTGAGTAGTGCAGTAAAGCTTCTGTCCATTACCTTTTTTTCCTGCATTACTTTTACTTTTATACTTTAAGTAGTTTTGAAAACTTTACTTTTACAGTTTTTCTTGAGTAAAAAGCTTAAGTTTACCCTCTAACTTCTACAAAAGTGTTTTTAAACCGAAGGATTTCTACTTACTACTGGAGTAAAAAACAATAATACTTTTGACATCTCTGTCCATATGTACACTCACGCCCACAACTCAAACTTGTGTGTACGAAAAAAAAGGGGGGGACTAAGGTGCTAGGAACAACTTCTGTTTTTTTTTTCTCCTATTTTTTAAACAATTACTTAAATACAATTTCAGCAAGACTGTAGTTTTAAAGTACCAAGTTATGACTCCTTTAAAAAAAGTACTTATTTACCGACTGCCATCCAAATAGAATAGCTAATCCATGTTTCTCCTCCAAGTCGAACCATCAGGTAGGTATTGATGAAGATACTAATGACTGGAATAAACGGAAGTCCAGGGACCTAAAAACAGATGAAACATGTGATTTGTTACTTCAAAGGAGATAGAGATTTGTTTTTGTTTTTTTGACAAGAAGGACGCACTAAAGAGAAAAAACAGAAAGGGGGCCTAAAGTATAAGTCAAGCATAGGACAGCCATCAAAGATTACAGCAATGTCTAAAAAAATAATAACATTGCAAAAAAGCTCAATATTTTAATCTTTAGTTTCACAAAGTGACATTATAGAATTCTGACACAAAATGAAAGTTCTCTTAAAACTTTTATTAATATGTATTACAGGTTTTATTGAAAAGGTTTTTACCTATTTGAGAGTCTGAGTTGATATAAGTCATAAACACATCCCTAATGCTGGGTGTTTTCCCCAGGCCTTAAAAACAGCAATTATCTAACTATTGTTGAAAAAGGGAGACTGCGATAAACTGCTCCTGCAGCACTACAGGCCCATCTCAAATGTTTCCTTTAACTGGGAAAACAACTTTTTCAATCATCTAAATACACAAATTGCATTTTAATAGTTAGATGTGTTCTTAATGACCAACTGCTTTGACGTCCATCAGTCAGGTTTCTGTGCCAGCCACAGTACAGAGACTGCCCTAATTACGGTGACATTCAGACTGTGGAAGAACCACAGTGCTGGTATTTCTCAGTTTTCTAGCTTCTCTTCATTGGCTTCCTGTTAAATCCAGAATAGAATTTAAAATCCTCCTTCTCACATATAAAGCCTTAAATGGCCAAGCTCCATCTGATATCAGAGATCTGATTGTTCCTTATGTTCCTAACAGAGCACTTCGCTCTCAATCTGCAGGTTTACTAGTGGTTCCTAGAATTTCTAAAAGTAGAATGGGAGGCAGATCTTTTAGTTATCAGGTTCCTCTCCTGTGGAACCAACTACCAGTTTTAGTCCGTGAGGCAGACACCCTGTCTACTTTTAATGGTAGACTTAACACTTTCCTTTTTGATAAAGCTTATAGTTAGAGTGGCTCAGGTTACCCTGAGCTATCTCTATAGTTATGCTGCTATAGGCTTAGACTGCTGGAGGACATAGGGACCCCTTTTTCCATCATTCTATCTCTATTCTCCCATTTTGCAGTATTTTTTATTTCCATCTAGAATGTTCTGTGCTGCTGCCATCAACACCTTTATTTATAAATGATGGAGCTTGGCCTGTTTTTTAGGGTAGTCCTGTTTCACTGTGACTAAGTGGATGTGCTCTCTTCATTTTCTGACATGGGAGCTGGCTTGGAGCTCGTGTGCCTGGCTGTGTGTTTCCTGGAGGGGGCCGCCTTTGGAGCTAGTTAACGGTTACTTTTTGGAAACAACGACCTTCATCTGAGTTGTTGGCTCTAGTGTCTTAATTTGCATAACACTGAACACTTTGGTGATCAAAATTCATCGTAGATGAAAACACCCCTTGCCTAATGACATTGCACCTCCTTTAGATCCATATAAAAAAAATAAAAAATCAGATTTTGAATTGTGAAAGCATTATATATGTAGGCATTTCAATCAAATCATGAGGGGTGTTAATTCATGGGGAATAAGAATTCTGACATGCAATTCCATGGATCACCTGAGGATGGAATACCAAACAGGAGTCTGGCAAAATGTAAAACATTGATAAAGGCCTTGTTGGATCTTATTAGCACCCAAACACAACAGTGATGGATGACAATTTTTTGGTGAGGGATTGCTGTTGAGTCACTGTAATTGGCTCGATTTCCTTAGAAAGAAAACTTTGAACTTATCTGACACCATACATTTGTTGAATTGTCTCTGTAAAGTTACCAGAGATAACATGTGGTGTGAATTGGTGATATAGAAATAACATGAATTGAATTGGCAATGCAGCACTGGATTGGCTTTTGAGGCAATGTAATTATCAAAATCAAGTGTGCTGCAACACAGGCCAGCGATACTTGAACCAGGATTGAGAATCATAACTCTAGGCCTACTTCCAATCAAGTAACTAGGGCTGGACTGGCCATTGGGCATACCGGGCATACGCCCGACAGGCTGACGCAAATTTTTAGGTTCTCATAATATCAAAAATGTGTTTATCATGGACTTTTTACAGTATGAACCTATAACAATCGGTTATCAACTTACCACATGATAAACTAAAGGATTTAAAAATAAATCACATCCAGCACAACAGTAACAAAAGGCATACCAATTTTAGTTTTAAATGCTTATACCTCTTCAGCCCTGCCCTCCCCACACTACTGAGTGAGGTGATTAAACTGCCATTTCAGGTGACAAGATTTGGAGGAATCATTTTGTTCTGGCCTGTGAAAAGTGATAGTACAATCACAGAAACAATGGGAGCGCAGAGAAAACAGGCTGCAAAGAATTCAATTGTGGCAGCCAAATATGTCAAAATAACATGTTTGTTCTGCACCACATAGACTGGAGCAGCAGGAAGGAGAAGTAGACAAATGCAAGTGGATTCAGTTGAGGAGAGAAATGTGATCCAGCAACAGACTGAGGAGGTCTGAAAGCTATTTAGAGTCCAGAAAGAAATTTTAATACTGGCAGACCTAGGATGAAAGAAAAAAGGAATATTTGTTTGTCTCACAAAAAGAAGTTTGCTTTTCATAAACATGCAGGTAAAGACTGACTGGTCTGATAACTCATTTCATCTACCTGCTTATCTCTGCCCAGTCTAATTACTGTTCATCTGAACCACCTGCTTCAGTCTATATTTAACCAGCCTTCAAACCAGTCATCAGTGCCAGATTATTTGAGCCTGTGGTGAGAGATCTCTAGCCTTACTGAGTTTTTCTGAATGTCTGATCCTGACATGTTTAGCCTCTAGACCTCTTAGTCCGCTTGTTCATGTTCTGATCCGTTTACCTGATCCGTTTTCAGACTCCTGATGGATTCTTCCCCTCTGTTAACCAAAACTTAAACAGTTTGCCTGACTCCATTCTGGATTTCCCTTTGGTACCTCTTCGGACCTCTGATCTCTTGGCTTTGACTATCAAGCAAGTCTTAAACACTGGCTTTGCTTTTTGGATTATCTGGCCTTCCTTCTTCTGTTCAGCTCTGATCCCTGCCTCTTCTCGGACCTCCAAGACACCAGCACCTGGGACTCTCTGGGCAGCGCCCGTCACAACCCCCATTTCAAAGGAGTGGACCCACTCAGGTCAGATTCAATTTGCATGTTATCTAAGCAAAAACAAGGCTTTGTTGGGCTACTGTATTAACCCTGGAACTCAACACTATTTCAGACATTTTGAATTCAAAAAGCTTCCTGGATGGGAAGCCAAACATCTTCAAACTTGGAAACAAAGTCAAAGTTGTTTTTTTTTTTTTTTTACTTTTTTTGAATGGCTATGACCTGGATGACTGAGAATCTTCACCAGCATGTACGAGCAAATGGTCTAAGTGAATTATCAGTTCATACAAAGGGTGCATTACAGTTATGTCTACTATGCAGTTATACAGTTACCATAAAGGAGGGTTGAGATGTGCTCTGTGGATGTCTCCAGATAATAATGACGTCAAAGATGAGCATTAGCAGAAGGATTGAGACAAGCGTCAAACTCCAGAGCTCCTGTCTGAAAAGGGAGTCGATGGCTTCGTTCACCAGAACACTTAAAGCAACTACCAGCACCACTGGAGACAAATCAGATCAATCAGGAAAGGTTTGATTTTCTAATGAGGACAACATGAAAATGACAACTGCTAAATATAACTCGTACAACGGGTACGGACCACAATAGAATTGTCAGTGAAAGAGGAAGGATAACTCACAAATGATGACCGTTGCTATTTTGACATTTTTAGAGGTGCGGTGAGTGGGTTGATGTGGAGGCCTGAGAAGTCCAATTATTGTGAATGGCTCAGTTTCTGGTTGGACATCAGGATTGGATTCCTCTTTGTACCTGCAATGACAAGTCAAACAAGTAAAGGTTTTTACATATTGAATCTTTTCAATGTCTGATTTCAAATAAAGGCTTAAATTACTAAAACCTGACAAAACAATCCTTTAGAAAGCTGTTAATGATTACAATCAGTTATTGGATAAACATACCTTAATAAAAGAACACATACTGCAACCAAAGAGTATGCAAAAATGGTCCCAATTGATCTCAAATCAACCAGTGCCTTTAGGTCAAAGAGAAGCACCATGAAAGCTTCCAAAAAAATAGGAAAGGTGTTATTGTTGAATGCTGATCTAATCTAAAGCAAAGTCTGGCTTGTGGTTGCAGGCTTGTCTATTTTCTGTTCTGACACTTAAAGGAGGCGGTCACATTTTCCTGCTGCTCCTGCTCCTCCCTGCCTTTGCTTTGCTGTATCTTGTCTTTTCTGAGCTCTCTCTTCATATCACCTGAATTCAAACATTGGATCTGGTCAGCTGGTCCCTCAATGCAATCGATCAAATTTTCTCAACTAAAAGACAGGGAAAAGGGGAACCTTCCTGTCCTGCCGGGATGTACTTTGTGGGATACACCATGGACTCCTGGAAGGCTTGGAGGATGGTGTGTTTCACAACGCTGTCACTGGAGGATGTTGATGTATGGATTTCAGATTTATGATTCTCGGATTTCTCCTGTTTGGATTTGGAGGATACCTGTTGTATCTACAATTACAGATGATGGTAGCATTTGGGCATTGATCTGGCTACCAGCAGCGGTTGACATGCTCTCAAAGGCTGTAAATGAGCAAGACCGTGAGCTGGGCGATATGCTGAGTGCGATTGAACACAGGTTAGCTGTGGTGATTGAACTCAGAGGCGAGATGGGATAATATCTTGGATGTGCATGCTCGCTTCAAGGCGGAAAAGCCCAACAAATTTGGAATATTGTTGGAATATTGAGCCAGAAAGAAAAGTCTCAAGGCTGATGAAAATTCCTATGCAACCTGCTCTAACAAACAATAAGTATTATTCTAGATTGGGCCTCCCCCGTATCAAGCCTCCCCTGGATGTTATGGCGGAAGGCCCCAGAACTGCCAAGAACTGAAGGGCCAGAAGTTATGACCATCAAAAAGGCTTTTAACGCCTTTGATGTGAACGCAGAATAAGATGTGTTGAGTGTGATTGGTCACTATGCCCATAAAAGCTCTATATAAATTAATTCCACCCATCTTATGATAAAACATTATGTACAATGACCTAAATATCCCAATATGTGCCACATATATCAATTCATCTAAAAAATATGGAAGATTTGAATAAAAAAAAAAAAGTACACTGAAAACTGTTGCATTTTATAGCATTGACTTTTCAAATTAGACAACATCCAAAAAAGTAAAAACAAAATCCACTGGACTTTACTCCCAAGTTCGAAGACGTTTCACTTCCCATCAGGAAGCTTTTTCAATTCAAAATAAAAGAAATGGCATTGAGTTCCAGGTTTTATAGAGTGATGCTTATCAAACCTGTGAATACCCAAACTGGCCGTTTTTTCCAATCAGCAAAAAAAAAAAAAAATCGCCATCCCACATGCTGCTGGAGTCTCTGAAAAACTCAAGAGGATTTTCTCCAAATATAAAATCCCAGTACATTTCAAACCAAACAAGACCCTTAAACAGAGACTAGTGCATCCTAAAGACAAAACCCCCAGACCGAAAATGAGTGGAGAGGTGTCTGCAGTTCAATGCAGTGAGGAATGCTCTGATATTTATATTGGAGAACCCAAACAACCTCTCCACAGACGCATGGCCCAACACAGAAGAGCGACCTCCTCGGGACAAGACTCTGCAGTACATCTATACCTTAAAGACATAGGACATTCTTTTGAGAACCAGAATGTTCCCATTTTGGAAAAAGAAAATAGGTGGTTTGTGAGGAGTGTGAAGGAAGCCATCTATGTTAAGAAAAAACGATTTTATACAGAGGGGGAGGGATCAGGTTTACAGCTTTCAAAAACCTACAATGCAGCAATTGAGTTGATTCCTTCCCGCCTTAAAAATAAAATTCCCTTTAACGACCCCATTTCAGAGACATATACAGATATCTGGTAATAAACAAAAGAAGCCAAACGACCCCCATTCCAAAGGGGTGGTCCCTTGGTCCATTTCAATTTGCATGTTTTCTAAGCAAAAACAAGGCTGTGTTGGGCTACTGTATTAACCCTGGAACTCAATGCTCTTTCTGACATTTTGAATTCAAAAAGCTTCCTGGATGGGAACTTGGAAACAAAGTCCAGTGTACTGTTTCTTTTTTTTCTTTACTTTTGTGGAATGACTATGACCTGAATGACTGGGAATCTTCACCAACAGACAACATCAACTTCAAAATATCTAAAGCTTAACTAGAGCTAAACATTATTCTTTTATAAACCCTAGAATTCCTTGCAGAATATTTTTGCAGGGTTATGTGAGTTAATTTTGGGTACAAAAGCAGATGGCCTTACCAGCTGCAGCTCCTGCAGACAGTGTGGCTAACACTGGGCTTTGCCTGGTGCTCATGTAGCGTAGCGGCTTGAAGAGCAGGCCATCTCTAGCCATGGCAAACATTATCCGTGGCATTGGAAACATCATGCCAAACAGACTGGGGAATAAAAGGAGTGGAAGCAGGGCTTACAATCACTATGGATACATTTCCTACACAACAATGATATAATTAAATTGAACCTGTTAGCAATTGACTGAAACATACCTTGTAGAGAGGGCACAGAGTGATCCTGCAGCCACTGCATATTTTGCAGGCTCCCAGCCAGTGACGTGCGGTCAGGGGAGGCAGGTGAGGCAGTGCCTCACCAGCCATCATGGAAAGAAAGAAAATATATAATCATAAAGTAATTTAAATTGTTATATTCATCCGGTGGTTTGTACTAAAAAATATTCATTTTTCATGTAGCTTCACCAATTTCGATTTTTATTTGTTCAAAATCGCTGAATTTTCTTATTTTCCCATTCAAATGCTTGGAAGCGATGCCGGTGAGGCAGCAGCGAGCTCTGCCTCACCTTGGATTGCGCAACCCCTGGCTCTGCGCTGGCTGCAAAGCGGAGAGAGCATGTTGCTGTACGGCGTCAATAAAATGGTTTAAACAAATGTAATATGTGAACTTATTTCTAATAATTTGGCTTATGTATATAATGTACAGAGCTTTTTGTCACCAACTGTGTTTGTGTAACGTGTTTCGTGTAATGAGCGATTATAAACGGCAGAGAACAAGTTCGAGGTGAGGCAGGCAGTTCTCTTGCCTCATGGCAGGGGGTGCTCAAGAGACTGAAAACATAAGGCAGGAACAGGACGGATCAAGGAAGGCTTTCTTCCCTGGCAGTGATCTCCATTGAGACAGAGAGACTTTTAAAACTGAAGGAAGATAAGGAGGACTTCTATTCATTTATAAGTAAAGGTAAGACAGTAATAACATTTATTTTGTTTTGTTTTTTAAGGAAATGTGTGTTTTGTGAGCTACAGTTTGTACGTATGTGTAAGGATGCAGAAGTGAAACATAACCTGTAAACTGCTGTCAATCTATGCATCTATTTGCAAATCTGATTCTGATGACGTCAGTGCCTCACCAGCTATGAACCTCACCGCACGTCACTGCTCCCAGCCAATATACTCAAAGGCCACTGGCAGTGGACTATGTGTGTCAAGCAAATAGTAGGGCATCATAAGTGTCAGGGAGGCCGAGATGCCAAAATAAGCCAAGAAGCAGATCAGCAAGGACAGCACAATCCCGAGAGGTATAGATTTCTGTGGATTCTTTACCTCTTCACCTATTAAAGCAGATCCTTCAGAATTATACATCACTATTTCTCATTAGTAATGCTGCATTCACAATGGGCGACTTCTGGGCATCAATGTGTCTGATTTACATGCAAAGTCTTGGGGGGGGGGGGGGGGGGGGGGGGGGTCCAGCTGAGCATATGAGCGTTCAACACTTTAGTTTAAAAAAAAAAATTACTTTTGCCACTGGATGCCCGACCATTAACCGATCAGAAAAGACACACACCATCTGCAAGCTGTCATCGCTTCTGCAGATATTCTGCATATGAAAAATAAATGAATACAAAGGACTTAAACTCCAAAGGTTAAAAACAAAAAACAAAATGGCAGAATGGATTGTTATGTAGAAGGAACAGAGAGTCGTGAACATCTGTAGTCTTAGTGTTTCTAATGACTGATGAAGTTTTACCTGATTGATAACAAAACTGAAAAAAATATGTTTATGGTGAACAAAGCAAAGGGCTGGTTATTCTCCTGCAGCAGTGTGTCGCAGTGAGCTTGTCAGATATTTTTGATTTACAGGTATGCCCAATATTGAAGCGCGGTCTGCAGTGTTATTCCACGCCACAACTCAAGAGGGCCAATCAGGAACTAGCTGTGGGTCTAGATACGGCCGAGGCGGTGAGGAAGTGGGGGAAGGTTTGTGCGACAACAGAGGGGCGAAAAAGAGCGGGGATCCAGGTGAAAAAAAAAAGGGTCCCAGCATTCTCACGCACCTCGCTCTACTGGTCAAACCTCACAAGTCGTTTTTCACAATGGCGGTCATACAAACAATACAAGCTGGTAAGGAAATACTCAGAGTAGAGCGGATGTACACTCACCGGCTACTTTATTAGGTACCCCATGCTAGTAACGGGTTGGACCCCCTTTTGCCTTCAGAACTGCCTCAATTCTTCGTGGCATAGATTCAACAAGATGCTGGAAGCATTCCTCAGGGAGTTTGGTCCATATTGACATGATGGCATCACACAGTTGCCGCAGATTTGTCGGCTGCACATCCATGATGCGAATCTCCCGTTCCACCACATCCCAAAGATGCTCTATTGGATTGAGATCTGGTGACTGTGGAGGCCATTTGAGTACAGTGAACTCATTGTCATGTTCAAGAAACCAGTCTGAGATGATTCCAGCTTTATGACATGGCGCATTATCCTGCTGAAAGTAGCCATCAGAAGTTGGGTACATTGTGGTCATAAAGGGATGGACATGGTCAGCAACAATACTCAGGTAGGCTGTGGCGTTGCAACGATGCTCAATTGGTACCAAGGGGCCCAAAGAGTGCCAAGAAAATATTCCCCACATCATGGCACCACCACCATCAGCCTGAACCGTTGATACAAGGCAGGATGGATCCATGCTTTCATGTTGTAGATGCCAAATTCTGACCCTACCATCCGAATGTCGCAGCAGAAATCCAGACTCATCAGACCAGGCAACGTTTTTCCAATCTTCTATTGTCCAATTTTGATGAGCTTGTGCAAATTGTAGCCTCAGTTTCCTGTTCTTAGCTGAAAGGAGTGGCACCCGGTGTGGTCTTCTGCTGCTGTAGCCCATCTGCCTCAAAGTTCGACGTACTGTGCGTTCAGAGATGCTCTTCTGCCCACCTTGGTTGTAACGGGTGGTTATTTGAGTCACTGTTGCCCTATCAGCTCGAACCAGTCTGGCCATTCTCCTCTGACCTCTGGCATCAACAAGGCATTTCCGCCCACAGAACTGCCGCTCACTGGATGTTTTTTCTTTTTCGGACCATTCTCTGTAAACCCTAGAGATGGTTGTGCGTGAAAATCCCAGTAGATCAGCAGTTTCTGAAATACTCAGACCAGCCCTTCTGGCACCAACAATCATGCCACGTTCAAAGTCACTCAAATCACCTTTCTTCCCCATACTGATGCTCGGTTTGAACTGCAGGAGATTGTCTTGACCATGTCTACATGCCTAAATGCACTGAGAACCTAATAAAGTGGCCGGTGAGTGTAGATTTGACCAATCAGAGGCCTCCTGTCTGCGGCACTGTCTGCGGTCCCCTGCAATTTTGGAGAGGAGCAGCAGAGTGTCTGTGGAAGGGGCGGGGGCACATTGGCATTCACACACGCAGACCACCTGGTTTCTGAGTATAAACCAGCCTGTTAGACCATGGTATAAAGGGGGAGGGCTGGGTAGCGCTGTGGCCATCATCTCTTAGCTCGGTCAGTTAGCCATATTAAGCTACACTACTTTTAAATTTGTGTCAACAACAACCATCCGTTTTCTACAAGTAGAATTACTGTTTTCTTCATGTAAAATCTCTACAAAACTAATTTTTTAAGATGTCCCATTTGTCCTCCTCTGCCCTCAGATCCTAATAAAAAGAATGAAAATAAGCTGAGACTTGTTTTGTCATCTTGTTAAATAGTAGAGCTCAGTCTTAGAATGCAGTACTTTCCTTCAAGACTGACAATGATTGTTTTCTACTATCGGCTACTTTAGATCACCAATGTACTTTAAAATAGTAGATAAAATGTTGACACTCCAAAAGAGATTTGATCCCTAAGAAACAGCTGCAATACAGTTTGTCCGAGTGGAGTTGCCATGACGTCATAAGCAGGGTCAGGGCTCTGAGCAGGTCTGGTATTTACACCGGCAGTATGCTGGAGGTCTGCTGTTCCCAACAAGAACTGCATATTTTAGTGGGATCATAATCCTGATGAAGAGATGAACAAAGGATGTTCTGAGGTGAACTTTCTCACTTAAAAATATGTTAAAACTATTTTTCCAGCTTAAAGTACATAAAGCAAGTTGCTCTCTAGCTTGAAGCTAAAGAACAGAGCAGATAAACACCAGAGCAGTGAAGCATCAAAGCAGCTGGACCTCACTTTGATCCAACGTCCACATTTCTGTGTTTACAAGTTTTTGACGCCCATAACGCATTTCTGAACACAGCATAAGTAGTCGAGATTATAACCACACAATGAGCCATGATGTTAAGCTTCCTACTAAAAAGTAAACAAATTGCCAAAGCTTCCCATTTTCAACCTGGTTTACCTATAATCTGAGATATCCTAAAACACTACGCTACATTCAGACCGCAAGTGCTGGAAGCAGCAAAAAGCTTCTGCTGCTTCATTCCTGATGTTTGTCCACATTAAGGTCAGACGTCCAGTAAAGTGTGTCCAGATGCATCTGATGCTTCTGCTGCTCCTGTGTTCAATGGCAGAGAGCGGCTTTGCTAGATTTGCTGTGATCAGTGGGTAAAAAGTAGTTTGAATATATTTCTACATTTTAAGTTAATTTAGGCATTAATAAACTGTTTCAGAGGAGTGATCATAGCACTCTGCATCAGCAGCGCTGTGTCTCCCTGCCAGCTCCCAGATCTACTTCTGTAATTGGTTCATGTGGCGCATCAAGCAGCATAGATTACCTTTTTCCAATTCCAGCATCTGCTGCTTTTGAAGAGCGTTGCACACCTCAGATGCTCAGAAGCTCATGAGGCGCTGCTCAAGCTGCTTGAAATGCGCCGCAGGTCCTTTTGATGCACCTTGATGTGCATCAACCATTGACTTTGCATGTAAACAAACTGCTTTTGCAGCATGCGGCCTGAATGTAGCATTACAGTCAGCTTCTCCTTTAAAAGGAGAAGGATTATTTGGCCTAGTGAACAAATAATTGACTCTTAAGCAAAGAGTGACAGCTTAACTTTTACTTCATACAATCCAAAGATTACCGTACCTGTTGTAGCTATGCAGTCAAATCCAACAAAAGCATAGAAACAGGTTGCTGCTCCTTTTAAAGTGCCATCGAATCCAAAAGGGAAAAATCCACCAATGCCAAAGTCAACCGTTTGATTTTTGGTTGACAAATGGTTTCTGTGGAGCAGTTAAAAGAAACCTGTCAGCCTTTTGAAAATATATATTTAGCTAAAAATAAAAAGGTTTACAACATCATGTAGCATTGCTGTCAGATACTGGAGACTTTGGAGACAACATCTAAAAGCAGCGAACTCTGCTCTCCAGAGCAAGTAGATTGGTAACCCCGCCTCCTGCTCTCCTCTATCTTGTCTGCTGTCATGATTCATGCAGCTATTATTTCATCCAAATGAAAAATGGAGAACAGAGAAGCAGATCATGGCTTGTCTACAGTGAAAAGAAGGACTGGGTTATTTACTTTGGCCTTTTTGGAAACACAGGAAGGAGCAATCAGCTAAGTGAGCTTAGTGCTTGGAAAAAATCTTTGATTCCTTTTGAGACAGCATGAAAAGTCAGCTATGTACAAAACATAGAGAGGAAAACAACAAGAAACGGGACAAGAAGAGAGGGACAAAACCTAGAACAGATAATGGATGTCTATTCTAGTAACATTTCTCTATCTGGAAAATGGGTCTGTTTATGTGTTGTCTTCTCATTTCAGAGAATTGCCCTAGGGCCCCAAATTTCCTAAATCTGCCCCTGATTTCACACTTCTTTTTAGGCAGAATTTAGGATTCCATCTAAAAATGTAAAGTCTGTGGTTTCTCATGGAGTCTGCTTCCTTTTCAGCAGTTGCTACAGTAGTTTGCTAAAACTAAAAATTTTGTAGTTAGGAAGTTCCTTTGCCCAATCAGCTGGTAAGGTTCTTCTGTTGTCCTAACTCTGAAGCATTAGGAAAACAGATCCAAATATGATAAGCCGAAATATATATATATATATATATATATATATATATATATATATATATATATATATATATATATATATATATATATATATATATATATATATATATATATATGATAAAATATTAACTACAGAAACAAATAACACAAAACATGTAACAGAGTTTTGAATTATGGATTGAATGAAAATTACTTACTCCATTTCCAAGGTAAAATTGTGAAGAACTCTCTCACTGATGTTCCAGTTGCTTATTTCTCCTTTAATGAAACCGGCAATGATGATAAAAAGCAAGACTAGCACATTTACAGAAGTAAAAATTATATTCAGGAGTGCAGACTCCTTCACGCCATAGGCAAGTATTCCTGCAAAGAAAGGTCATTAGATCAGAAACACATTGTATACTGCATCATGCAACAAAGGTATGCATACCTGACAGCAGCATAATCAAAGCAGCAGCAAAGAAGTCTGGGTATGTAGCTAGGCCAGGGAGGTCCATCATGACATGTTCCTCCAGAGTTTTGGCAATAACATTATCGATGAGGTCATCAAAGGCTCCGGTCCAAGCCTTTGCTACACTTGCTGCACCTGGAAATTTAAGAAACAAATATGGGCCGGATCTATCAAAGGTTTGCGTGTATAAAAACGTGAGCTATTTCACTGCGCACGCTAAAAAATGTACAAACTGATCTATCAACAGCGTGCTAAAAGGATTTGGTCTTTAAAACGTGCTAAATAGCGCCTCTTATCCATTTAGTACTTTTTCTGCAATGAATATGCAATATGGGGCGTTTACACGCAAAAGTGCGTCTTGTGGGAGGAGAACATGTAAATATATTAATTTAGCACTCGCAAAGTGATTTATTAAACCTGAAAGCAATTTTGCTAACGGTATCTGACTCTATATTTAACACGTTTCAAAAGAAGGTGCAAATGGTCTGTATGCGTAATTGCGCACACATGGCAGCGGTTATTGTCGCAAGAAGGAGACATGGAAATTAAGCAAGGAGACGCAGAGAACGCATTTTTTCACTCCGTGTGAATATTTTTGGAATGAACGAGGAAACGATCATCAAAACATATCGTTTATCCAGCATTGCCATTCTGGAGCTGCAATTCCAGTGATTTGCTCCTCACAGAGCGTCAGCTGTACTTGTTTCTCAATGCTGGTCAGAGGCATCTCATCTACTGTGCCCCCTCCAGTTTTGTTCGCAGATGTTTTGTTATATGCCAGTTTTTCTTTGGTTCGCCTTCTAATATCCTGGTATCTTCTTTTTACTTCATCCACTGTTCGCAAGGTTTCACCGACAGCGTTTACTTTATTACAGATTTGTTCACATATAGCGTTCCTCTGTGTGACAGGCACACTTCTTTGCTGTAGCTCACTTAAATGTTTGTTGCATTCATCCACCAATATCTCCATTTCCATGGGGTCGAATTTCCTTTTGCGCCTTCTGCTGTCCAAACTCGCCATGCCGCAAACCACAAAACGCGCAAAACCATCATTTAAATAGGGCGTCTCCAACAGTTTTGCACCTGCCACCAGTTACGCAATCGCTCTTGTTAAATCACCCGCAAACCATGGTTCAGCCCCTCGCGCAAAATTCCAGTTTGCGAGCGCAAATTACTGCACGCAAAATTGGATCTTGATAAATCCGGCCCTATGTGTATTATTCCCCATCCTATGTGATAAAAAGTTTATTGGAATGCCAATAATACATTTGCATAAACAAATATATATTCTATTCAATTCAGTTTATTTATGTAGTGCCAAATCACAACAAGTTAACACAGTTCACCAGATCAAACAGTCAAATTGATTAAAAGTTTTCAATCAAGGGAAACCAGTTGATTGCATGGACTCATTGACCCGAAGGCAATCCCTCACGCCAAAGCCGGGCGTACACTGTGCGATTTTTTTTTTCAACAGTTACACGCAGCTACAGTTCATACTGTGTGTGTGTGACCAAACCGCAGGGTTTAAAAGTTCACAGCTCATGATGTTTGTTCTCACTCTGTGCGACCCGACGCTCTCATGCGATCTGCTCACACTGAACATCTAAAAACCATCTCAGCTCCGCAGTGAGATGGAGCTACTTGGACTCGTCTATCCAGATCCAAATGAGTAGAAGAGGAATATGAAGCTCACTAGAGTGAAACGAGAAAAGATAACGATGTATTTAGAGAAAGACATGGCTGAGCAAACGTGGCTACTACTGTCTGTCAGTTTTACAGTAAGAACTCCATTTCACTCATTGCACCCCCGCCATGCTTCTGTGTTTTCATATGAGAGGAAGACGAAGAATCCTTGTTTGCCAACTGAGCGATTTGCCCACAACCACCTCACGACAGCCGAATGAATTTCAAACACGTTTGATATTTCTCCCGACCTCACGATTCCTGATCAGGATGTGGTCGTTAGAGGCTGATTACCTCTCGTTAACACCTGTATACTACACAACACACCACCAGGATAAAAGTCGGCCTGATCTAAAAATTCTCACATGACTGGAAAAGGGCAAAAAATTGTATAGTGCATTTCCAGCTTAAGCATGCTTGTAGCGAAAGTGGGGAGGAAAAACTCCCTTTTAACAGGAAGAAACCTCCAGCAGAACCAGGCTCAGTGTGGGCGGCCATCTGCTGAGGCCGACTGGGGTTCAAGGAGACAGAAGCAGAGACACAAAAAGAAGCAGAGATACGAAAAGAAGCAGAGATACAAAAAGCAACTGTAAACCTACAGGCGGTCCCGTCCAGGGCTGTGTTTCTAATGCTGTAGTGCCAAAGAGCCGTTTGTAATGAGGGATTTTATTAGAATGGCTTCCATTTTCAACAGAAAAAGCTTTTCGTTTGATACAGTGCATCTTGAAGTTGAGAGCTAGTTGCTCTTAAGGACTGGATTTAACAAGCTCTGGTCCAGGGTGTCTTTCCAAATATGTTTACAAAGGAGCAATGTGCAAACCTTTGCACTTAAACTTGCCCTTAGTAGGGTTTGAACATTTCTTTTTAAACATTATATTTCAGGGTTAATTTTTTGTAAATTTTTTTAACATTATAGTGTTAATCTAATTCTAGTGATTGGGATTGTCAGTGCGGTTTGAAAACACTGCAAACAGAAGCAGTGGTATATTTTCTACCTAATATACAGCCCTACTTTTTTTTACTAACTAACCAGATTAAGAATAAATGCAGAAATAAATAAGTGTTAAAACTAGTTATACAACGTTAAGTTCCTTTATTTGATACCACACATTGCAAAAAAGATGTTCATTTTAACTAATAAAAAACAACTGCGGTCTGTTATTTCAAGTGCATAATTTCCAATTATCTTATTTTAAAGGTAAATCACCAATTTCATACCATCTTATTTTCCTGCTCAGATTAAGGGTTAATACTCTTATTTTAAGAAAGTTGTGCTCATTGTCAGAATGTCTTTGCAGTGCAAGTGTATTTGAATGATTTACTTACCTATGACATAAGACAGGAGCAAGTTCCATCCAGTTACAAATGCCCACACTTCTCCTACAGTCACATAGGTATAAAGGTAAGCTGAGCCAGTCTTTGGAACTCGGGCTCCAAACTCAGCATAGCACATTCCTGCAAATACTGAAGCTACAGCTGCCACAAAGAAGGAGAGGATGATGCTTGGGCCGGCCACCTCCCTTGCAACCTCCCCTGAGAGCACATAAACTCCAGCTCCAAGTGTGCTGCCGACACCCAGACCCACCAGGTCCAGGGTGGTGAGGCACCGGCAGAAGTTGGACTCCTCACCTTCTGGCTGCAGAGGCTTCTTCCGGGACATGGCATGAATGAAGGTTGAAACTTTGGTGCATGATGCTCTGAAATCACCAAGTGATAACAATGTTCATGTCCTGTGCTGACTTTTCTTTAGTGATCATTTTCAGAGTTTTAATTAATCAGCATTACCTGCAAGTTGTATCTAAGCTTCTGTTCTCAATATCTCTTGACATCTCAATGGTAAATAGTAAAAAAAAAAAAAAAGGAAACCTTACAGACTTCCTTTTCTTTCCAGGTTGTGCACTTCACTGCCTTGCAGCCTGTCAGAGGTGCACACCTGTAATTAGTTCACTTAATAAGTTTGCTGAGGCAGCAGGTAGCTGACTTCCATTAAATTCCACTTTCCTTAGAACACTTTAACTGTTTATTGTTTTGAAATTAAAACATATCAATAAACGACCATCAAATGATAAACAGTAGTGATGGTTAATGAGGCATCTGGAAGCATTTTGACACATTGCCAAACTGGATTGATGCTGCGTTGATACTGTCTTGATACTGACACCTGCTGGACACCTGCTGACACTACATGCAGCTTTTTAGACTGAATTGATTTGATGGCCTAGAACAATGATATAATTTAAATTATTGTAGGTTATATTGTATTATTTCATTTATTTATGTTTAAACTGAAAATATCTATGATATATTTAGATTCAGCCAATAAACAATGTAAAAGTAAATCATTATGTGGAGGATTTTAAATCATATTTTTTAAAACAATAAGTATAGTTAAAAAAAAGTCAATCATAAGTCAATTTGAAATTAACTTAAATTCAGATATGTTGAGTGATAAATGAGAGGAAAAGGATGAAACAACCAGAAAATAAAAATAAAAATGACTGATACATTCCTATTCCTTCAAAATTCCTGATAATTGTAAAAAAAAAAAAAAGAACAAGACAAATTACATTTAAAATAAAATAAGAAAGAACAATTGCATTGACTTATTTCAAGTGCTTATCTAATTATCTTATTCTAAGAGTAAAAATCCTATTACATTTGCAAATCATCTTATTTACATAGTCAAACTAAGGGTACATACACTTCATTTTTACTTATTTCTAGATCGTTTTTGCAGTGTATGCTCAATGCATTTGTGTTACTGGAACCATCACTAATAAACAGTAGTAACGATGGAAGCCAGTGCATAAATGCACAAAAAAAAATGAAGTTCAGGAATAAATATTACAGAGAATTTCTACTTCAAACAGAAAATAGAAATGGCCACCTTTAAAAGAAGACAATCATGTCTGTAACCAAAATATAAAGAAAAGGAATATTATGATGAAAATAGAAGAGTTTATAGAATGACTTCTGAAGTTCAACTGAAGAAACTAAATTACTTCCCTCATCATCAGAGGCTTATCTGCCTCTGACACAAACCAATCAGCTTTGAACTGCACCTCCACGAAGCCCAACCAGCATCCAGAGTCTATCTTAAAAGGTCTCCAAATCCACGACTCCACCTGCTATGGCTTTGATAGTTAGATCTTTGTGCGTTCCAGCCTCTGATCTCTATTTATTCACTGGATCACTGAGTGCCTGTTGGTAATACGGGGTTGAAGTGAAGCCACTGGCCGCCATATTGGTACTCCCTAGTTGGACTGGTCCCAATATAAACAATCCATGCGCTACAGCATCGACCAACGATGATTTTTCTCATTTTCAGGGGTACTTAAGACTTTTTAAATTAAGATAAATTCATCACTTTGACACACACTGGCTATTTCATAGCATCAGTAGATTACTTTAACTTATAATTTAAAAAAGGCACATCACATTGCATTGGCAGTATGAAGTCAAAGAAGTCTATAAATTATATAATATAACATATTATACAAACCCAACACAATGAAATGAATGTGTTAATGGAAAATAGTGATACAGATGTGCCAAAAGTGCTAAATTCATGATGTACATGTAATATACATGGATTTATTGAAAAAATGTTTGTGTATCTTGCAATCTATAATTATGGATGTATATTACCGTGCGATGTGATGCATCCTGATCTTAATGTAACTGGAACATATATACATGCAGAACAAACACTACAGGAATGACGACCTCATCCACTTAATAAAGAATTCCTACATTTACATTCACAGTGAATTATTTTCTATTTACTCTACTTTCTGTTTTCTAACGTTAGACACAATGTCGATGGCTAACTCAGAAAATGTCTTCAAATCGGTCCGAGATAGCCAGACTAATGTTACTCTACATACTATACTAAAGGATCCATTGGTGTATGAAGGAATTTTCTTGGTTAATTCATCCACTGACTGGGAAATTCCCTGTGAAATAATCTTCCTACAGCCAGAAAACTATTTGTTTTAGCAGCCAAATGCTACACAGGTAGGCATTTTGACTGTGCGTCTCCATGGGAGTGGGAAGAACCAATATGGCAGCAGGTGGCTTCACTTTTTCGGGCAATCAGCAATCCATTTAATGAATAGAGATCAGTGGTTCCAGCTAGGGTGAACAGATTTCTTCTTTTTCCAGGACATGTCCTACTTTTCATACCTAAAAAGTTGTCTCTCACCCATTTTATCACAAATGGGTGAGAGAATTAGGCCTCTGTTTCACGTCATATGCATACCCCAGCGAAACAGGAAGTCATGAATTACTAATTAAAAGTTCCTAGATACGCTGACCAACTTCATCAACTACAGAAAAATATATTTGAAAGAAATCAGTGAAATTTTATGGCTGAATTGTTAGGGGGGATAATAATTTTGGGTCAAAAGACTTCACCTGTTTTTTTTTTTAACACCAAAGTAATGTTACTTAAATAAAAGTTTGTTTTTTTCTCTTTTTTTGTATTTGGGTTCAATGTTATTTAAAAAGAAAGAAAAGTTTTGAATAACTATTGAAATTTATTGACCTCATATTGGAGAAATGTACCTCTGCATTTAACCCATCCCCTTGGAGAGCAGTGGGCTGACATCGTGCAACACCTTGGGAGAAATCGGGGGTTAAGGGTCTTTGCTCGGGAACCCAGAGTGGCAGTCTGTGGGGATCCAACCGGGTACTTGCAACCTTCTCAGAGCACAAACACACTACTCTAACCACTAGGCCAACACTCCTTCAAGTCCTCGACCAGAACAGAGGTAGTAGTAGAAGTCCTCGACCACATTTCAAACAGGTGCCAGTGATTTTGGAGGGGACTATATTTCATTTAGTTAACCTGGTTAAATTTAAATGGTGGATGGGAACATTTTCAAGGAATTTATTTTTTTTTATCACCACAATAATTTATGCAAAAAAAAAAAAAAAAAAAAAAGTTAATGCATCATTCATGGATGTCAAGTGCACAGGGTTATGTTGGTGGGGGTCTTAGGGTTGGTGGAGCTACACCAAACTGATATGTTAATTTTGCAAAGATGCTCTGTTGAAAAAAAGTTTTCTTTTTTGTAAATCATAAAAAAAACAGGATTAGACAAAATAACATTTCATAAAAACTATTTATTTATAATAAAAGTACAGTGCATTAATTGAACTGATTAAACACAAAAATCATTTTTAAAGTTTCCTTTTTCAGCAACAATAGAGATTAAACATACATATAATTAGAAATATAACTGTTGCAGATTCATATCATCAGTTTGAGCCAACGGACGCATATTTGGTTCATTGGGTTCATGTTGGAGCTTCTGGTATTACTGGAAATAAGGGTCTGAAGGTCTGGTGCGATACCTGGCCAGTCTGCTCTGAAACCACTCACCATGGACACCGCTCAACATAATGACTTTACATAAAACAGACATAATGTTCTAAAGCACAACTTTCTAATCAGCTTTGGCAAATCATTAGTGTTGGGAAAAGTGCATGCACCACAAATATATAAAGCAGCTTCTATTTGGGGTTTAGATACAAAAAGAAAAAAGTATTTTATTTATTTATTTTTTTATTCAGTATTGCATTAGGTAATAAGAGAAGGTAAAACCAGAAAACAGGCTTAGAATAGCTTATTGTCTTTAGGTACTAAAAAAAGACAAAGCATACAGATTTTGTTTTTTTTTATTTTATTTATCTATCAGAGAATAGTATTTCATTATTTGGGGGAAACAAAATATATTCATGATAAGTTGAAACTTCCATTTATCATGATTTCTTCAGATGAATCATTCACTTCATTCTCTGAATCTTTATTGAGGAATACAGTTAAAGACAGCAAGGCACATATCACAACGGCAAAGAAGAAAAGCTGAATTTCATCAGTATTAAGGACTGATACTTCATTGCCTCTGGTGGTGGTGTTGATGACCAGGTTACTGTGATGATCTACCCTGATAGCTGACCTTAATTGCTCATTTCCTTCACCTGCCCAACTCTGCCCGGTTCCTAATCATCGTTCATCTTATCCACCTGCGTCCTATGCTTTATATTCAGCTCAGCTATTGGGGCCAGATCATTGTTTGATATATGATGCTGCTGAAGATTCTGTCATCCAGGTCATAGTCATTCCCAAAAAGTAAAAAAAAAGAAAAGAAAAAAAAAATAATCCACTGGACTTTGTTTTCAAGTTAGAAGATGTTTCGCTTCCCATCCAGGAAGCATTTTCAATTAAAATGTCAGAATTAGCATTGAGTTACTTTATATAGTAGCCCAACAAAGCCTTGTTTTGGATGAATGGGTTCACCCTTTACAAAGGTGTGCACCCGTTTATCAATTTTAGAGTCCATTGGTTTGTTTTTTTAACTTTTTTGGAATTTGATGTATGTTTGTTTCATTAGCCTGAGTTATCCGAAGGCTCATGTTCCTGTTCTCAGAGGCCAGGCAGTTGAGAGGGTTCTAGTATTTGCTGGTCGTCTCCTGATCCTGATCGTGTCCTGGCTCTTTCCCGCTGAGCGCTCACTGTTGCTGTTTTGGCTCGGCGTCGGGGAAGCTAGTTTAAAATCCCGTAGTCCTGGCTCCTAGATGGAGTACGATTTAAAGTTTTGCTGTTATCGTGGTAACATGTCTAGTCTCTGTCCCTCTGAGCTCGCTGCTGGACTCTTAGAACTCTGAACCTGCCTTAATGCTCTGTGGATTCCTGGAACCCTGTCTGTTCCTGTTCGGATCGGAACCCCTGGTCCATTGTGCGGTGCCCAGGGAGCAGTGTGGGGGTTAAGGGTCTTGCTCAGGGAGCCAGAGTGGCAGCCTGTAGGGGTGAGTGAATCTCTGGGAAACAAGTGCAATACTCTAACCACTAGGCCACCAAGATAATATAAGATAGTATATCCAATACAGACAAAACATATGGTTTCATTTCTTTAAATAAAAGTAAAGAAATGAAATGTAAAATACATAAATACAAACAATAAAGAATGTTTAAACGTCATCACTCTTGACATGATGCTCTTTTGAAAGCATTACTGAAGTGACATAAATGTTAACACAAATTAATGTGCAGTAGCTGCACAAGAAAGGATCTTGATAATTCAAAATATAAAAGGAATCACATTGGCTCTTTAGGAAAAACATAACATGGATTTGTTATATGAGGTGTTTGCAAGAAGTCTTTATCACAGTTACATTCATGAAATAAATAACATCTGTTACTTGATTTTACTTTAACCAAAACCTGTATATCAGACTTTTGAAAAAAGAAAAACTGTAATATATCGACCTGTCTGCTAGAGAAAATCTACAATAACAATTCTTAGAAGATGGTGTTCCTTGCTGTTTTTTTTTTTGTTTTTGTTTTTTTTTTTTGTTTTTTTTTTACAAAAGACTGGAAACAAACTTTATTTACATCTCCAGGTTAAAACAACAGCAAAAAAATATTATAATAAAAATAATGCTCAAAATAATCTTCAAGTTTCTTCTCTTCCGTGGCTCTTCTAGGTTGTCTTTAGCAGTGCTATTTCTTAGCCAGTTGGAAAGGGTGTTGTCCCTTCAAACAAAAGGGTGGAAATTATTGGATCATTTTACATTTGATAAAAAGAAAACTGGCTATCGAGTTGAATTCTATAATTTCCTTTATTTTAGTTGGGGTTGTTAGGTGGTTAGTTGTCAAACAACACTTCTGAAATGTTATTTTTAAAGGAAAAGTCCGGTCATATTCTGAATTCAAACTTCTGAAAGTACTTTAAATATGAAATTATTACTAAGTTGCTAAGAAATGCTAAGTTTTTAATTCAGAGTAATTTTTATTTGAATGTGCTTAACTGGAGGCATTCATGTTTGTCAAAGAACACTACTGCCACCTACTGGTTTGTGACGTCACGGTGCGGTATCGGCTGTTGATCAAGTCCCAGTGCTGTATCTGGTGTTTGTCACAACGCGCTATTATCCAAGTCATCTTGAAAACATTCTTCTTCCAAATGTTGGCTACATATTACGGGTTTTTTCTCTGGCCAGAAGTTCGATGGCAAATCCTCCCTCTTTAAGTTGGCAATCCAACGACCAACCCGTCCGTGGAGGATCAGGAATCAGAAAGGTGAAATAACTCTATTTTCCCACTTTTACCCGATGTATTCCAGCATCCAGCTGCCATGCACGTGGGCATTGTCAGTTTCACTATAGCTCTGGTGAATTTCAATGGTGAAGTCCTCTGGAAATCTTCAATAATTGTTGTTGATTGCAGATGTGTCTAGTAGTTCCCATTGATTTTGCTTGTAAAGCGGGGAGAATGGCGCTAGGCTTACCGCACCGTGACGTCACTGCTGGAAGATGGCAGGAGGGAGGGGTTACTATATTTGGGAAAAAATGGCCGCTCCCAGACTCAGTGATATTTATTTTTTTTACAAATTAACGCCAATTTAATTTAGTCACCTTGAACATATTACTTGTAGGTATAAATAATGATCCATTGACTATTTCTTGCTGACCGGACTTTTCCTTTAAACACACAGCTGTACATCACTTTGGTACATTACATTGTTAATTATCAAGCATAAATATAGTTTCACTGCTGTTTTGTTATGGTATGTTTTTGGATTGTTTCTTTTAATGAAGGTTGCTCTACACCAAAAAAAAATTTGTCATCTTTTAGTTTATGAAAAAGCTAGGACAAATGTTTTCATTATTATTTTGAGATATTATAATAATATTAATATAATATTATAATGATTACGATTATCCATACTTACCTGAATTTACCTGCACAAGGGGGATGCAGTAGTTCGGCAGGTTTGACTGTGATATTAATTTTAAAAGAACTTTTATTTCTCTGTGGCACTAAGTTTATTTATTTTGATTTTTTTTTTTTACCTGTACTGTTGGACAGCTGAAATTATTTTTGCTGATATCTTTCTATTTTGGGCATTTGTGGTGATATGTAACCATAAAAACTTTTGCAAGTTATTTTTGCCAAACTTACCAGATAAGTATCTAAAAAGCTGAGATAAAACTTCAGCTACTTCTGCATGTTCAAGCTGAGTTGACTAGGAGGTGCTGAAGATGAGAGAAAGAGAAAGGAGAAGAGAAAGAAAGAGGAAACCCAAGCCCTCTCTTCTAATCAGTCATAATGGGCAATGTGAGACAGTGAATCTCAGTCCTTTGCAAGAAATATCAGGAATGCAGTATTATGTATACCACTGAGACATGGCTACTCCATACTCCATATTAGGCTTTTACAGTAATAGCAATTCAAAACTGCCCTTCCCAGGCAGCAGACTCCCCTCCAACTTCCAGCCACTGGAGTGACCCCCTCTTGCATATTTTTTTTTACCCTGACTCCACCCTTTCACCGAATTACAGGCTCTGATCAGGAGATAATGCTTCTCTTTAGATCTAAATGTCCACAAATCATGACAGAAAGAATATTTTTGTACAAAGATTGATGTTTAAAAAAGAATTGTAGGGGACAAGCCAAGGACAAGCCAAGGACCAGTCAAGGACCATTCAAAGGGCCCATCAAGGAAAGTGGGGAAAATTTGAATGGCTGTATCTAGGAATATTTAATAGGGTGTACACCTTGGTGCACCAAACATTTAGGCATTGCAGGTGCGTAGCTGCACGGCTCGCGCCACAGCAATATAAGGAGGTCCTGGGGTCCCCCCCTTTGAAAGTGTTGAAATGTAGACTCTGAAATGCAATTTCCAGCATTTTGAGACTTTGTTCCAACCCTACTTATGTGCACTTGACTAGTGGTGGAAATTTCATAAGGAAGAGATGAGATCATTTTGAGCTACAATATTATGTTTCTTAGGTTAATTAAAACAATCATAAAATGTGATGCTACGTTCACATCGCAATTTGAGCAGTGAAGAAGCATCTGCTGCTTCATTTCTGATGCTTGTCCACATTAAGGTCAGACGTCCAGTAAAGTGTGTCCAGATGCATCTGATGCTTCTGCTGCTCCTGTGTTCAGTGGCAGAGACTTTGCTCTATTTGCTGTGATCAGTGGGTAAAAAGATGTTTGAATACATTTTTAAATGAAAAAGTCCTCCTGAAAACATCATCTGTTTAGTCAGTTCATCCAGATTACCATCCTGCCTTCAAATATTATTTCTCTGTGGGAGCCGCTCAGACCCCGACATACCGGCGGTGCGCTGTCACTGGGAGTCCCCAGCAGCAGCTGCCTCAGGCCATGTTGCCTCCTGGGGGTTTTCTCCTACTGTTCAGAGCGGCTGGAAGTAGATATTAGTGTTTTTCAGGTATGTTGTACAAATAAAAGCGAACATATTTTGACGGTCGGTTTCAACATTTTAAGTTAATTTAGGCATTAATAAACTATTTCAGATGAGTGATCATAGCGCTCTGAATCAGCAGCGCTGTGTCTGTCTCCCTGCCAGCTCCCAGATCAGCTTCTCTGACTGGTTAATGTGGCGTGTCGAGCAGCAAAAGTTCAATTTTTCCAACTCGAGCAGCTGCTGCTTGTGAAGCGCTTCATACGGATCAACAAATTATGGACATTTGAGAGAAGCTTCCAGAGGAAAATCAGGGCGTACCAAAAACGCACATCCCAAAAACAGGGTGTATATTTACTAATATTTTTTAGTAAAGGGTGCACAATGGCCCACTGATCTCTGTTTATTCACTGGAGTGCTGATTGCCCGTTGGCAGTACGGGGTTCCATTGAAGCCACCGGCTGCCATATTGGTACTCTCTAGTTAGAACGGTCACAATGTAAATAATACGTGCGCTACAGTATAGAAAAAAAAATGATGTTTTCATTTTCATGGGGGCTTAAGACTTTTAAAATAAATATAAATTCATCACTTTGTCACACACTTCCTGTTTTATAGCATCAGCTTAGCTTATCATAAAAAAAATAGGCACATCACATTGCATAGTCAATATACTAGGCACTATACACTCACCGGCCACTTTATTAGGTACACCTGTCCAACTGCTTGTTAACACTTAATTTCTAAGCAGCCAATCACATGGCGGCAACTCAGTGCATTTAGGCATGTAGACATGGTCAAGACAATCTCCTGCAGTTCAAACTGAGCATCAGTATGGGGAAGAAAGGTGATTTGAGTGACTTTGAACGTGGCATGATTGTTGGTGCCAGAAGGGCTGGTCTGAGTATTTCAGAAACTGCTGATCTACTGGGATTTTCACGCACAACCATCTCTAGGGTTTACAGAGAATGGTCCGAAAAAGAAAAAACATCCAGTGAGCGGCAGTTCTGTGGGCGGAAATGCCTTGTTGATGCCAGAGGTCAGAGGAAAATGGCCAGACTGGTTGGAGCTGATAGAAGGGCAACAGTGACTCAAATAACCACCCGTTACAACCAAGGTGGGCAGAAGAGCATCTCTGAACGTACAGTATGTCGAACTTTGAGGTAGATGGGCTACAGCAGCAGAAGACCACACCGGGTGCCACTCCTTTCAGCTAAGAACAGGAAACTGAGGCTACAATTTGCACAAGCTCATCGATATTGAACAATAGAAGATTGGAAAAACGTTGCCTGGTCTGATGGGTGTCGATTTCTGCTGCGACATTCGGATGGTAGGGTCAGAATTTGGCGTCTACAACATGAAAGCATGGATCCATCCTGCCTTGTATCAACGGTTCAGGCTGGTGGTGGTGGTGTCATGGTGTGGGGAATATTTTCTTGGCACTCTTTGGGCCCCTTGGTACCAATTGAGCATTGTTGCAACGCCACAGCCTACCTGAGTATTGTTGCTGACCATGTCCATCCCTTTATGACCACAATGTACCCAACTTCTGATGGCTACTTTCAGCAGGATAATGCGCCATGTCATAAAGCTGGAATCATCTCAGACTGGTTTCTTGAACATGACAATGAGTTCACTGTACTCAAATGGCCTCCACAGTCACCAGATCTCAATCCAAGCCGACAAATCTGCGGCAACTGTGTGATGCCATCATGTCAATATGGACCAAACTCCCTGAGAAATGCTTCCAGCACATTGTTGAATCTATGCCACGAAGAATTGAGGCAGTTCTGAAGGCAAAAGGGGGTCCAACCCGTTACTAGCATGGGGTACCTAATAAGGTGGCCGGTGAGTGTATATATACTATGGGATACATTGGCGTATATGTGAATTTTCTTGGTACATCCAATCACAGTGAAATTATATGTGAAATGATTTAACCACAGCCAGAATACTGCTTGTTTTTGCAGTCAAATGCTACATAGGTAGGCATTTTTATGTCGCATCTCTATTGGAGTTGGGAGTACTAAGATGGCGGCCGGTGGCTCCACTTATTTCGGCCAATCAGCAATCCAGTGGATTGGAAGTAATGTTTTAGCAACTGTCCACATTCCACTATCTACTGTTGCCAACTCCAAGTCCAACTGTTTGTGGGCTACAGACAAATAGCCACATTTATTTGTTTGAATGAGTGGTGATTTAAAATGCATCTTGTTCCATCAGAAACCAGTGGAACTTTTGCCTTGATAGGTATCTAGGGATTGCAGGGACGTGTCTCTATCGTTAACATTTGTTCAAAGCTTTAAATTAAATATATAAATTAATGAGAGTACCAGTTTCTCAATGAATACTGTTTGATTCTGGAACTGGTACTATCATTTGTCCTTGACAATTTATTAGGCGAAAACATCTGTTTATTTGGAACTTTACAAGTAGCACTAGAAGTTATGATTAGCAACAACTTCACACCTTGCAGATTTAGACTGTGTTTGCCCGACGTCCCAGAATCTCCTAAAACATGGGAATATACTGAACTTTCTGTATATTTTTTCAATTTTGGGCATATCCATTTCTACCGGCCTTATGATTCCTGACCAGGAGGTAGCCGTTAGAGGCTAACTGCCCCTCGTTACCCCCTGTATACTACACGACGCAGGATGCATGACCAGGCTGAAACTTGGACTGATTTAAAAAATCCGAGAAGGGCAAAATTTGTGCCATGTATGCCTGCCTTTAAATAGAGCTGGGCTCTATCTCAGTCGGAGCTACGCTACCCACCTAAGGAAATCGTGTCAAGTGTGATCATCCCTAGTGACTTTTGATGAGCGCTAAACGCCACGACCTCATCCAACATGATTTTCTGTCGGATTGGAATAAAAATCGGATTCCGGGTGTGTTCTGGACTTCATTTGTTGTGTGGTTAAAATTGATTCATTCTTTATTATGAGAGCCCTTTTTGGTATCCAAAGGTTTTTTGTGTTCTCAGTGTCAAAAATCTCTCCTTCTCCAACCCTCCACCAGCCCACTCACAAGACAATACTCCACAAGGGGGTTGTACCAACCATGTGGAGGACAAAACACCAAATCTCACAGTTTTTTTCTCTTTGGGGGATTATCACAGGCCAGTACATATCTGAGAAGCACCAGCAGGGAAAGACCCATGCTAATGACCAGGTCTTAAAACTGACCAAAAGCTAAAGCCTGGCATACACTGTACGATTTTTTTAATCGTTGCCTGCAGCCACAGCTCACACTGTATAATAAAACCCTGCGGTTTCATTGTAAGTTCACAGCTCACGTTGGATGTTCTCACACTGTATGGCCTGACGCTCTGATGTGATTTACCTGCTCAAACTTTACGTCTAAAAACCACATCAGACTCAGCTCTGCAGTGAGATGGCGCTCACTTAAAAAGTGGGGACATTTTGAACAGCTTCTACTGTAGTTCTGCGTGTTTTGTGGTGTTATAAGTCTGCAGTCTGTGCCCTAGACTCTCTCCCATTGAATATTATGTGCAAAAGGGGAGAGCATAGCATAGACTCCCTCTTTTTAGCATGGAACGTACATGCTTTAAGCATAACCCAGCTTTTAGCAGTTTTAACCATGTTCTTGTTAGCACAACACGACACCCCTTTACTGCATAGCACGTATTGCCATTCAAGCTCAAAATTGCTGGTGTGCTGCAGCTGTACATCACTAAAGCGCATAGTTGTGCATCATTCCTACCGTGAATGTGCCATAGCTGTTTGTCCACTACCATCCTTGGCCCTTCTTCTTAGACTTCACATTCTGTAGGCTCTGCTGTGGGAAAGGAGCAGTGGAGGTAGGGTTCTAGCCAAACAAGGAGCAAGGAGGAGGGACCTGTAAGGTGAGCTTCCTAAAACGTAAAGGCTAAACATCCTGAATACACTGAATACTTCTGATTCTTGGTTCTGATCTGAAAGAAAATCGTGTTGTTACAGTTCAAAACGTTAAGCACTCATAGAAGGAGCTTGCGTAGCTCTGACTAAGATAGACAGAAGGTCTGTTTTAGTTGGACAAGGCAACAATTCAGAGGAAATTTTTCATGGATCTGAAAGGAAGAGAGGCGCGGTTTGAAAGTAAAACATTTGCTTTGGGAGAAATACAAACTAAAATGTGTGAATCTCGCATAAACAATAAACACATTTGCATTTTTTTTAAATGTATTGCATTATCCATCATAGGAAATCAAGCAGACAGAAACTGGATAATGTAAAATAGTGATAATCTTTAAGCTTTCTAAGAAAAAAATGATAATAATAAGGGACAGTACAGAAAAATCGCAGCTTGTCACTCTCCCCTATTCCTGACAAAAAAAACAACAACATGTAAACCATCTCATCTCGGTTCAGACTCTGTCCAGTAAAAGGAAAGGCTCAAGCTTTGCCAAGCTTGATCTCTATATTGCTTGCCGTTTGGTGCGCATCCGGGAGGGTGATGAGTGGAAGACCGCACTCAACACCCCAACCGGTCACTATGAATATCTAGTGATATCTTTTCAACTCACCAATACAACAGCGTTTTTTCAGAACTTTTTCAATCGGGTACTCAGGGAGATGGTGGGTCACTTCGTCTTCGTCTACAATGACGACATTATGATCTACTCTCACGACTTGGAGTCCCATAAGCAACACGTCAGAGCTGTACTGTTTTGCCTTTTACAGAAACAGTTTTTTGTAAAGGCTCAGAAATATGAGTTTCATTTAGACACTGTCATTTCTGGGCTTTGTGGTCCCCGTTGACCAGATATCTATGGATTCCTTGAAGGTGCACGCAGTCACACACTGGCTGGTTCCCAGGGATTGGAAGTGACTTCAGAGGTTCCTGGGGTTGGATAACTTTTACCGCAGGTTCATCAGGAACTACAGTGAGGTGGCTACGCCCCTCCATGCCCTTACATCAGTCAAGGTTAGGTTTTGTTGGAACAATCAGGCAGATTGGGCTTCTTAAAAAAGACTCAAGGCCGTATTCTCCTCGGCACCACTTCTGGTGTCCTCAGACCACGAGAGACAGTTTATTGTTGAGGTGGATGCTTCCAGTACTCGGGTCAGGATGGTTCTTAGACTGGAGGCTAAGGACGGGAGGATTCACCCATGTGCTTTCTTCTCTAAGAAGCTGTCAGCTGCAGAACATAACTATGATGTTGGGGACATAGAGTTGCTGGCAGTCAAACTGGCTCTGGAAGAATGGAGTCACTGGTTGGAGAGTTCCAGTACTGCATTTCTGATCTGGACCAAAAACAAAAATTTTGAGTTCCATGAGGTCTGCTAAGAGACTCAATCCCAGAAGGGCGCGGTGGGCACTGTTTTTCGGTAGTTTCAATTTTTCTGTCTTACAGACTCGTGTCCAAGAATGTTAAATCTGATGCGTTGTATCTGTGAGATGTAAGATCACTGTGGTTGACATTGGGAAGGAGGTCCGGGAGGCTCTTCTCGACCAACCTTCTCCCACTGACTGCCCCAGTGACCCTTGTTTGTTCCTGAAGCTCTCAGGGAGAGGATTTTAGAGTTTTGTTATGCTACCCGTTTGTTCTGTCATCCTGGTGTGTCCAAAATCATCTGTTTTGTTGGGTCTCAGTTTTGGTGACCTTCTATTGTGTGATGATGTGCAGGAGTTTGTGGCAGCCTGCTTTCTTTGCAACCAGGATGTCCAGGATGTCTAAGATATCCAAAAGAAGGTATCACCATCGGTTAACCGTGCCAAGCTTGGTTCGTACGGTAATTAATACCTCACGTTAGCACGGTAATTGCCTCCTATGGGCAATCCACACGATACTACAGTTGTCAAGGCCGGAATGATGCGAACAAAAATGGCGGAGCCCCTTACATTCAGGAACTTATGTGCCTGGATACCGTCCTCCACCCAGAATTCAATGAGAGCCTCAGTCTCGGCATCATCCCAGGTCACATCACCCTCTTTTGATGGCACTAATTGTTAATAAGCTGAGAAGAAGTCATGTTTGCTCCTCCTCCCTAGAAATGAGTCATCTGACTATAAATAGGAGATGATGCGGTCTGCTCATTTGCTCTTTGTTATCAGAGAACTGAGCCACAGATGAACCGTGCCCAGCCCTACTGTTGAACTAGTATTAGATTTAGTGTGGTTCAGTTGTGTCTGGCACGGTCCATTTCAGTTTCATTCCATTTACACTCAACAGTTATCTTAGTTACTGTTCTCGCCACTGTTTCAAAAGGGTAGAGTAAATGGGGCTTAAGCCAGGGATTCCCTACTCATACCTCTAGTGGTCCTCGAGTGAATTGCAAGGGGTACATGTAAATATTTGATTTCTTAGGTATTAAAATAAAATAGGGCTGGGATCTTTTTTTGTTTTGTGAGGACCCAATTGAAAAATTATACACTTTTGCTTAGAAGCTTTTATCAACCAAAAAGTAAGTTCTTCTTTGAGTTAATCTTAAACTGAGGGATTGCCTTCGACTCAATGAGTCGATGCAATCAACTGGTTTACCTTGGACAGACAACTTTTAATCAATTTGAATGGATGATCTCGTAAACTGTAAAGTGCCTTGAGATGACATGTGTTGTGAATTGGTGCTATATAAATAAACTGAATTGAACTGTGACACACTCACAAAGAAGAAAAAACAGACGTGATGCAGAGAACAGCCTGGGATCAGCTGTTTTTCACACTGAGCTACAGTATCCGAGCTCATCAAAGCAGCTCCTGTGTCTTGATGAAAAAAAATAAAGCTAATTAAGTCAGTCTAACCATAATTCTTGTTCACTATTCATCAAGTTAAAATGTGATTATAAGGGGGTACTTGTAACTCTAGTAGTACGAGTACTCCCTTAGAGGCGATCCAGTTTTAAAAATAAGTATAACATGATTTTATTTCACATTTATTTTGATTCCTTCCTAACTTTCAGGCAACATATTTATGTTTTTTATTTGGGATGGAAAGCCTAAAATTTAAATGCTCAATTAATAGATTAAGTAGTATAGCTTTTATTTTATAATCAGTTATTGTACATTCCACTTTTGGACAATCATCAATACTTTTGACAATACTTACTCATGGTAAGACAAAATGTCCAAAGGGGTACACAAGTCAAAAAAGGTTAAGAAACACTGGTCTGAGCTGTTGCAGGCATCACCCTGAAAGCTCTACTGGCCTGTAAACAACCCCACCCACCCGCCACTGCCCATCCTCCCACATTTCTGTGTATGAGTCTCATATCTCTTTAAGGTATGTTAAGAACAGAATAAATATGAAAAATAGTCCAGCTGTCATTTTCAGCAAATACAGTAGTAAACATTGACTATTTCACATTACACACTCATATTCTTCCTTAATCATGCATGTTGTGTTTTAATTTTACTTTTCAGTTATATTAATACAAATAATTTATATCATCACTTTCAATTCATGATTAAATTAAAATATATCAGATTAATACATTATTTCCTATAAAATTCAAAATATATAAAAAAGAATGAGTAAAAAAATAAATATACTCTTCAGAAACATAAAAACCATTCCAAGGTTATAATCACTGCAAAAAGGGAACAAAGTGCAATGTTAGTGGTGAACTTAGAAAGTACATAAACTTGTGAGAAATACTATCATACCATAAAATTCTACTTACTTTATTCCAACATCCTAGAACAGGTAAGCCATCATCCCCCTATAAAGACAATAACTGAATGTAAAAATTATGGACATCAATCTTTTTCAACCTTTATATTTTTAACCCAAACATCCACAGATCATCAAAAAACCTCTAACATATAAGAGCTGTGCATGCTTCATTTATTGATCTGCCACATACATAAAGTATCAGTTAGGATATTCAAATATAGAGAAAAGATTCAATCAAAAACATTTTGCTTTCCCTGTAACTGCCACATTATTTGGGGGATGGGGGAGTGTGATGCAGGGGACGTTGTTCAGTGCTGGGGCCTAAATGCCACTGATAGGGTCTCCCAAGGCAAAACAAGCTCTTGGTGACAAAAAGCCCTTAAGATGACTAAAAAACTGAGGTACACCCAGCATGGTGGAGCTGCCACTCCACCTTGGAGCCAGGCTTGGGCTTAAGGTTGGTCAGCGAGTACCTGCTGGTCCAGTTGTTCCTCACGAACCCAGCCGGGCTCAGCTGGAAGGAGCAACATGAGGGCCACTATCTGTAGGTGTAAAAATGAGGGACTGGTACAGTCAAAGGCGGGGGCATAGGTGGCCTGATTTCACTGACACTTCAACTGACTCTGGGGATGTGAAAGGTTTCCTCCCTGGTGGGAAGGGAGCATGAGCTTTTTTGGGAGGTGGACTGATAAGAGCTGGAAATCGGACTCGCCTCCACACATAGCATGGGCTCCAGAACCCAGATCTTTGAGAGAGCTTAAAATCTCTACTCCACTCGAGTGGCCAGTGGGGAAAGGCTGAGGGCGAAGTAGGGTTCTCAGCCGCCTCATGTTGGAGTTTACCCCAGTGGACGAGAGGGTTGCATGCCCTCACGTTTGGATAGAAGGGAGATCTCTGACCGTTGATTTGGCTTATGAAGGGGTGGGGTTGATAGGTCATGGTAGTTTGACAAATCAGTCTACAGGTGTTATGTAGATCTGGAGAAGGCATTTGACCGTGCCCTGTGGGGAGGCGCTTCAGAAGAACAAAGTGAGGGGCTCTTTACAAGGGGCCATCTTTTCTCTGTCCAAGCGGAGCAGGAGCTTGGTCCGCATTAACTTGGACCTGTTCCTGGTGCATGTTAAACTCGTACAGCGCTGCCCTCTGCCACTTGTCCAAGGGTAGTAGATATGGAGCCATCAAGTCATCTCTATGTCATGTATTACTTCTGCCCAACCACTGAACCAGGTGAGTCAAATCTGCACAATTTAGTTCACAGATTTCACTGACCGGGTTCAGTGGCTGGCCAGAATAAATCCATGATATAGATATGACTTGGTGACTCCACATCTCCCACCTCTGGCATACACTGGGGTGGTTACTGTGTGAAGCAGCTGCAATGACAATCAGCTCCTCCAAATCCGAGGCCATGGTTCAGAAAAATGCTGGCTTATATCCTTCTGGTTGAGGAGCTCAAGTATGTTGGGGTCCTGTTCTCCAGTGAATGGAGAATGTTGAGTTGGAGATGGATAGACAGATTGGGGCGGTTGCTGCTATTATGCAAACGCTGCACCTATCCGTTATGGTAAAGAGAGACCTTAGAGAGAAGCCAAAGCTCTCTGATTTCAGATCGTAGAGCTAAATAAGTAAATAAGATCAAGGAAAGTAGGTTTGACACAATATATTATATTGAGCCTTGTCTCAACCTATGAGTTTAGACAAACGTTTTATTATACAGTAAATAAAGTTTCAGAACCAATTGTTTACTGTTGCACTGATTTTTATTTTTATTTCCTATCATGCAAGAGAAGAGGACGAATTGAACATAATATTCTAGTTAAGGTTAGTCTAGTAAATTAGTCCCACCTGCCAACGGCGCAAATCATTTTTACTTTTGAGTGGTCTTGCCTCGATCAAAGCCTCAAGCCCTCGAACTTGCGGGCCAATCACAACACAGAGATGGGTTTTGAATTTATGGATGCAAAGTGGGTGGGGTTTTGAGGGCGTGACAACAAAGCTATGCGAAGCTGGAGAAAGCATAACAAGGAAGATGGCAACAACTATTGAACAGTTCTTGTTTGACTCAGCTTTGGAATCAGTTTAGGAAGGATTAGAATTGGGGTTTTCCTTCAAATGTGAGCAGGAAGAGGCTCTACGCTCATTCATTTTAAAGAAGGACGGGTTCGCCGTTTTACCAACAGGCTGTTTGTTTACACTCCACCACCAGCTTTCTGTCACGCTTACAGTCATTTGCTCTCATTGGTCAGAGCGTTGGCCAATAGGCACAGACATGGTTTGAAAAACAACTGGTTGTTCTCATCAACAATCTTCCTATGTCTCATTCATTGGGGCCAGATTAAATTACACATTTAATTTCACATTTAGTCTGATTTTATCAGGCTAAGTTAACATGTCTAACCAAATTTAGCCTAAAAAAGGCAACTTGGGTCACTGTGACAAATCAGCAGCTGATTACTGTAATCCAGCCCACTTGTAGGCTGATACTATCTTGTGAAATATCAGTTTTATGAACATATCAATATTTAGTGCTTTGACTTGTTTTTTAAATTATGTATTTTCTTATTACTGGTTGGTAAAGATGACCCTTTACTGTAATACTTAGAACAGACCATTCTGATTGACATTCTGGACATTGGATCTCCAAAGCTTCCCACAGTCTAGGGATGAGATTAGGTGAAGATTATCTTTTTTCCAATTTAGAAAGCGGCACATGCATGCAGCTACACCAACCCAAAGTGAAATGAAGGCAGTTTTTGTTAGTAAGACAAAACAAGAGAATAAGTTTTTTTTTTTACTCAGAAGGTTAAAGAACAGAAACATGAGTTATGGGGGAAAAAATACTACTTGAATTGCAGATTCATCAAGATTTTGGTTGCATACTTCATTGTGAACAATTCCATAAAAAAATCTATGATACTTGAATCCAAAGACGTTCTGAATGACAGTAGACGTTTTTCAAAAACAGTTGTTGTCATGATCTTTGCATGATGACAGAATTATTCGTTTATTTTCTCCTCCTGCCTATCTCTGCCCAGTTTTCATTATCATTCATCGGATCCACCTGTTCCAGTTCATATTTAAACTGCCTGGTCCCAGCCATCAGTGGCAGATTTTTCGAGCTGTAGGGGAGAGTTCTCTAGTGTACCCAGTTTTTTATTCTGATTGCCTGATCCTGACTAGCTTCTACTCCTGGACTTCTAAGTTTTGCCTGCTCCTGTTCTCATCTGTCTCCCTGACCTGTTTTTGGACTTCTGCTGGATTGTGCCTGCTGACAACCTTGGATCTGCTACCTGACTCGTGTTTGGATTTCCCTATGGTACCTCTTCGGATCTCTGATCTTCTAACCTTCTTGGTCTGGACTTCTGCTTCCTCATCGATACCGGCTTTTGGCATCTCCTTTGCAGACTTGAAGCATGCTGGCACTACGGATCGGTTCAGTGAGGTGTTTATAAAAATGTCTGTGAGGACACCAGCCAGCTGACCTGCACATTCCTTGCACCATATAATCTTTTTTATAAAGTGGGGCATTAGTTGATAAAAAAAACTTTTTTTGAATTCTATGATTCAAAGTTTTCTGTCCAACAGCAATATTGAACTGCACAGCAGCATTCTATACCCAACTATTGTGGTACCTAGGCTAGAGTTGTCAGTCTGGTAAAGAATTTGTTTGTTTTTAAAATTGTAAAAGTTAACTATTTTTGCAACATAAAACTAAAACTAGACAAAAACTGGACTAAAACTATCACATATAGTAATGACTAAAATGCGACTAAAACTAATAATAGTTTTCGTCTTCAGGACATCTTCATGGCTGTCAAAAACAACACTGCATAATGCTAGTATTAGTGACAAATACCAGAAGAGTAGAGCGTCTGTAGGGGATCTTCTTCATATGCTTTGGAATTGTGTACATTTGCAAACCTACTGGGATACTGTTATTCTGATAACATCAGCAGTTTGTGGGCTTTCTCTACATCCCGACCACACGATATGTATACTTGGATATGTTATGTCCTTGAAATGAAATTCTTTCAAGAAAAATTTTGTTTTGTTATCACACTGCAGAAAACATCTAGGAATAATTAAAAAAATTCTTAAATTAAGTCTATTTACCCTTAATTTGAGCAGGTAAATAAGATGATCTGCCAATGGAATTAGTATCTATACTCCGAAAATTAGATAATTAGATAATATACGCTTGAAATAAGACAAAGCGATAGTTTTTTTCCTATTTTTAATGTAAATTGTCTTGTTCCATTGGCAAAATGTCGCACTTACCTTCTTAATTCAAGAAAAATGCACTTAATTTGAGCAACAATTACTTATTTAGATTTCCATTTTTTGCAGTGCATCATCTGCAGCAAAAAAGTGTATACTTAAAAACTGGAAATCTATGGATCCTCCAAACAAGAAAAATTGGATCAAAAAACTCTTTTCATACTCTATTCCTGAAAAAAAATTATCTAATCGATACGTGGGAGATCGGCTAAATTTGACAGGATATGAACTCCCTTCCTGGTCATTCTAACCAGATTAGATCTGAGATTCTTATTAGTACTGATCTTTACTGTAATGTTTCAATTATACCAATATTTTTGTTGTATCCTTTTCCCTTAACATTGTCCTTTCAAAAATATGGTTAATGCCAAATGTAATATTATTACATGCGTTGCTACATGGAGAGAGTGGGTGGGATTTTTTGTTTTGTTTTTTGAGGTTCTAAAAAAAAATATTGTAAATTGGGTGTAGATTTTGTATGGACCTACATTCTGAATATATATATATATATTAGTGCTGTCAATCGATTAAATTTTTTTAATCGCGATTAATCGCATCAATGCCTGAGTTAACTCGCGATTAATCGCATTTTAATCGCAAATTTTTTTTCTGATTGAAAATCATTTAAATACTCTCGATGACATACAAAAAATACATACAGGCTAGGTTTGTGCCAATGTTCTTTTTTTTAAATGAGAACAGGTCACAGATACTGATTTATGCCATAGAAACATATGGCAGGAAGATGGGGAGGCATGTAGCAAAAAATAACAAATATGTAGCCAAAAAAAAGGCCCTGAAAACAGGCTGATGTAAAAGACAGTCTTTACAGTTAATACAGTCTTTTGAACAAAGACAAGCATTTTACCCTACTGCTATAAAATGTAGTACAGTTAACATTAGATGTTAATTAACCAAGATAATAATGAACAATTTTCAATCAATACATCAAAATCAATAGACCGACATCACTAGATGGAGGTAGTCTATGAAAGTTACTTTTCAGACTCTTAACAAAAATGAGAACACACACACACCCACCCACCCACACACAGACACACCCACCCACACACACACACGATACCGACCTGTGGCGTACACAGACAGCAAGAGCGCCGTAGCAGATTCCATTTCACCTCAGTAATCTGTTTTCTCAGCGTATTTCAGGTTGCTACTAGTTACCAGACACTCAACTTGTTTGTTGGTGGTGGGGCTTAAAGAAAAGGCACTAGCGTCACCCAGTGTATGAGCGTCTTTTGCATAGACTGGGGGAAAATAGCCCCGCCTTCTCGCAGGCTGCAGCGGGATGTACTTGGAAAATTTTACCATAAAACCACATAGCGTTAATCTCACGTTAAAAAAATTATCGCCGTTAAAATGGCCTCGCGTTAACGCGATAATAACGCGATAATTTTGACAGCACTAATATATATATATATATATATATATATATATATATATATATATATTTATATATACAAAACAACACTACATGCACGTTATCATCTTTGCATTCAGACTGATGCACACTTATGTCTTTTTGTCAAAAAAACATAGTAAAGCTACCGCTTCAACTGTGACTGAGGAAGTTTCCTTTAATTTAATGAGAGATGTTAAAGTATGTACAGAGGAAATGTGTTGCTGAAAACTAACTGTAAGGTTTTATTCTTGCACCCTTTCACACTCCCTTTTATTGTGTGTATGCTGGTGAAGATTCTCAGCCATCCAGATCATGGTCATTCAAAAAAAAAAAAGAAAATTGAAAACAATCCACTGGACTTTGTTTCTAAGTTTGAAGACGTTTCGCTCCCCATCCAGGAAGCTTTTTCAGTTCAAAATGTCAGGAATAGTTTGAGGTTTTATAGAGTAGCCCAACAAAGCCTTGTTTTTGTTTTGAAAACATGCAAATTGAAACGGACAAAGGGGTCCACCCCTTTGGAAATGGGGTCATTTGGCTTCTTTTGTTAGCCTTCAATGCCTCATACCCGTCTAAGTGTCTGAAAGGGGAGTTAGCCTGGCTGAATAAGCAAGGTCCTCTGCTTTCTTGAAAATTTTGACTCTGTGTGCCCTGTTATGGGAAAATGTCATGCAGTATTTAAATTTACTGTTAGTGTACTAAAGAAGGAGTAAGAGTCTTAGACAATAAGCTGAAGATAAAGCAGCAGTGATAAAAAAAAAACATACAGCAGACATGCTTGTTAGTCTAAGATTGATAGTTGTTCTGCTTTATTACTACATGGAAATGACGTAAAAATGATCAAATTTGTCTAAGAGTTGAGAGAAAATGTTTTAGTAATCTGTATCTTCCTTGTTAGACACAGAGAGGACATGCTAAGGTTGTAAAAAGAAAAGAAGGAGACCATACCACGGGGCAAGGGGCATCCAGCCCATCCAGGCCTGGCAAGCCTGGTTCACCTTTCTCCCCTTTAAAGCCTCGGAAGCCCTGTTTATGAAATCAGCTGTTTAAAATCCATTTCTGAAGTGTTGCAGTTGAAGAGTTCCCTCGTCTTGTTTCACTTTTTCACAGTTTTAAAGGTTCATTTTAATAAATGTGTTCACGGTGATCCACAGGATTTATTTTTGATATAATGAAAGTGAATTTTGCTGCCTGTTTTGTAATGGTGTGTTTAATTAGGATTATATACACCCTAACGATGTCGTTAAGTGTGATTAAACTCCTGAAAAAAAACAATGGGAAAAATTGCTGGAAGAAAAAAACTTGTTAAGATTCATCAGAAATGACTCGATCTCGAATGTCCTGAATAAAGAGGATGTCAAAAAGAGTTTTGGTCTGAAGTCAGACTAAGAACTAAAATATTTGTCTAAAGTAATTTATAACAAGATTTTGTTATAATTTAGGTGTATTGATGTGTGAATATATTAAATTAATTTGATTAATACTTGATTTTGGATTCAATAATTGAGTGGAAACCTGACCAAAACTCTTTTTCTCCTTCTTTAGTAAATAAAAGAGCCAAAAGGAAGCTGATTGATGTATAAAAAAAGAATAATATTACAAATAAGAGAAGGGTAACTAAAGCCCAGTGGGATTTAATTTTACTCCAAAATGGTGCTGCTTCCTTTTGCCTCTTTACTTACCACAGTGATCCACTAACATACCAAAGGACATGGGGCATCTAATCCAGGTGCTCCTTGGTCTCCCTTATCCCCTTTGGCCCCCCTGTTGCCTTTCTTGCCCCTCTCTCCCTGCAGACAGTGTGTTTAAAAAAGACAAACCTTTATCCTTTTCTAAGTTAACCATCAAGCACAGTTTTGTACTATGCCATCTGCCTGAAAATATATCCGATTTAGAGGACATGAAAAAAAATGATTTTAGACTCTTAATTTGTTCTCTTTTTTTTTCCAAAAGAGTTTTTGATTTTGACATTTAAAACCAGTAAAAAAAAAGAGGGTAAACATATGTTAAGAGGGGGGAGTCAAGTCGTTCTGTTGGTGAGCAGTGTTCTAAAGAAAAACTAAGAGTTAACTTATAATATTACTGTAGAAATCAATATAAAACAGTGCCTTGCAACAGACTACCAACCAGTGGCGGCCTTAACCAGCTTTTCGACCAGATGATGATTGAGCTGAAAGTGTTTTCTATAATTATAATTGATAATTTATCCAAACACTTTTGCAAATGAAGATATTCGTTTTGGATACTTAACTAAATAATAATGTATATCAAGCATGAGATCATATTTTCTGCCTGAGGACTGGATGCAACAGTAGTTTTGAGTTTGCTTGCTCTTACTATTCCACAGGGATGATTCTCAAAAGCAACACTAATCAGAGCGCTGCTGTGGAGCTACTGAATGTCAGATATTAGTTTTAAAAATAAGCGTGTTTGATTATTAAAATTCATGAATTCTGTGGGGAATGTAATCTCTTTTTCAATTATCTGCTAGGGTAAGACCGTCACAGAAAATTAATTATACAAATTATACAGATGAACTTTACAACCTGATAAAAAAGGCCAAAGTCCTCTAGAACCTCAGGAGATGATTTCACAAAGAAGAGCCTCCACTTCAGAACACTGCTAAACATCAACAGTGTTTTTCAGTCAAAGGATTTTCCTTTATTTCCCACTAGTTAAGGTAAGATAAAGCCATATGAGGCATTGAACCGTTTAGTTCATGAAGCTTCATGTGAACATGTTACCACCTACTGGTGGAGTGCAGAACTACAGTTAGTAATATAATCTGTCATTTTTTGCAAATTTTTTTTCATGATGTTCCCTTTAAATTGTTAATGATGGGTTTGTATAATAAAATAATTTGTAAGTTTTTTTGTGAGTAAAATTTTTTAGAAGAGAATAATATTTTAAGTTGCACTGTTTTTCTGTCATTTTAATGAAATTAGCTCATGCAGACAGTGAAAATGTCTGCTCAAATTGGGCAATAATGAGCAAAACGAATAGTGTTAGTCTTTTAAAAAAAAAACAAAAAACAAAAAAGGTATCAGAGTTTTTCATTTTAATCGGGTTGGAAGTTATGTGACCAACCAATCTTTTAGTTAAACCTAATTTGAAAGTGTTTTACCCGATCTATATATTTAAAAGGGCAAACCAATACAAATTGTTCACTTTGGACAAAATACTGGATAAGTAGTACAACAACTTTCAAAAGTCCATAATTTTGCTCAAAGCCACAACCTTTGGATTAAAGGGCAACATCTTACAGAAGACACCACATCTATGCGGTTTTATCCTCAGACAGCAACAAATCACTGACACAACTGAAACCAGTAGCTTGTTTAAATTCTGATTCATTATATGGTTTAATCAAACCAACATTGTCTTAACCAACTACAGTAGATTGGTTGTTTTTCCAACCAATGAATTTTTAGAATATATCCAAACTCTATCTAACAGCAGCAGCTCTCCAACAAACTCCACATCTTGACTGAAAACTGAGCCTGTTTAGATGCCTGTCGAAGTTCTGCGTGATCTGAACCACTACTCAAAGCGGTCACGTGGGATGGCTGTAGCCAGGCTTCAGACGTCAATGATTTTGGCCCCTCCCCTAAATGATGCAAGCCTCGATACGCGCTTCACGAAAACGCCCCCTCCACTACTGGACACACTTCTCGAAGCCTCAGCTCATCTCATAACACATCACATCTCATCACTATTTCCCACTATTTATACTTGCAATTACTTGACATTGAGAACAAAGTAAAAGCACAAAAAGGAGATCCTGATTACATAGCAAAGTTTCATTTGGCTACCATTAACGTTTGAAAGGCTTTATTCCAGTTGTATGATTGGAAAAACTGTACAAGAGTGTAGACACTGTATCAAGAAAATACACTGCTCACCACGTGAAAGGCCACATGATTATAGAGAAGACTGAAGGATAGCACAGACCAAATTCTTTATGTGAAATTGTAAAGACTCATTGTAAGGACCAGGGATTGAAGTTGTTTAATAAGAATAACTGGTAACGCTTTCTTTTACAGTACATCAACAACCATGTAATGACATGGTAACAACACAGTTGCACTACAGTACTTGGTAACAACAGAAACCTTTTTAGATAAAAAAAATACCCCAAGATTAAGGTATATAATTCCAAAATAACAACTTGCATGTAATTATTCCAATTGTATGTGACTATGTAACATTGTAATTACCATCAGCTTACCAAATAATAGTTTCTGTTATTGGCCACCACCTACCAATGTCTTACAAAGTAAATTGGAACTTATGATCAGGTAAATAAAGCATTATAAAACTGAACTCAAGTTACATATAAATAAGAGTTTAGTTAAGAAGATTGGCTTGCTGTCTTCTAGGTTTCTTTGGGTGGGCTTAAAACTTTCCTTTTCGATAAAGCTTATAGTTAGAGTGGCTCAGGTTATCCTGATATATCTCTATAGTTATGCTGCTATAGGCTTAGACTGCTGGAGGACATAGGGACCCCTTTTTCATTATTCTGTTTCATTCTATCTCTATTCTCACACTCTGCAGAATCTGTTAGTTCAATCTCTAACATTCTGCTCTTTCTTTTTCTAATAGTATCTTCATCTGGTCTTGTCTTGTTCATCTGACTCCATCTTGTAGAGAAATAGCTGTGCTGATTTGTGTATAGATGTTTGAGCTCAGCCTGTTTTTCAGTGTAGTCCTGTTTCTCTGACTGTGACTAACTGGATGTGCTCTCTTCATCCTCTGACATGGGAGCTGGCTCGGAGCTCATCTGCCTGGCTGTGTGTTTCCTGTATGGGGCCGCCTTTTACAGTTGCCTTTTGTATCTCTGCTTCTTTTTCTATGTCTGCTTCTGTCTCCTTGAACCCCAGTCAGCCTCAGCAGATGGCCGCTCACACTGAGCCTGGTTCTGCTGTAGGTATCTTCCTGTTAAAAGGTTGTTTTTCCTCTCCACTGTCGCCACAAGCATGGTTAGTGTGAGGGATTGCTTTGGAGTCAATGAGTCAATGCAATCAACTGGTTTTCATTAGATAGAAAACTTTCAAATTGACTGGATGATCTTGTTGAACTGTAAAGTGCCTTGAGATGACGTGTTTTGTGAATTGGCGCTATAGAAATAAACTGAATTGTTATATACCAAGTAATAAACTGTATTTTACCAGATATTAAACAAATTAATTTATTGCTGTCTGCGAAATTAACATGAGTTACCTTGTAATAACGCTTTTAAATCTAAGAGGTATGACTTGACCTTGCCTGCCTAAAATTTGAAGCAGAGTACTCACCAAAATTCTCCATAAAGTTTTCTTGTTACCTAGTAATATAGTGTAACTAACTATATTATTACCAGGTTATTACATGGTTATTAATGTACTGTAAAAGAAAGCTTTACCAAATAACTGTTGTTAAATTGAAGAAGGAAGGTAAAGGGAGGGTAAAGGGAAGATGATTAACCCGGGACGACGTTAGAATGTGGGAGAAGGTGGAGGAAAAGGTTTGTAAGGAGGGCAATCGCTGCAAAAACAGCCAGAGGGCAACAAAACAAGGTGAAGGGAGGGAAAAGGGGATAGGAAGACCTGCAGAAACAAAGGGAGACAGCACAAATGTTAAAGAAAAGACCAGCACTATCTCACAGCCTTGATTCACACAATTTACACCAAAAAGTCAAATTGAGGTTTCTTTTTTTTCTATGTACCGCATTCAAATTTTCAAATATTCGGTGATATCAAGGCCATGATGTAGCTGGGAAAGGATCCTTAAGGATGGGAATGGAAACATTAACTGAGTTTAATTCAAATAAAACTGATTTTAAAGATTCATTCTCCCTGGAGCATAAATGCTAAAGAAAAGACTATTTCTATCATGTTCAGATTACAAAAATAATTTCTATTGAAATGGAATTGCAAAAATGTTTAAATATAGGTATTTTTTTTCTTTTTCATGAGGATATAGAGGAGTTTCCTCCTGAAACGAAAAAGTCTTACAGTGACATTTAAAAGGAATTTAACCACATTGGCTGTTCCTATCAAAAAATATATATATCTGTTTCTGTTTCTTAATATAAAACAATTCATGCAGCAGCTCCACTGGACCAGAACACTGGCTGCCTCACCATCATGCCATTTAAAAATATAATTAGAAAAAATATGTGAATCACACCGTCATTATTATTCATTAAAATACAGTGGAAAGCTGTACTAAATATGATTTAATTTATAAGAGGTCAGAATATCATTCAAAATGCAATTCTTAATGCCTAATAAATGCATGACTGACAAATAATTAAACCTTTCTTACCCGATTTCCTTTATGTCCTTCTGGTCCTTTTAAACCCTGCAAAGACAGATGTGATACAAATATGATTTTTTTTTTTATCCGTGTATAGTTGCTCTATACAAATACACTAATGTGCAATTTATTAAAATATTTCTTCTCCTGAGTGGAAAAACAGCATTGTTAAAACAAGGCTACCAGCAAACAGAGCAACTACTGGACTCTTACTGAGGCCCCGTCCACACGAAGTCAAAACGAATACGAAAGGCTAATATTTTCCAGAACGTTTGTCGTAAAGACGGAGACGTAAAATAAATGTGATCGTCCACACGAATGTATGAAAACGCTCCAAAATGTATGCCAGGCCTGTAAGTGGCACTGTGGTGCCAAAGCAAAAATAGGCGACGAAATGTTGGGCATGCGCACTAATATTTATACAGGGTTGCCCTGCGGGTCCATTTTCGTGGTTCAGTCAAATTCAGGTGCTGAACTATGTCGTCTATATTGCTCTGTTCTTCCTGGAGATATTCCAGAAGAAGAAGATTCTGTTGTAAGCCAGACAGCAGGGTGAGTAGCATGAGCAGCAACCATTCAACACAGTACGGCGCCATTGTTGTTGTGATACTGTGTGGCGCATGCGTGTTTAGAGGCGACGCTATGACGCATGCGTGTAAAAAAAAATGCGGTTAGAGCTTAAAGATGGAAACGCGAAAACGGCATTTCAAAATCTTCCCACTCTGAAGGCTTAATAAAAAAAAGATCGTTTACAGACCCCCGAAACGCCGGCTTCGTGTGGATGAGAGGCGGGTTTGGTGAAAAATTTGTGCGTTTAGGCCAGGGTTCGGCTTCGTGTGAACGGGGCCTGAACCAACTCAGTGGTTCAACCAAATAGACTCCATGTACGGGACCCTGGTGAGCAGCGGCAGGATGAGTTGCTGCAGCCGGGCCCCCCTGATGCTGGATTCTGTCACGGATGACACTAAGTGTTCACTTGACTCTCGAAATGCATCAATCTTAACTTGTAGGAGTAGAAAACCCAACTGTTTCCTGCATTTTGTGCACCTTTTTTTCCCAGATGGACTGCATGGTCAATAGTCTGCTCCTGTGTTCCTTTGGTATGCAATACCAGGAGGACCAGTGTTCAGATTAGCAGGAGGGGGTTTCGCATATTGGGGGGCCCTAGGCAAAGACAGGCAGGGGCCCCTCTGAATTGAGAGACAACACATAAAACAGACCCATTCTACAGATAGAGAAATGTTAATAGAATAGACATCCATTATCTGTTCTAGGTTGTGTCCCTCTCTTCTTGTCCCTTTTCTTCTTGTTTTCCTCTCTCTGTTTTATACTCAGCTGACTTTTCATGCTGTCTCTAAAGGAATGAAAGATTTTTTCCGAGCACTAAGCTCACTTAGCTGATTGCTCCTTCCTGTGTTTCCAAAAAGGCAAAAGTAAATAACCCAGTCCTTCTTTTCCCTGTAGACAAGCCATGATCAGCTTATTTTTATCTTTTAAATAAGGAATTAGACCTTTGCCTCCAGCGCCTTAGCGTCGGGTGTTTTCTAAACAGCCCGGTGTTACGCCTGTAACAGATATAAGCTGCATCAACCCCCAAAATGAATCTAGATAAAAGAGTTTCATTACAAAAAACCTGTCAGATTTGTTTCTATTGTATTCCATCATCCATCTAGAGCTGAAAATGATTGAAAAGAAAAAGGAAACTAAAAAACTGATTATTTGCACTCATGTGATTCGGCGACTGCACAACTAGGGGCCCCGCAGGCATGGATGGACTGGGAATCCAGGGCCGTTGTCCAGCCTCATTCATTACTCATACAGGGTAATAATCTTGTTATCTCAAGAAATCAACAACTGTTTTTGCCTGATAATGAGATAATTGACTTGCTGTCTCAGGAAAACAATTAATGGTTAAAACCTGGTAACCAGATAGTTATGTCATTATCTCGATAAGGCAAAGGCAAAAAAAAGTTGATACAACCGCTCTCGGCTTCCGTAGTCCTGCTTTGTGAGGATCCAATTGAAAAATGTAATTAAACTAACTTTTATCAATCAAAAGTTGTTCTTTTTAGTTCCTTCAGCAATGACACACATCCAAACCAAGCAGAGGAACAGACTGGATGTAGAGAACAGCCTGGGATCAGCTGTTTGTCACACTGAGCTCATCAAAGCAGCTCAGGGGTCTTGATGAGAAGAAATAAAACTCATCAAGTCAGTCTGACTATAATTTTGTTCCTAATGCACCAATTTTAAATGTGATTATAAGAGAGTTACTCAGAGGAGCTCCAGTTTTATAAATACAGGTTTAATATATGATTTTATTTTGTAATTATGTCGATTGTTTGCTAACTTCCACGGAACATATTTATGTAGTTTTTTTATTTGCAATGGAAATAATAAAATGCCTAAGAATGAAATCCCAAAGATTAAAAGATAAAGTTAAGATTTTCCGTCATGCTTCATGCCTACTGGGGTCTCCAGCTGTCAATGGGCGAGAGGCAGGGTACTATCTGGACAAGTTGCCAGTCCATCAAAGGACAACACAGAGACAAACAACCATTCATGCACACACTCACACCTAAGGACAATTTAGAGAAGCCAGTTAACCCAGTCATTTTTTTGGACTGGGAGGAAGCCGGAGTACCCGGAGAGAACCAATCCATGCTCAGGGAGAACATGCAAACTCCATGCAAGATTTGAAGCTGGGAATCGAAACCTGAACCTTCTTGCTGCAAGGCAGCAGTGCTACCCACTGCGCAGCCCTAGTTTTCATTTTATAATCAGTAATTGTACATTACACTTTTGGGTAATCATTAATACAGAGAGGGGTACTCATGGTAAGACAAAATGCACAAAGGGGTGCAGAAGTAAAAAAAGGTTGGGAAACACCTTGTTTGTAGTATACAGGCTGTAACGAGGAGTGATCAGCCTCTTAGGACCACCTCCCGACCAGGAATCATAAGGTCGGGAGAAAATCCAACATGTTTGAAATTCAGTCGGCAGTCCTGAGGTTTTCATGAGCAAATCCTGCTGTAGAAGCAGAGCTTTGAACCGATTTACCAGAACCTCGTGCACTGCGCGTGTGCAAACATTGATGAGTCCGACCAGCACCATCTCACTGCAGAGCTTAGTCCGACATGTGGTTTTTAGACATAAAATGTGAGCAGGTAGATCGCATCAGTACAGTGGGAGAACACAAATCATGAACTGCGAACTTTTAAAAGCTGTGGTTTCATTGTAGAGATTGAGTTGTAGCTGCGTGCAATGATTGAAAATATCTTACAATGTTTGCCCGGCCTAACTGCAGAGGAGGAGTATATATGCTTAACAAAACAATGAATGGAGTAATCAACTGATTGGGAGCAGGTGACACAAAATGGAAAAGAAACCAATGACCCAGAAAACACAGAAGGACATAAATCAAAGTGTAACTGAAAACTCAAAAAGAAACAAAACAGAATCAAAGAGTCCAGAATCGGGAGGGAAAAGCTCTACAGAGAATGAAAAAGTTCTAGATATTTGCCGGCCGTTGTATTCTTTATTTTGCCATGTGGGTTCACTCCATCTTATGATTTCACTTTTAATAAGGTGTTCTCTTTATTTAATTGTCATTTTCTTCGGTTCATTGAGAATAAAATGCAACCTGAAATCTGATTAGTTCATGTTTATTCCACCATATTTTTGTGTAAATAGATATAATTTAAAGCTACAGTGTGTAACTTTTAGCGACATCTAGCGGTCAGACTGAAGACTGCAGCAACATGAACATCTCCCCCCCACCGCTTCTCCTCCCCAACAGTACGGCGAGCGTTACGGGACAAAATGTCTTCCACGACGTCCGCATCACCTACCTTCTCAAGTAATGAGGTTTGTTTACATAGATAATTTTACAGATAGTATTTCATTAGTCTGTGTAGGGTATAGATTTCATGTAGACTTAAGATAATAAATATACTCGTTATTTTTTCTACATCGTTGTGACGTTTTGGCGATCTCGCAATTGCTAGTTTGTTGGCTCTGCGCTGCCGTAGCGCATAGATGCGAGACCCGCTCCTATGTAATTATAAATAACGAATTCTAAGGCAACGCAAATATTAAGGTTAAGAGGCTGAGCTCGTAGATGATGATAAATAACATAGTTATGTATAATATATTACATTTCTGACTGTATATCCCTGTAATTATTACACACTGTAGCTTTAAATCAAGGCACCCATAAAACACGAGTTGTTTTTTTACTACTACTGTATGCACTTTTTACAGTAAAAAATAGTGTTCAACCATTTTTACCAATTCCAGGTAGGCAATAAAAAGCTCTACTGGATTCCCTTTGTATTAGTCTTTTTCCTGTTTCACAAAGGTAGGCAGCAGCTTCACAAAGCCATGATGGCAATTATTTTACATCCAAGTAGTAGTTCTTCATATATACACACACATCAATTTCAAACAGATGGTATCAGCATCGGCCAATAGTGCACAGCCGGGTATCGAGGCCAAAAAATGGCATCAATGTAACACTAGTAAAAAATGTACAAAACAAAAAAAAAAACAAACAAAAAAAACGGACATTGTAAAAATTATACAGAGGTCACGGATTAGCGGACACCGCGGCAGATCCAGAACTCCTACATAAACACATTCTCAGAAAAAGTAGTTTTTATATATTAACAAAAATATAAAGTTGACTAATAGCTTTTCCATTATTAAACTGGTACATTATTTTTTTAGGTTTGTGACGCCATATTGGACCATGTAAAACACAGATTTACCTTCACAAAGCATCAGAAGGGCAAGATTTATGTACAAAAAGTAAACCTGTATATGAAATTATATATATTTTTTAATAAAGTATTTTTATCATGTTTTTTGTTGTTGGCATTCATATAAATATACTGGTGTGATAACTTAGTACATGTTCAATAAATTTTTGGTATACATCTATTTTTAATTTATAGCCCCCCCCCTTGAGAAAACTCCACCAGCCGCCACTGGATACAATACTGACAACTGTTGGCAAAGTTGCTGAACTCCATGTTTACACAGACTTTCAGTAATGATGCCAATAACTTGAAAAAATTGGTGGTTTTATACAAAATGAAGTGTCCAACTTACAGGGATGCCTTGAAGGCCAATTGGTCCTGGCATGCCTGTATCTCCCTTTTCACCCTGTTGCAATATGAAAAAAAAAATGTAAAATGCATTAACAATCTAATAATTTTATACATACTTTCAAGTGTGAGAATTAATAAAATGGTTAATTACTCTCTCTCCCTTTGGCCCTGCAGGCCCCGGTATACCTGTTGGTCCTATGAGACCCTGTTACCACAAAAAAAAAACAAAAAAAAAACACAAAAAATAACTAAATAAACACCTTAGGGCATGCATGACAAAATAAAAGACTTCTAATATGTTAAATTAGTAAATCAGCAATATGTATGCTGAAGATTACCCATATTTAAAACACACTTTCTTCCAATTTAATGGACAAGGTTTGAAAAGTTCAAGAAGGTTTAATTCTAGATTAAAGTTTCACCTTTGTCATTTTCTGGATAGATCGCAGAAGAGGGTTTGAAACAATAAACTAACCACATACATTACGTTTTTCTAAGGTATTCCTGGCAGATTTTGAAATAACCGTTTAATTCTATAAACATGATCAATTTTAAATGCTCCAAAGAGAGGCCTAACTTTAATCTGATAGAAAATCTACGGAGGGAGGTAAAGAACGTGTTGAAAGCATAGCAGGAAGGTGTTTCATTCTTAATGACATGGAGAGCATTAACAGAAGAGCATTAACAAAAGAAAAAAAAGAAAAAGGTCCATGTACATGCCGGCCATTCGATTTTGGTTTAGTAATGAGAAATTTAAACTCAGAAAATTGTTTTCTGATTTCCATATAAAATAAAGACATAGAAAAAAAAACAAAAAAAACAATGTTTTTGTTTTGAAACCACAAATCGAGAAACAAAATGACCCGTTATCCATTTTTCAAAAATGTAAAATAAAAAAAACTAATCTAGACATCCTGTCCTGATTCAGCTCCCCTCTTCATCAGATTTGTGTGTTTGTCCACACCACTATGGTTGTGGTAAAATAATCAAATATATTCATACTATTGCATCCCTTGACACCTCCGATAAATCTGCCTCATTATTGTTTTTACTGCATGTACGACATTTTGGCAGTAATGATGGATTCTTTAAAACCCAAGCATAGAGCACTGTCATTTCAAGAAAGTCGTGTTACCGATACAGGAGTTGTTTCTAACTGACTGATTCACTAAACTGTATTTAAAAACATATCTGTCAACATGATGCATGAATAAAATTTCTAATCTTTTGCAGTTTATCAATAAAATGATCAAGAATTTTAGAGCAGCCTAAAAGGAACAGGAACGTTTTAGCAGTTGCGTTTTCAATTTAATTTTCTGTCATACCTTTCCTCTCAGTTATCACTCAACTTATCTGAATTAAAGTTAATTTCAAATTGACTTTTTTTTTTTACTGTTTTTATTGTTTTAAAAATATAATTTGAAATCCACAAGCATCCTCACTCACATTTTCCCCTAAAATTTCACGTTATGATAAATGTTTACATTACTTATTAAGATGTTTTCAATTTAAACATTGATATGAAATAATACAATTTAACCTACAATAAATTAAATTACATTGTACTAGGTCATCAAATCAATTCAGTTTATTCTGTCCAATCAGCTGCCTGTAGTGTCTATAAATGTCCAGCAGGTGTCATTATTCTGTGAGACAGCATCAATGCAGCATCAATACAGTTTGGCGATGTGTCCAAACCCTTTAAGATGCCTTAATAGCATCACGATTTGGCAGTAAACCAGAAAATACAAAGAAGCCCACACCCCAGCGAACTTCTAAATCAGGCATCCCTAAAGTCGGTCCTCAAGGGCCGCAGTCCTGCAGGTTTTAGAGGTTTCCCTGCTTTAGCACAGCTGATTATGATTATTTCAGCTGAGGAAAAGCCTGTTAATCAGCTTTCAATTAAAATCAGCTGTGCTGGAGCAGGGAAATCTGCAGGACTTTGGAGATAGCTGTTTTAAACAGTACCACTCTACACCAGGAAGTAAAACATGAGCCTCGAGTCAGGCCATCAGATCCTATTTATTTCAGTGCAAAATGTTTTTTTTTTTTTTTTTTTTTATTGGAATAAAATCACCAAACTGGCAATAAAAAATTTAAATACAACACAATGTCTCTATGCCATCGCTATGACTGCCCTGGGTCACTACCAAAACAAAACAGGGAGGGGAGGGGGAGCGACAGGGACAGTGAAAAGGGACGATGTTTCTAAGCGTGAAGAAATGTACAGGGCCGTGAGTAGCGAAGAAACAGGGAGCAATTCTTTCGGGATGGAAGAAGGAAACAGTGAAAATTAAGAAGATTGGAAGAGACCAGAAACTGAGAAAAAGCTTAAAGAGCAGAGATCAATTGAAGGGGAGCCCAGTTCAGAACAGTCAAGTGATGAACAATCTAGAAATTCCACAGGAAAACTAAATGATTACTAAGTCATAATGAAACTAGTCAATCAGGGAGACTACTTAGCAGACTGGAATCAGATTCAGTTAACAAAATCGATAAACTACTTGTAGGGGAAGTCTGAAGTGCCAGAATACTGAATAGTGAAGACCTGTTAATAAACTGCAGATACAGTCTCAACAAGGCAAAGCTATATGCATTAACAAGATGAGGGGAAAGAGTTCAGTGCAGCTTGGTGGAGAACAAAATGATTAGCAGGGGAGTCATTGTTCCTCTAACAGTAACTGATAAAGAGATTCTAGAAAACATAAGCGGTGCAAAAGTAAAAGAAGTGAAACGGTTAAAAACAACAAGAAATGGAGAAAGGTGTGACAGCTTATCTGTGTTGATTAAATTTTAAGAAGAACATTTATCATATAAGGTTTTCATTGGTTATATGAGCGGCAATGTCAGAATGTACAATCCTCCTCCTCTGAGATGTTTTAAATGCCAAAAATTCGGACATATAGCAGCAATATATAAGGGAAAACAACGATGCGGAAGGGGTGCTGGAGAGCATGAATATGGAAAATATGGGAAAGGACAAAAAATTAAACGCTATAACTGTGGTGGAGAACAGACTGCTGCAGATCATGGTGAGCAAAAGATCTGAAGAAATAAGAAAAGTGAAATTAAAACTTGGAATAAGTTATGCTAAAGCTGCAAAGAGAATCTAATCCCAGTCAGAAAAACCCAAATCAACAGTGGCACAAATGACAAGTGCAAAACCTTTGGAGGAGTGTCCCAAAATTGCAGAAGACTCGTTAATTGTAAAAAAGAAGGATTTTGAACTGTGGAGTAAAAAATGTTGAGGGATGTCTGTTCTTAGCCTCACAGGCTCCAAATGAATGCATGAAGGGGAGGATTGCTGTTTTGAGAAGATCCATCTGGCCACTGAAAGATAAATTAACCTAATAGGGAATGTCCTCGATTAACTCGTAGTTTTGCTTCAATGTTCAAGTTTGAGAAAGTTAATTATGCAGGGGGTGGGTTGGTTCCCCTGGGGGGAATGTGTGTCTAAATTTGTATAAATGTATGTACTGAAATGCCGCAGTCAGAGAGCCCTATCTCTCCATTCGAGGATGTTAAACAAATTTAAACCTTATTTTGTGCAAGAAATGCCTCTACCTCAGCTTCCTAACTTCACAGTACTTTTCATGGTAGAAGTGATCAATCGTAGTGCTCAGACAACAAATAAAACCGAAAACAATCTAAATAGTGAAAGACTGGGGGTGACGATAATATAACGACAAATTACAAATTATGAGGACAAATTTGATTAAGCAAATATTATTTAATTACGTTGGATTAAATGAAACAGTTAGAAAAGTAATTTTTTATTGCCTGCGTCGAGGACTAAGGCCTCGACATGGGTCATGCACTCTAACCACTCGTCCACCAAAACACACCCTGTTAAGACATCTGTACTAGTAAAAATATATTTTAGATGTCAGAAATATTTTTTTTAGATATCTGCAATGTTTTCTAGATTCTTGATATCTGAAATAAAAATAATGACCAGTAACAACTTTATTACTGAGATTTGAAATTCATTTTTAGACATCCAGGATGTTTATTTCAGATATCTGAAAGTAACTCATATGAATGGGGAAAAGTGACATAATTTGTACTAGTAAAATTAAATTTCAGATATCTGACATGTTCATTTTAGATAGGAGGAATACTATTAAAGATATCTGAAATACAAACAAATATATATATAAGTAGATTTGTAGATATCTGAAATGTAGCTCGTACTAGTACAAATTGGGTCTAGAGTGCTTAGAATTGAATTTCAACTGGTAGAAATGTAATTAGTTATATCTGACTAGGAGTATTGTACTTGTGACTAGGTAGAATACTTCAGTGCTATCTACAATAGAAATGTGACTACTCAGCGTGCCTATTTTATGTTAAAACAGAGCCTCATTATTCTGAAAGCATCTAAAACTGCATTTTAGATAGACATTAATAAAATAGAAATATCTAGAATTCTAATTTAACTGGTCATAAAATAAGAGGTTGATATCTGTAATTATATTTCTACTGGCAGAAATATATTTTAGATGTCATTAATTGGATTTCTGGATATCTAGAATGTTATATTCATTGTTGATATCTGAAATAGTAATTTTAACTAGCAGTAACTATTATGGAGGTCTGAAATTAGAATTCATCCTGGTTAGAATTAATTTTTAGATAGGAAGGATGTTTATTTTAGATATCTGGAGGTAAAAGCCCAATACACATTAATGAGAAACGTGACATCATTTGTACTAGTATGAATTACATTTCAGATATCTGAAATGTTTATTTTGACTAGGAAGAAACACATTTGAGACACCGGGATTACATATTCACTCAAGCTAATAAATGTCAAAACGGCATGCCATAATACAGCACTGGGGCTTCCTCAACAGCCAATACCACACCGTGATGTCACAAACCAGTAGGTGGCAGTAGTGTTCTTTGACAAACATGGATGCCTCCAGTAAAGCACATTCAAATGAAAATTACTCTTAACTAAAAACACTCATTTATTGAACAGTATGTAATAATTTTATATTCAGAAGTCTATATTCTGAATATAACCGGACTTTTCCTTTAAAAGCTGTTTGTGACCACTCAGAATTATAGTAACTTACTGGACTGTTCATACGATCATTTTACCTAAAAGTCACAGACACTCATTTTATTGTGTAAAATTGTCCCAAAGTAGAGATGTAAATTTAAAGAAAAATTAACCAGCAATAGGAAAAAAAAAAAACAAGGAGAGTGGTAGTTACTTGCAAGCAGAGTTTGAACCTCATAAACAGATTCTGATCGAAATAGAATTTAATTGTTAAAGGGAATAGGAAAAGGAAGACATGCAAAATTCTCTACTTTTGAAGAATGCAATTTTTAAGCAAATATATATTAAAATAAATAAAAGAGACAGCGTAAAAGTTGAAAGGTGAAGTGGCAAAAATGAAGCTCAGATAAAAGAACGAGAGATGAAGAGAGGAAGGGTTTGTGCGACCAAAACAGGACTCATGCCACTCACCACTGCACCAGGTTTGCCGTCTAACCCATGAGCCCCCTGTATAGTGTTACACAGTTAGAGGGCAGAGAGGATGAAGGGAGTGGGTAGGATTGGGGTTGGGGGTGGTGAGATAAGGAGTGGGATTAGATGAGGTGAGCGAAGCTGTGACTGGTAACAGCAACAAATATTCAATGACAAAGAACAAATGGCAATAAAACCACTGAAGGTTAAACCAAACAAGTTGACCATTTTAAGTTTCCCTCTTTCTCTTCTTTCTGTCTGTTGAGCTGAGTGTAGTACTATAAAAAGGCAAACTCTAAATGTGTAAGACGAAACATTTTGAATGGGTCGAGGTCATTTCTTAGAAATGTTTAAATAGATTTTTTCATTCAATTATAAGTTTCACTTTTATTCTTATCTGGTACATTTTCTTTTCAACATTTAAATGGTAAAAAATCCAATTAATGCAAACTACAAAAAAGTAAGCTAGTGAAGATTCTCAGTCATCCAGGTCATAGTCATTCCAAAATAGTTTAAAAAAACAATCCACTGGACTTTGTTTCCAAGTTTGAAGATGTTTCGGCTCCCATCCAGGAATATCATGGAAGAGCAACCCCCTCTGGACAAGACTCTGCTGTCCATCTACACCTTATGGACAAAGGACATTCTTTTGAGGACCAGAATGTTCACATTTTGGACAAAGAAGACAGGTGGATTGAGAGGGGCTTGAAGGAAGCCAGCTATGTTAGGAAAGAAAAAACAACCTTAGACATAAGGGATGGACTCAGATTTCAGCTTTCAAAAATCTACAATGCAGCAATTGAGTTGATTCCTTCCCGCTATCATCGCAACCCCCACCCCTTTACAGGGGAACAGAAGACCCTGCCTATTCAGCCAGGCCAACAATTCCCTTTAACGACCCCGCTTTCAGAGACATTGACAGGTATAGGGCATTGCAGGATAACAAAGAAACCAAACTACCCTCATTCCAAAGGGGTGGACCCGTTCATCTGTTTCAATTTGCATGTTTTCTAAGCCAAATCAAGGCTTTGTTGGGCTACTTCTGACAATTTGAATTGAAAGAGCTTCCTGGATGGGAAGCAAAACATCTTCAAACTTGGAAACAAAGACCAGTGGATTATTTTTTTTACTTTTTTGGAATACAAAAATGTAAGCTTTACATTTTCATGACATAACACCTCCAGTGTTATGCTCTGAAGAGACGGATGCTAACTGCTACAGCTGGACACGCCTCATCAACCAATCAGAGAAGCTGATGTGGGAGCTGGCAGGGAGACAGACGCAGCACTGCTGATGCAGAGCGCTATGATCACTCTGCTATGATCACTGAAACTGTTAATTAAAGCCTGAATTAACTTAAAATGTTGAAACCTAAACTGTACAAGCATCAAAAATGAAGCAGCACATGCGTTTTTGCTGCTCCTGCTGCTAATTGTCTAAACGTAGCATAAAATTCTCTTCCCTTTGAAATAACTAAAACATTAACCCTGGCATCTAAATATGGGAGCTTACCCTGATGACACTGCCAACTTCCTACGGCCAGTGGATAACCAGCTTTCAAAATGACCAAAAGCAGCAGCAGGTTGGCTAATCCTTCAGTCAACCACTCCATCACTACTATTTACTTAGGACTTCTCAACATTAGCTCACTCATAAGTTTGGGACTTCTCGACGATCTCCTCACCGACTGTATGTTTCACCTTCTTTGCCAGATGGAAACCTGGCAACCACCTAATGACTGCTTTTAGCTCATCAGTTTAACCCAACCTGGCTTTGTTGATATCTCCCAACTGTGTGAGACAGGCCACGCAGGTTGGGTTCTCCGTCTGGTTTCCATCCCAGCTCTAACCTCCATAGAATGTCTCAGGTGTAAAATTCCTGAACATATACCCACTATCAGTGCTGAATTTGACCTCCCCCTTAAACCTAACTGTTACTTTTGAATAGTGTTGCACCGATGCCATTTTTTGGCTCCAATATTGATACCCTACACCTGGCTGTGCAGTATTGGCCGATGCCGATACCACACCGATACCATCTGTTTTAAATTGATGTGTGCGTGTATATATGAAGAACTGCATACTACTTGGATGTAAAATAATTGCCATCATGGCTTTGTCAAGCTGCTGCCTACCTTTGTGAAGCAGGAAAAAGACTAGTACAAAGTTAATCCAGTAGAACTTTTATTGCCTACCTGGGATGGGTGACAATAGTTGAATAAACTTTTGGTTCTCAAAATGGTACCGGTGCCCTATTTGTTGGTACTTGCCGATACTGATACCACCATTTTGGTGGTCGCAGGGGTAGCAGCTTCAGTAGGGAGGCCACTACATCCCTCTCCCCAGCCACATGGGCCAGCTCCTCAGGGTGAACCCCAAGGCGCTCCCAGACCAGCCAAGAAACAAAGTCCCTCCAGCGTGTCCTGGGTTTCCCCATGGGTCTCCTCCCGCTAGGACGTGCCCAGAACACCTCACCATGGAAATGTCCAGGAGGCATCCTAACCAGATGCCCAAGCACGCTTCACGGCTGACGCCGCACCAATCGGCCTATCAATGTCCTGCTCCATCTTCCCCTCATTCATGAACAAGATCCCAAGATACTTAAACTCCTCAATTGACGGATTTCCGTGCACACACAAACGGACAAACTCTTTTCTCTGCTGAGACCTGCTACTCTGGTCTCAGCACCTCCAGCTGCTCTGATGGTGAACCTAAAAAAACTGATCATTATTCAATTTCATTCACATGCTCTACACTATGCGCATTTCCTATTTGGTACCTAATGGCAGAAACTCTGGCTGTAGTGCCGTCCACAACGCCTGGCACACCTCGGACACTATACCAGACACAGTGCAGGATGCTAGTCTGTAGCTCTGTGCGACGGTCTGTTGGTTTGCCCCAGAAGCCAAAACACACAGCGCCACGGCCAGTCTTTCGGGAACACTCATGGGTGAGCTGTGTGTAAGTCCGGCGTTAAATGAGGGGTTGTAGGCGGCGAATAAGCTCGTCTAACCGACACACGGACACCTACAATCCTAGCTAGTTGGTGATTGTTCCTCTTACGTAGTAGCGTGGAATAACATAGCACAGGCCACACTTCAAAATTGGGCATAAATCAAAAATTTCTGTGTAATACCTGCAACAAGCTAACTGCTGCGGGAGTATACAAAGCCCTTTAGACCTGCCTCTTCCATCCACATTGTGGCACCTCCTGCCAACTCATCACCATGAGGAGCAGAAATTTCTCCTGCTCTGCTCCCAACCTCTGGAATTCACTCCCTGATATTCGTAAAACTTTACTCATCAAAGCTCATCTGTTCCCGATGGCAGACCTCCACTGATTTTAATTTAGTGTATATGGTATATTATGGCTTGTTTAAAAGCATGCTTTGATATCCTGAAAGGTGCTTTAAATAAAATAATTATTTTTATGATGATTTCCCTTAAAACTGGAACCATTTTCAGGATACTTAAAGCAACTGTTTTTAGGGTAGGGAGGGCAGCAACCATACTGCCGACAGGATGACAAAAAATCCCTAACTCAAAAGAAAGCTTTCTTAACCAGCAGTCATAAAGTACACACAACGATGAGAAGCATGCAGTAAACACCACCACTCTCCAGAAACACAATATTAAAATACTTAGCTGTTAAAAAGGAAAAAACATATTTTTAATAACTTAAAAGATAAACTTACAGGAAGTCCAAGATAGCCTCTGACTCCTTTGTCACCTTTCTGACCCGTCTCTCCCTTCTCTCCCTTGATGCTGATACCTGGGTCTCCCTTGAAAAGATAAAAAACAAAACAAAAAAGTGTAAACAGAGACTTAATAGAGAAGAATTAATAAGTTATGTAGTACATGATATGTAGTTATGTTTGATGGGATACTTTCTCATTTGAACAGCCCTTTTCCTGATCACTTCCCTAGACTTCCCCACTGTCCTACAGCATAGAGTATATACCAATAAGCCATAATAGTACTTTTTTCAGAAACAGACACATAAGAGCTGTAAAAGATTATCTGAGATATTATTTGAAAACATTTATTTAAAGGTTATTAATTAATTTCCAAAGATCAACCTTTATCTACCTTGGCCACATTGTGGTTATTGTGATTATTCCAAATCCAAAATACTCAGGTTATACTGACCTATTTTCTGCATTTGTGCTGCTATACACAGACTGCTGGAGGACACAGGGACTCCTTTTAATCATTCTATCTGTATTCACCCTTCTGTAGTATTTGTTACTTTAATCTCTAACATTCTGCTCTCTCTGCTTTTTCCTATAGTAGCTTCATCTGGTCTGTTCTTGGTTAGCTGTGATTCCGTCCTGGAGAGAAATATCAGCTGTGCTGCTGCCATCATTGGAGGTTTATTCCTGTTAAAATAGAGTTTTTCCTCTCCCTTGACGCTACAAGTATGCTTGGTGTGAGGGATTGCTGAAGAGTCGATGAGTCGATGCAATCAGCTGGTTTTAGAAGGAAAACTGAACCAATCTGACTGGATGATCTGGTTAAATTGTCTCTGTAAAGTGCCTTGAGATGACATGTGTTGTGAATTAGTGCTATAGAAATAAACTGAATTGAATTAAAGCTGTTGTGCCTGATGTACACTCTGTGTCCAATCCACATGTTATACTGTCACAGATTCCTCCTAATGTTTCCCTTTTCTCTGCAAAAAAAATCATGCTGTTTATTTCTACTGACATGGTGGACTGGGTGATGTGTTAGGAACCAAAGGATGCCACATCATTTGATGGAAATGAAAATTATCAACCTGCAGAGGGCTGAATTCAAAGACACCCCAAAAATTACAGTGAAAAAATAATGCGGCAGGCTAGTCCATTTTGCTGAAATTTCATTGCAGCAACTCAAAATGGTATTAAGTAATTTGTATGGCCTCCATGTGCGTGTATGCATGCCTGACAACGTTGGGCTATGCTCCTAATGAGACGATGGATGGCGTCCTGGGGTATCTCCTCCCAGATCTGGACCAGGGCATCACTGAGCTCCTGGACAGTCTGAGGTGCGTCGGATGGATGGAAACATAATGTCCCAGAGGTGTTCTATTGGATTTAGGTCAGGCGATCGTGGGATCCAATCAATTGTATAAATTCCTTCATCCTCCAGGAACTGCCTGCATACTCTCACCACATGAGGTCGGGCATTGTCGTGCACCAGGAGGAACCCAGGACCCACTGCACCAGCATAGAGTCTGAGAATGGGTGCAAGGATTTCATCCCGATACCTAATGGCTGTCAGGGTGCCGTTGTCTTGCCTGTATAGATCTGTGCGTCTCTCCATGGATATGCCTCCCCAGACCATCACTGACCCACCACCAAACCGCTCATGCTGAACGATGTTACGGGCAGCATAACGTTCTCCATGGCTTCTCTAGACCCTTTCACGCCTGTCACATGTGCTCAGGGTGAACCTGCTCCCATCTGTGAAAAGCACAGGGCGCCAGTGGCCGACTTGTCAATTCCGGTGTGCTTTGGCAAATGCCAATCAAGCTCCACGGTGCGGGGGCAATGAGCACAGGGCCCGCTAGAGGACGTCGGGCCCTCAGGCCACCCTCCTGAAGTCTGCAACAGGCTTGTTTGGCGTCCACAGGAGCAACAGCAGATATCTGCTCAGGTGTGCTTAGCTCCTCTTTAGCTCACGATACAGTAGCAGCCATTCAAAATGGCCCTTCCCAGTCAAATGTCAGCCGAACGGCAGCCAACTTTCCTGCAACTCACAGCAAAATCCCCTCCAACTTTCAGCCACTGGCCTTTTCCTAGGTGTGCATTTTTTTTCTCTGACTTCACCCTTTCACTGAATTGATTGATGTTTAAAAATGAATTGTAGGGGACCAGCCATCAAGGAAAGTGGGGAGTTTTTTAAATGGCTACTACTGTATAACACATGTCATCTCAAGGCACTCAACTGAGTCAATTCATCATCTAGATAGAGTTGTTAAACATTTTCTATCTTAGGACAGCCATTGATTGAATGAGTCATTGCCTTGGGAGACATAGCAGAAAGGAAATTAAAGGTCAGGTACGATAGCTGATAAATCTGGGATATAAACAGAGGTGTCAAGTAACGAAGTACAAATACATTGTTACTGTACTTAAGTACACTTTTTAGCTATCTATACTTTACTCCATTACTTATTTTTCTTCCTACTTCTGACTTCTAATCATTACATCTTCACACAAGTATCTGTACTTTCTATTCCTTACATTTTTAAAACAAACGTTACTCGTTACTCTTAGCTTTATGTGCGCCATCCAATGCAGATCATTGGCGCCATCTACATCTAGCGAAAACTACTGTAATTGGACAAGTCACAAAACACTAACACTCATTGGTTAGCTAATGATCAAATTTATAATGATGCCAAAGGAAATCATCAGAAGCAAGCAGGTGTTCTTCAAACTGCTAACGTGAATTGTCTATGCCATGCTACAATGTTGGATTCAGAAAAAGATGTTGAAATGTCTGAAAGGTCGGACACAGGCGAGAGCGTATCGGGAGATGGAGACCAACAAGACCTCCCTCATCCTCATTCATATAGTGGCATCTGGCTGTTTTTTTAAAGGTTACTTTATACTTTTATACTTTAAGTAGTTTTTGAAGCAAATACTTTTTTACTTTTACTTGAGTAAAGAGGTCTAGTTTATACTTCAACTTTAATCAGAGTGTTTTTAAACTGCAGTATCTATACTTCTACTTAAGTAACAAATGTGTGTACTTTTGAAACCACTGGATATAAAACAAAAAAAAAAAAACAAAAAAAAAAAACTGATGTTTAAACTGATGTTTAAAAGGAATTGTAGGAGACCAGCCAAGTCAAGGAAAGTGGGGAAATTTTGAATGGCTACTAGTGTGTCTCTTGCCGTGCCTCCAGGGCTGCCTCCTCACAGCTCTCTGTCATTTCCTTCTCGTATTTGCCTTTTTGGGCATATTTAAAGTAGATCCATTTCAAGTTAGCAGCTATGACTCATTCTTAGGCTTTTCTCTGGAGTAGACTGCACGATTTATTGAAAAGCAATACTATAGCCAAAAGTTACACAACTCCATCCTATGCAGCTTCCGAATCCCATGTTAATGACACAGAGATAGAACAGCAAAGGGCTGGTTATACTCCCGCAGCAGTGTGTCGCAGTAGCAGGAATGACGTAGATATTTTTGATTTATGCCCAATTTTGAAGCGCGGTCTGCGCTGTTATTCCATGCAACAACGCAAGAGGGACAATCAATGAGGCGGTGAGGAAGTGGGGGCATTTTTGTGCGACAACGGAGGGACATCAGGGTGAAAAGGAGCGGGGATCCAGGTGGTAAAAGGGTCCCAGCGTTCTCGCGCAGCTCGCTCTTCTAGCTGGTTCATCTTCACGAGTCATTTCCCACAATGGCGGGTAACACAAATAAAACAAGCCAGTAAGGTACAAAACAGGAAATACGCATAGAGTTGAGAGGATGTAGAATTGACCAATCAGAGGCCTCCTTTCTCCCCTCCCTGCGACGCTATGTGCGACACTGTCTGCAGTCACCTACAGTTTTGGGGAGGTGCACCAGAGTGTCTGCAGAAGGTGCATATCTGCGTTAACTGTTACGCACGTACAGCTTAATGGTCCCAAAATTTACCCTTGATGGACCCCTAGTTAATATGGAAGGTACAGTGATTTACGGTTAATCACCTGAACCCATTGCTTTCAGTCAGATAGATAAGATTCCACCCATCTGCAGCGAAGTTTACAATGATTCACGGCAAGAAATGGTGGTTATAGATCTCTAAAGACAGCAGCAACACAACTACTTCTATGTGTTTCAAAGAAAACACAGACAGCAATTTCTGTTGAATGGTGAGTTGTTGAAACATAACTGTTGGAGCCGTTTGAAACTATTTTTTGTGTAGTTGGAATCACTTGTAATTCCGGTTTATTTAAAGTCTGTGTGGGAGTTTTGGTTGTATTATTCTTTCGTTTGTGGTCCTGTAGTTTGTTTAATTGACCCAGTTGTTATCATCACATGCTCTTTATCATCCCCACTGATCCTGATGATTTAGAAGGTGTTCATAATTTTTTCCAGATTAGCCTGGTTCTTCTTTATTATCCAACAGCCTAAAGTGTAAAAAGGTTTATTAACTGATGTTTAATTTGAGGGCCTTCATCTATAGATGTTGGTTTATCTTTTGTATCATTGTATTAATTGTGTTTCTGATACTCATTGCCTTTCTGATTGATTAGAAATGTCTCCCTCTGTGTGATTATCTTGTAATCAACAGTGAGAAGTGTTAAGGGAAGTTTTACATGACTATAAAATTCTCTTGCTTCTTTTCCAAATCATATATATTTATTTTGGATGTGACTTCTTGTTATTACCTCATTTGGTAACTTATCGGTTTGGGTGTGTACGAATAAAGATCCAGTTTCAAACAAAATGGTGCCGTGACCAGGAGGAGACCTGAGGACAACTACTATGAGATTCTAGTAGAAACTAAATTGTGGTACTGTATGTCTTTACAGGAATTAAAGGAGAAGTCTGGTCATGTTCAGAATTCAAACTTCTAAAAGTACTTTAAATCTGAAATTATAACATACTGTTCAATAAATGGTGTTTCTAATTCAGAGTAATTTTCATTTGAATGTGCTTTACTGGAGGCATCCATGTTTCTCAAAGAACACTACTGCCACCTACTGGTTTGTGACGTCACGGTGCGGTATCGGCTGTTGACCAAGTCCCAGTGCTGTATCTGGTGTTTCTCACAACTAGACATGGGCAATGTGGAGTCAACAAATCATGTCTCCATGTCATGTATTTAATCTACCCAGCCAATTAACCAGGTGAGTCCAATCTGCACAGGTTAATTCACGGTGAAGATTGGACTCACCTGCTTCAGTGGCTGGGTAGAACAAATACATGACATGGAGATGACTTGTTGACTCCACATTGCCCATGTCTGCTCACAACGCGCTATTATCCAAGTCATCTTGAAAACAGTCTTCTTCCAAATGTTGGCTACATATTACGTGTTTTTTCTCTGGCCAGAAGTTCGATGGTAAATCCTCCCTCTTCAAGTTGGCGATCCAATGACCAACCCGTCCGTGGAGGATCAGGAATCAGAAAGGTGAAATAACTACATTTTTTCCCTTTTTACTTGATGTATTCCAGCATCCAGCTGCCATGCACGTGGGCATTGTCAGTTTCACTATAGCTCTGGTGAATTTCAATGGTGAAGTCCTCTGGAAATCTTCAATAATTGTTGTTGATTGCAGATGTGTCTAGTAGTTCCCATTGATTCTGCTTGTAAAGCGGGGAGAATGGCGCTAGGCTTACCGCACCTGCCATCTTCTGGCAGTGACGCCAAAAGGTGGCAGGAGGGAGGTGTTACTATATTTGTACAAAAATGACCGCTCCCAGACTCAGTGATCGCGACGAAAATTATTTTTATCTCTTCACTGACTAAATTCATTAAATCACCTCAAACATATTAGGTTTAGGTATAAATAATGATCCATTGGTCATTCCTTGCTGACCAGACTTTTCTCTTAAATGTGCTCCTTAAAGGGGAGGAGAGACCTTTTTCTGAAAGTTCTGTAGAACGTCTGTTTATGTCAGTTTGCTTCTTAAAAGCATCAAAAAGCCATGTATTCACAGAGTAAAGAGAAATGATTAAGGTATGCTAAATTAGGTTAAAGAATCTTTTGGATTTGGTTGAAGTCTTATTTGTTTCATGTCCGACTCTTCCTGATCAGGATACACAAAACATTTCTGACTGTATATTAGCAATACTCTTAAAATAACAAAATTTTCATTTATCACTATTTCTTTCTAACATACTTTTCTATCAGTAAAATTTTAAATTTTTAAGTTCTGTGGTTTAAAAAGTAAGCAGGCCCTGATAAACTATCTCCCTCTTCTCACAGGAATCATAGTGGTTGGACTGTGGCTATGGTTAAAAAACAACAACAGAAAACTGTATAATGATAATATCATGATAACAAAGAGACTCACAGGAGATCCAGATAAACCTAAGTCTCCTTTTTCACCCTTGGCTCCAGGGAAGCCCATGACACCACTTTCCCCTTTGGGACCTTGAGGACCAGCTGGACCTGAAGGACCAGGCTCTCCAGGCTTCCCCCTGGATCCCTGAAAATACATGAGTTCAATGTTCCTTAAATTAATATTAGTAACACTGATGATATTGAGGAAGTGTGTGTATTATTCGTTCTTTTGCATAAAATCTAAAATAAACTTTATTTTTATTTTTCTTCTTTCCAATTAGTTGGTTTTACAGACAAACTTTTTATAAACAAATACTAATGCACATTTTGTGTTATTTGTTAAAATATTTTAACCATTGTTCAGCTAGGGTAATATCTGAAAGGCGGTCAAAACTGGTTCTAGATGTTTTTAGGTTTAAATTTTTAACCATTGTTGGCTTCTATCTCATAATATTAGAGTTTAGGTAACTAGCTTTTAGCTACCCTATTTTAGGTATGATTAATGGACCCATGTAAGGACAGAGTGAAACATACATACTTTGATAAAAATAAAATGTAGAAAAGAAATAGTGATACCATAAATAAAAAAAAAGAACTGTTTGTGTCCACAGGTATGAATTTGATGTGGAAAATGTCCCTGAGTTCAATTCTGTTGTTGGTATTTATTTCTGGGTGATCTCTAGTTGGGTTTCTCTGTGACTATCTAAGAACCTCCTTCTCAGGCATAAACCCCAAAATAAAAATAAAAAAAATCTCCTTGATGGGGTAATATTTGAAACTGAATTACCAACTCAGTATGTAGTCAAGGGCTGTTTCTAAATTCACAAGAACGTGAGTACGCTAATTCTGACATTTCGAATTAAAAAGCTTCCTGGATGGGAAGCAAAACATCTTCAAACTTGGAAACAACGTCCAGTGGATTTTTTTTTAAGTTTGTTTAGAATTACAGCACAAATGTTCAGTAATTTAGCATCAGAGCATATAAATGGAGTGGAGCGCCACGCAATTTCCGCTCCCCGCTCAGGAGGATGTTCGCTCATTCGCTCTGCCGCTGAAAGTGGTACCAGAACACTCCACTCAAAATCTGTCAACGCTAACCTTCATTTTCCGGCTGCTACAGCAAAATCCCTCCACGCTCACTCAGATTTTCAGGAGAAGGCCTTTTCTGACATTTTTCCTTCATGTAATGATGCCAGGGCCCTGAGACACACGGCATTTGATTTAATGATGTGACCGATACATGAGTATTATCTACTGGCTGTTAAATTATTTCCCAGCTGTGAAAATAACGCCTCGCTCCATTCATGTTGCCCCACGTTTCTTATTTAAGTATTCATTTATTTTACTAGACTACATTAAAAAAGGTCACTTTGCATCTCATTGCAAATGAGATAACAGCGTATAATGCATGAATGTGATCCATGTTTAAAAACATGGTCTTACCACAGCGATCACTCTATGTAAACCCACTCTGTATAGTTAAGTATAGTTAGTGAATGTTTTTATGATATTTTATCTCACTTTTTATTACACAATATGCAATCCTTGGTCTTGGCGATTCCGTGGTAAAGTTGAAACATAGACTATTACAGATTATAGGCACAGACTACAGCATAGGATTTGGCCTAGGTTTTAAGTCAAACATGAATTTAAATAAAGTTGGAGCGAACTAGAGCGGAGCAAAATATTCGCTTCGGCCTTTGAATTGAAAACCGCTCTGCACTCAACCATATTTATTCTGCTTCGCTACACAGCTCGCTCCACGCTCCACCCACATGCACAAAAAAAAGTACCACTTTGGTTCAATGGGGGAGAGCTACGTAAAAAATTATTTTTAGGATATTTATCTTTGATGATGTGTGAATTTATTAGACCTTAATATTAGCTGCCTGTTGCGTGTCAGAACTGATGTTGTCCACAATATTTTATTTAATAAGTACAGTTCCTCTGTCTGGATTAGAGACTGACACGGGAGTGGATTTTCACTCCTGTCCCGTCCCACTCCCACAGAAAAAAATTGTGTCCCGTCCCGATCCCGGGCCAGAGTAGAAATCTAAATCCTGTCCCGTCCCACTCCTGGTGAAATTACTCCTGCTCCCATTCAGAATGACTCCCGCTCCTGCACCACTCCCATTCTTGTTGTTTTTATATTTTGACAAGGTTGGAGCCATGGATGTTTCCTCATCTGCTAACGTGTATGATGAATAATAAGATGATATGGCAGACTGGAGATGTATAAAATGCCTCTTTAACTGTTGATTGGGCCACTTCCTGAGATGTGAGCCCGGTTGGTAAGCAGCTGCCTTCTGTAACTCTAAGCAACTTCTCTGATTTGAGTAAGATTCCAATTTTTTACCAAAATCTGTTGTCATGTCTACTGGTTATTCAATACATATAAGTTATGAAGTGTTATTTAAAGAGTTTGTCCTGAGTGATCTCTTTTCAGGAAAAAGAACCGGAGAGAGAGAAAGCTCCAAGGTGTAGACACAGAGAGCCTAATCTTTAACATTTCTGAAACAGAGGTAGCTCAAATGGTCAATTTAACTTCACTAACTGATCATTCAACCTGTAAGCCAAGTGTGACACCCCAAGGGTTGGGGTGTCACCCGAGCACGCACAGGGCAAAGTTGAACATGCACAGAAACCCGGTGAAGCCTGCAAAGAAAAGGAGGGAAGCAAGAATAGAGGTGACAGGAAAGGGTTTGTCCGACCAGAGAGTGCGACCAGGCAGGTTTTAAACACTGCATGTCTCTCTGTGGCATCGGTCCTCTCTCTTTAAATTCTATTTAAGATCTGGAAAAAAGAAGTCAAAGTTAAACGTATTTAATTTTCATTCTCTAGTAGCAGGGTGAGATGGTTTGTTTGGGTAGAGAATTCTATCCAACGACTCCTGTGCACAAGAGCAAAAGTTGCCAGAGGAATCTCAAAGTAGCAGGAAGACAGTCAGTGGTTTCTAAACCAAGAATAACTACGCTCATAGAAGGCATCGTCACACATCTGTCTCCGCCATGATTCTGCCCTTTCTGAGCTTTTTGGTTCTGGTTTCATTTACACATTGATTTATGCCTTTCTGTGTTTTCCTGGTCATTGGTTTCATTTCCATTTTGTGTCACTCTAGTTTTTTATGGTTGTATTTGAGTTCTTATATTTCTTGTTTAGTCTCCATATCTGGGCTGTCATTGCCCAGAAGTGGTAATTGTTTTTCTGAAAGATTGTTTGTGAATAAATGCTTTTGGTTTTGTTTAAGTGTTATCTTTGAGTTTTCGTTGATTTTATTTCCATTTTGTGATTCTAGCTATTTGAGTTTTTTGGTATTTCTTGTTTGTCCTCTTGTGTCAGTCTCTTCCCTAGCTCCCTTCTAGACTCCTCTGTTCACACCTGCTCCCAATCTGCTGATTAGCCCGGTCTTTGTTTCTCTCTCCCATGTATGCACCTCCTGCTCAGTCACTGTTTGCTGGTTTGCCTTATGTCTTTGCCCTTGTTGTGAGTATTCCTGCTTTTCAGTTTTTTTGTGGATTTATGTTTTTGGATTTTTGCTTCTGTTGCCCTTTTTGGTTAATTAAATCTTCAAACCTTCACCCAACTTGACAGTCTGTAGTATTAAAGGCTATTTGCACAGTTTTAACTTGTTCCAGAAGTAGTTTTTTTAAACAGGCTGATTTGAAATGTGACTAAAGTAAAAAAAAAAAAAAAAAAAAAAAAAAAACATAAAGCTAACAAAAGATGACAATAGTTTTTTCAGGGTATCTAAAGCTAATAATGTGTGAGTATGAATGCACACAAAGTTATTCAAATATTACATTTACATATTCTATTCTGATTAAAAACCCCTAGATTAAAGAGGAGTTCTTGCTGAATGATGACAGCATAGATTACCTTTTCTCCATCCACTCCTGGAGGACCTGGTAGACCAACTTCTCCCTGTGGATAAAGTGGCTTTGGATTTATACATTTGCATATGGTTATAGCTCCTAAAATAAAAAAATACATATTTTTTTACATGAAGCTGACTGCTGTGTAATTAGTAGGAACAAAAATATCGGCCTGAGTGTCTGTGTCAGGGATGGAGGTCTTGGTCTATTAATCAAAAGATGCAGAACACCCACTATAAACGCTAATTAGCATAAACATTCATAAAATATGTTAAATACAGAAAACAAACCGACCAGGCAGCTGAACTCTGGGTGGAAGTATCAGCGCTCTTCCTGCTAAAGTCACTGAAGAGCCGATGAAGGGAAATAAAAAAAGGCTAATTTCATAAAGCCAAATATAAATACTGGCTGAGTTCGAATTCAGGGGCTGCGCATAACTTAGAGCAGTAATTATACAAAGATAGTAAAAATATGTAACTATTAAGCATTTAGGATAAAGAAACTCTTAATCTGTCAATCTGCTCTATCCAGATCTCCTCAAGTGGAAAAGTTTTAGATCTTCCTTAAGGAACCTTTGGCTAACTGATAATTATTAAATTAATCAATTTGCAAAATAATTGTAAGTTGCAGCCCTAGTTTAATCGTTAAGTTAAGATTCCATTAGCTGGTAGATCCTGCCTCTCATAGCACTAATTATGCCAGAACTGTCATAAATATAAGAAAGATTTATAACCCATAATATTATGCCATAATGAATTAAGTTTAGAAAATATGTATCTATATGTAGCTTCATTTATTAACTTAAATATTAGCTTATTTTCATAATGATGAGTCTAATAGCAAGAAGCAAATTTGTCGGAATAAGTAAATGTTTTTTTTCTTAATGCTGTATGTAAAAAGAAACATATACAAATGAGCAAATGAGAATATTAGGTCTTTATTCTCATACCATTACGACTTTATACTCATAATTTTATGACTATTCTCGTGACTTTATTATCGTAATTTACGACTTAATTCTCATAATATTAGGGCTTTATTCTCGTAATGTTACAACTGTATTCTCGTAATTTTACGAATTCGTTCTCGTAATAGAAAAAGAAATCTCTAGCCTGGCCCTAATACTCAGTTGAAGATATACATTTATTTTCCTTTAACTATTTTTGTTTCTAACAGAAAGGAGATAAGCATCATTTCAAGTATGAAAAACATGTAGCGTTCAGTTTTAAAACATTTTTCTTTTACATTTAAATTCTGGAAATATCGGGTAAAATGATTTATACAGTATTTATACTGTTCTCAATACTCACTTGAAAACAATGTGAGTATGACCAACTTTTTCATCATTTTACGTAGTATTTTAGTAATTAGTTTTTATCTATGTGTTCTCTGTCCTCAACAGTAGTCCAAAACTTTACTACTACAAATCAAAACAGAAATCTGTAGGTACCATTAAACAATTATCCGAAACCTATATCAGCCAGGCTTATAAAGTACGGCAGCCAATTAACTATTATTGTGATAATTGATTAATCTGTTGATTATTTTTTCAATTAATAATCACATAGGATTCTTTAAGGAAGACCTTTTGTTAAATTAAATCTGGTTTCCACCTGAGGAATTCTGGATAGAGCAGACAGACTGAGGAGAACATTTTTATTCTAAAAGCAAAATATTCATTTTATTTTTTTTTTAATCTTGTTATGACTCCTGCTCTAAGTGGGTCGGTCTGTCAAATAAAGGAATGTTTTAGAGTCTCCAGTTACGATCACCTGCTGATTTTCTACGCTCAAAGCTCTAGCAAATCGAGGGCAGGATCCCGCCGCCTCAGCCACCTATCATCGTCTCAGATCTCCTTCCTAAGCTCCTGGTGCAGCTTTTCTCCTGCATACCAGCTGAACTTTTACCCTTCTCTGCCTCCTGTCCTGCCTGATGTTCAGACTATTCCCTGCCTCATTCATCCTCCGGCCTTTTCCGTCAACAGTATCCAGGCCCCTAGGGGAAGACCGCTGTAAGCCTTTTGCTAAGCTTTTCATCAGAGCACAAACTGATGAAAAAGCAACAATCTAGAAATAAGTAAGAAAAATTACTTAAACTTAAATCAATATATATTTCTGATTACAGTGTTAGAAAATAATGTTTCCATATTTCAGAAATTTCTCCTACCTTTGCACCAGGGATTCCCGGGGGTCCCGGAGGCCCAGGTAAACCAGGAAGCACCTAAGAAAAAAATGAAAGAATGTCAACAATTGGTTCTGGGTTCAAATCCCGGCCCGGGGTCTTTCTGCATGGAGTTTGCATGTTCTCCCTGAGCATGCGTGGGTTCTCTCCGGGTACTCTGGCTTCCTCCCACAGACCAAAAACATGACTGTTGGCTTCTCTAAATTCTCCTTAGGAGTGAGTGTGTGCGTGGATGGTTGTTTGTCCTGTTTGTCTCTGTGTTGCCCTGCGATAACTGACTTTTACAAATGAAATGGTTACTCTGCTAGTTACTGGTAAATGCGTAGTAATGCTGCGTTCAAACCAAAAAGCATTTTTGGCATCAAAAACTCATAAACGCAGAAATCTGTACGCTGGATCAAACGGAGGTTCAGTTGCCTTTCTGTTTGGCGTTCCGATGTTTATCTGCTCTGTTCTGTGGCATCAAACTAGAGAGCAGCTTGGCTTTATTTACTTTATGAGTTGGAAAAATAGTGTTAACAAATTTTTAAGTGAGAAAGTCCACCTCCAAAAATCCTCTGTTCATCAGGATTATGATCCCACTAAAATATGCAGTTCCTGTTCGGACCGCCAGACCTCCAGCCAGGAGGCATCGCTGTAAAATCCCCACTGAAAGCTCTCTGCTGCGGCCAGCCTGTGAGGGATTTGCAGCTACCGTTCGTAGCGGCTGGAAGTGAATAGAAAGACTTTTTAAGGCCGGTCTTAAAAACTGCTATTACCAGAACATACAATCAAATCTTTTTTATCAGCAGGTTTTAACATTTCTAGTTAATCTGGGTATTTATAAACCGTTTCTCCATAGTTTATAAAAAATGTTTTAGTGCAGCAATAATGATCAGAGCTGCTGTCTGTTCCTTCTACATAACAATCCACTCTATTTAACCTTTGGAGTTTAACTCCTTGATATTTTTTCATGTTTCATATGTTGAATTTCCACAGAAGTGATGACAGCTTGCAGGTAGTGTCTGTCTCTGCCAAAAAACTCCTGGATCAGCTTTTCTGATTGGTTGATGCTCCGGCGTCCAGCGGCAAAAGTTCAATTCACTGAACTTGGAGAGAAATATCAGCTGTGCTGCTGCCATCAACACTTTCATTTATAGATGTTCAAGATCGGTGTGTTTTTCAGTGTAGTCCTATTTCTCTAACTGTGACTAACTAGATGTGCTCTCTTCATCCTCTGACATGGGAGCTGGCTCGGAGCTCGTCTGCCTGGCTGTGTGTTTCCCGGACGGGGCCGCCTTTTACAGTTGCTTTTTGTTTCTCTGCTTCTGTCTCCTTGAACCCCAGTCGGCCTCAGCAGATGGCCGCTCACACTGAGCCTGGTTCTGCTGGAGGTTTCTTCCTGTTAAAAGGGAGTTTTTCCTCTCCACTGTCACTACAAGCATGCTTAGTGTGAGGGATTGCTGAAGAGTCAATGAGTCGATGCAATCAACTGGTTTTCCTTAGATAGAAAACTTTAAATCAATTTGACTGGATGATCTGGCGAACTGTAAAGTGCCTTGAGATGGGCGCTATAGAAATAAACTGAATTGAATTTAACTCCAACATCGAACGCTCGGATACTCAGATGCCAGAAAGCTTTAAATACCCCGCTGGAACTCTCAACGCCAGCCTCCATAAACTTTGCATGTAAACCAGATGCTTTGACACCCAGAACTCGCCCGGTCTGAACCCAGTATTTAACACAGTTGGAGCTCAGGCATTATTAAGTAACATCTTAGCTCCAACAATGCCAATGACCAGATGATCGGACAAGATTAAAAGGTTAATGTAAAAGGAACCTCTATTAATTCATGAACTCAATGTTCAAATAAACAAATGTATCTTTTGATTTTATTTAAGTAAACAGTAGCTATATGAGACCCTGTATGCAGCCTGTTGGATTATGTTGCTGGAATGTCTCGCTGCCCTCCTCAGCTCAGCCATCAGTCGCAGAAATGAGGAGAGACGGGGCAGGATGTCAGAAGATAAATAGCAGAGGTTTTCTCTACTGAGCGGTATGATGATCTGTTAGGAGGTATTCCTCCTCCATCCATGTATGAGTCGTTTGCTGCTGTCTGATTCTCCCATGAACCAATAACCTAAAATGTGTAGTGAAGTCCCTGAAAATGACTTACCCTTTGTGGTATATTGCGGATATCCTGTAGAAAAACACACAGTGTTACTATGTTACAGAACATGTCCTACATTGTAGATAAAGGAAAGATTCTGGGACTGGAATACATTTTCAGTGTTCTGGATATCAGCCTTTCCTGGAATCCCAGTTGGCCCCCGTGGACCCTAAACAATAAAATAAAAAACATTTGTAAAAGTAGCTTCAATCTTAGATCCCACAAAGTGGAGGGAAAAATTGAAATGATGAGTTGTTGAAGACTTACTCTTGGACCAGCAGGGCCTTCCATACCTGGTTCCCCCTAATATAAAAAAATAAATAAATTATATATTTCCATTGTGTTTCACCTTAAACTGGATTTTTTTTTCAATGCTTTAGTTTTTATATCTCACCTTGTTTCCTTTCTCACCCTAAAAAGATAAAATTTTAAATGTCATTAAGTTTTTCTCTAAAGTGGTCACTGCTAACTACAAGGTGTCTTTGAAACATGTCTCACCTTGGGCCCAATTGGACCTGGTACTCCTGGTGAACCTGGTTCTCCCTTACACCCCTTCTCCAACAGGTTGGGCTCTCCCTTTTCACCCTGGTGCAGAAGGAAAATGCAAGTCTTCACTAACAGCATGCAAGTTTCTTTGATACATCAGAAATCCAGTTGTTACTGTTCATACAGGATTCCAAAGAAGTTAAAAAACAATCCACTGGATTGTATTTCCAAGTTTGAAGATTTCTTGCTTCCCATCCAGGAAGCTTTTTCATATCAAAATGTCAGAAATAGCATTGAATTCGAGGTTTTAGAGAGTGGACCAAAACAAAGCCTTGGTTTTGGCTTAGAAAACATGCTAATTGAACCGGAGGAACGGGTCCGCCCCTTAGGAATAGAGTTGTTTGGGTTCTTTGTCAGCTTACAGGCTAACAAAGAACTCCCATTTCCAAATATTTTGTGGAAGGAAGCATAAATACTGCTCTCCGCATTATCGTCCCCCATGGTTGTTGTTTTTCTTGCCGCTTCTGCGTAGCAAGACGCAGAATAGTGACCTTTGTCTGCTACTAATGGCATTCAGGTTGGATGAATGTCACCTGGCCGTTCAGACACAGGTCACATTTGAAAAGATCAGATTCATATCGGATTCAGGCCCACAGAGCCAATTTACCTGCGTCGCATTGGAAAAAAATCAGATCTGAGTTGTTCAGACTGTCATGAAAAGATCAGATCCAGGTCGCATCTGGGCCAAAAAATCGGATTTGGGTCACTTCAGGCTGCTGTGTGAACGTAGACTTACTAAGTCAAAGGAGAACACCACAACCCACCTCCCACCGCAATTGTGAGGAAAAATTATCTATTTGTATTATTAAGAACAAGATCATTAGATGAATAATTGATGTTCATACCACAAATCAGGAAATACTTAGAATTGAAGAGACCAAAGTATTTTTGCATCTCAAACTCAGCTGGTACTTACCGGTGGCCCAGTGGGACCATTAGGGCCTGGAGATCCGGGGGGTCCTGGAGGACCTGGGGGCCCTTGTATGCCAGGGACACCCTGCTGAGAGGTTTTAAGTTACAATCTGTCATGAAGCACATCTGGAATCACTATAACACTTACATAGCATCACCTGAATAAACTACAAAAAAATAAAATACAGACTCCAAAGTCTGACTAATTTTAGGCAAAAACAACTTCATGAGGGTCTAAATGAGTTCCAAGATATTCCTTATGAAACCATCCTAACTATTCTATTCAAATATAATGAAAGATGTCTGCGCTAATTTGATTTCATTAAAGCAGCAATGTCTACCTTTTAGCCACTAGGGGCGCTAGACCTGTAACCTCAAGGCCATTAGAGTGAAGGTTTCAACAGGGGGTTCCGCAACCCATAGGGGTCCACAGAGGCACTGCATAGTTTTGGTTGATTAGACTTTTTTTTTTATATTCCCCCACTGCAATTTTTTCCACTAATTGAAATGTCTTTAAATCCACATTAACATGAATTCAACAACCGTAGTAAAGAGATAAATTGAGGCAAAAGATGTCTTTCAGTCATCAATGCACACATTCAGCGACACACAGGAGCTCTTTCAAGCTGGGCACCGTTTCATTCACAACACCTGTCCCATCAACCAGGAATCAGAATCAGAAATACTTTAATAATCCCAGGGAGAAATAACTTTTGGTACTGTTAGCTACGCAGCTCCTTGTGCGTGGAATTTTTTACAAAGAAACTGGAAGTTGACCGAGTTTTTATCTTTAAATGCTTTTAAGTTGAAAGTGAAAGAATTTGAAGCAGCCTCAATGATATGTAATTGTTTTACTTGAAATGTTTTTTATGTACCTGTCATTTAATTTAATGTATCTCTGTTTATTATGTAACTTTGCTGGCTCTTGGCCAGGACTCCCTTGAGAAAGAGGTTTTTAATCCCAATGGGATTTTTTCCTGATTAAATTAAGGTTAAACAAAAATAAAAATGTAATAGAGTGACTATAGGACCAGTTTGATATAGCACCATTTCAAACAATATATATAAAAAGGGGGTCCCCGCTCCATCTCGCCATCAGTTTGGGGGTCCTTGGCCTGGAAAACGTTGAAGACCCCTGTCTTAGAGGAACTGGGCAGCAATGCTAAACTTTCCAAAAATGATCCAGCCTGCCTTAGTGTTCTGGTATCAGACCAGTTTGGACCAGCATATAGAGAAGTCCTGGAAATCCTTTTAAAGACAAGACCACATCATTCCCAGTAGATTAAATCCTACATCAGAAAATTAAACAGCATATATTAGCCATACAGGCTGCCATTATTTATACTTCTAAATCCTCTCCCACTGTCATGGTAATGAAGGATGTAATCAGTTTTAACACCCACAAATCATATATTTATGAGAAAATGGCTTCCTAATGAGAAAATTATCATCTCGTCATCCCGTAAAAACCAAAAAAGTATTGGAAGGACACGACCCCTCTGGGCTTCCGTACAGATGAACCTTTTCCAACCACACTTTTTCCTGACACATTTAAGTTTTTATGAATATGACTGTATGCAGCCCTCTGCAGACAACCATCCATTAGCAGGGACCGTTTAAAGCTTCCCCTTTTTTCACATTTATTTGCATTTCTGTGAAGTCAACACTTTCCTACCTGACCGAAACGGAGAAACCATTCGGTCCCAAGCAGTTGTTTTAAGTTAGCTAGCTGGTTAGCATGTGACATCACGTGTTTCCTGAATTAAACATTATTCTTTTTTGCTACACCTTCATCTGCGGATCATCATCAGATAATAAGCGCATGAAAAGTTTAGATTTCTATCAAGATATTCTATAGTTTTTGGATCCAGCAGTTTCCAGGTTAGAACTTTGCAGGTAATATAACTGGTGTTGCACCAATAAAGATGCCAGTATCAGATGGGGCCCGATCTAGCACTAAAATTATGGTATCGATATCGGCGACTACCAACAAATAGGGCATCGATACCATTTATAGAGCCTAAAGTTTATTCAACTATTGTCACTAATTCCAGGTGGGCAATAAAAAGTTCTACTGGATTTACTTTGTTTTAGTCTTTTTCCTGCTTCACAAAGGTAGGCAGCAGCTTGACAAAGCCATGATGGCAGTTATTTTACATCCAAGTAGTATGCAGTTCTTTATATATACACACACATCAATTTCAAACAGATGGTATCGGCCGATCCTGCACAGCCAGGTATCATCGGGCCAAAATATGGCATCGGCACAACACTAAATATAACCAAACATTTCAGAGCATTGATGGGCGAAAGATGGTTAATTTCAAGAGGAGGACAGAAAAGTTGCTTACATGTGGTTGTATTAATACAGAAATTTGGTAGAGATAGAGTTTTACCTTGAGCCGTTTTAGGATTAGAGGGCTTATAGAAGGCATGTTTCGAAGGGTGATGGGCAACATCTGCAAGAAGAAGTTAGAAAGCAAATTTGACCAACATGCATACAGTTTTCAGAGGAACTTTAAACAAAGTCAAACAAGCGTAAAAAGTGAAGATAAAAATTAAGAAAAATGTAAATAGATCACAGCGATGGGAAACTGAAGGAGGAAAAAACAGTATTTAGGTGCATAATAAAGCTGAAGACAAAAAGGAAAAATAGAAGCATGCGCATAACAAGGCCAGCACCAGGAACAGCAATGGAAAAAAATCTAAATCTAGATAAGTCATTTTTTTCTTAAAAAGATTGCATTTGTTCTTGGATTGAGGAGTTAAAAGAGACATTTTGCCAATGGAACAATACAGTTTACTTTTAAAATAAGAAAACACAATTGCATTGTGTTTTATTTCAAGTGCCTAATTAACTTATTCTAAGAGTAAAAATACTTATTCCATTGGCAAACTATATCATTTACCTGCTCAAATTATGTGTAAATCCACTTAATTTAAGTATTTTTTTTACTTATATCTAGATCGTTTTTCCAGTGAGATAACTAGTCAGTGAATTTTCTATGGGCTGTCTTTGGGGGGGAATGTAAAACATCAATGTTTCTGGTTCTTAAACTACCATGATGCTCCCATTGCCGCAGCACTTTTACAAGCTTTTTCTATTAATAATTGGAAATCTTTACTTGAAGCTGAGTATAGATGGGCTTTTGTTTTTCCATGAGAAATAAAATAAGTTTTAATTCAATATTTATCCAGCGTCATTAATTGAAATTATCTGATTTAGCACTACCAATCTGGGTCCCTGAGCAAGAGCCTTGGCCCCATACTCCCCGGGCGCTACACAGAACTCCCCCCAACCCCCCGGGCCCCGATGGATGGGTTAAAAACAGAGAACATGTTCTATTGTAATGTTCAAAGGTTCAATGATCAGAGATGTCCAAAGTATACATGTTTATTACACAAGTAGAAATACTACTGCTTAAAACACTTAAGGATCAACTTAGATTTTTACTCCAGTAAAAGTGTAAAAGTACCATTTTAAAACCACCTAAAGTATAAAAGTAAAAGTAGTGCAGGAAAAAAATGTTAAGGGCAGAAGCTTTACTGTACTACCCTATTGAAGGAAAATTTTTGTACAATTCTGGATGATAACTTCCTTAGACTTAAGCCGTTTCTCAATTCATAAGAACTCGAGTACAGACTTGTGTCCTCACCAAGCATTTTCTTGAAAAGAACACAGGAAAATATGGACTCCCGGCATCCTGGGAATCAGGGGAGGATCTGGAGAAGGATGGAATCTCCGTGAGGGCCTCCAATTCGCAGTTCCAGTCCCTTTGGCAGAAGGAGAATCTTCCCAGGCCCTTGTGGTCGAGAGTTCGACCCCCAGAGTTTGGAAGGTCAGGATGGCTCTGAAAATTCCCTCAGGAGTTCAGTTAGCTCTGACTCAGGGGAGGACCCATGTCAGCTGCGTACAGTTATTAGGGCAGCCTTGGCCAGAGTTGGTTCTGACCCATTCAAGGTTCCTCATTCTCCAGCCTTTTTTGCAGTTGCTTCATCGTTGTTGGGTGTATCCTAAGCGCCTCTCCCACCATGGTAGGGATGCGCAGATCCTAGGGTCTATGCGCAACCCTGGGGACTATGGTGTGGACCATATGCCCCCAGTGGACCACTGCATTGCCTCTCTGTGCAATGAGACCTCCCACTGGTGTTTAGTGCTCTAAGTGGGGGAGTGGCAGCCAAATAGTTAGAGCATAGAGCTTGGAATCCTGATGCAAATTGGCAGCCCATTGCTCCCAAAGGGGATGAGTTAAAGGCAGAGGTAAATTTCTCCAATGTGAAATCAATAAAAGTTCAATCAAGTTTGTGTCCATGAGAACCGCCTTTCTACTGGCGATAACGACAGGCATGAGGGTCAGTGATTCCACCAGTGGTGGCCATCACACCGACCTGCCTCAGTTGGAAGGCGGGTGGTTCCGGGGTGACGCTGTGGCCAAACATCGCCTTTGTTCCCAAGGTTCTGCCACCGGGCTACGTAAACTCAGCCATTGAACTGGCGGCCCGATTCCAGTCAGATGAACAGAGGTTGGCGAACACACTGTGCCCGGTCGGGGCTTTGCAGCTTTACATCATGGCAGCTGTGGGAGTGTATTTACATCCTGGACGGCAATGAGGGGCGTGCCACTGGTGGACATGTGTGCGGCAGCATCTTGGGTGACACCATGGGTATTTGGTAAAGCCAAGTCCACACTAGCTTCGACGATCCTGCCTCTGGCTTCCTCTACCTCCTAGGCGGTGAGTACTCCATTTCTTGTGACATTCCCCCACACTTCTCCCACAGAGAGAAGGTCACAGGAGACAGAACATGGCCTTTAAGGTGATATTTATAGACACACACCCAGGTGAGCTATGTGTCAAATGCATGGCTTTGTTTACATTTTATCTTGACCTGCGCAAAGCGTGAGGAGACATATCCACTTTATTTACTGTCACCGACAGTCAGGAAGGAATGAAAAACAACATTAGTTATAAAACTAAGAAAGTCAGGTCTAAAGGCTTATTTAAATTCAGAAACCGGGTTGTCTGTGTGTGTGTGTCACAGTGAATGCAGATATGCTCCCGCCCCTTCTGCAGACACTCTACTGCACCTCCCCACAGACAGTGCCGCAGACAGGAGGCCTCTGATTGGTCAATTCTATATACGCTCTACACTATGCGTATTTCCTGTTTGTTACCCTACTGGCTTGTTTTGTTTGTATGACCACCATTGTGGAAAACGACTCGTGAAAATGGACCAGCTAGAAGAGCGAGGTGCGCGAGAAAACTGGGACCATTTTTCCGCCTGGATCCTCATTCTTTTTTTGTCCCTCCGTTGTCACACAAACTAGCCCCTTGTGTTTTTCCACTTCCTCACTGCCTCTTCCGTATCTAGACCAACAGGTCGTTTCTGATTGTTCCTCTTGTGTTGTGGCCTGGAATAACATAGCACAGACCACGCTTCAAAATGGGGCATAAATCAAAAATATAAGCTCACTGCAACACACTCCTGCGGGAGGATAACCAGCCCTTAAGGAAGTTATTACCCAGATTGTAGGAAAATGTCCTTTAATAGGATAGTGCAGTAAAGCTTCTGTGCTCAACATTTTTTCTTGCATTACTTTGACTTTTATACCTTAAGTAGTTTTAAAATGTTAATTTGATCAACTTTGTTAACTGCCACTGGCAGTCATCCAGGAATTCACAGAACCATAGTTACAACGTAACTAATGGTAACAGTGTCAAATTTAGCTTTGCATCATCTTGAAAAACTATTTATTTCAGTATGTGGTGAACAACAAGTTGGAGAAGCACCGAGTCCAAACAGAAAGAAATTAATTGTCTGGATGAGACAAATTATTTTTGATAAGCAGTAGAAAGTGGAGATAACTGCTAAAAAAGAAAAAAACTGTAAGGAGTAGAAGTAAAAAGTTCTCCAAAGAATAATTACTCCAGTAAAGAACAGATAGCCTAAATTTCTACTGAAGTAAGGCAACAAGTATTTCTACTTAATTAAACACCTTTGGGCTGAATTTGATGGAAATACCGCAACAGTTAATATTTACATTTGTAATTTTTCAAAATTAACACAATATTTCCATAGTTTTGTACACATTTATAATCTAAACAAAACAATCGTTAATGCCATTTACCAAGCTCATGTACACTCTCCTCTGCTGCAACGTAAAATGCCAAATTAATGTAAAATATCAGCACATGAATCAGTGTTTTAATATGATGGCGTAACGATCTGTCTGAAAGAAGCAGAACATTTTTTACTTAAATTGACAACAACCGAAAGTAAAACAGACAAACTCTTCAATACAATAAGTCTCTTTCTTCAAAGTAAAAAAAAAAACTCTTTAATTCTGTGATGTTATTTTTCAAATTCATTATTTAATATAGTGCAATAAATGTCCAATTTAATTTAATTCAACAGCAGTTTCGGAGGGTACGAGTTTCTGCTCATTAAATTCCCATTATTTTTGTAGATGCATGTTTTATGCATGGAGATGTTTTATTTTCTAAAGTGCAATGTTGTAACTTTTTGGTATAACAGATGTAATTATTTAATTTCTAAATCAACAGATCACAACTTTAAAAAGGTCCCATCCAGTTAGCTTTTCAATCTGAAAAAACAAGAGTCTATATTTCCCATGAAATCAGGGAACACTTTAGCATGCTCTTACAATATAGCAAAGAAAAGAGTGAACTGATCTTACCCGGTGTGTCAAATCTCCACAAACACCCTGGAGAAAAAAGAAAAGGAAATTCATGCACCTCAAACCATTACATATTTTGAATAACATTTTTAGACATAAAGAGTAAGAAAAACGTTATATTTGAATGATAAACTTTACCGTATAAATTAAACATGCTTATATGATTGGACTAAATTGGCATTTTTGTTTAATTTGTTTGTGCAAAACTAAATTTACTACATTCAATTTCCCTTCTAAACTGCATCCAAAGAAATAATATTACTTTTGGTTTGGCGGGATAGACTGGAAAACTGGATTAAGATCAGATTAATGGCCTTCTTACACTGTGCAATATTAGTTATATTCAAAGACTATTCCATCATAAATTAGATCTACAGTAGCAGCCATTCAAAATGGCAGTTCCCTATCAAACGCCAACCAAATAGCAGCCCACTTCCCTGATACTCCCAGCAAAATGCCCTCCAACTTCCAGCCGCTGGAGTGATGCCCCCTTCTCCTGGGTTTGCATATTTCCTACATTGCAGGGTCTGACCAGGAGATAATCGTCCTCTTCAGATCTTAACATTCACAAATCATGACAGAAAGAATATTTTAGTACAAGATTGATGTTTAAAAAGGAATTGTAGGGGACCAGCCAAGGAGATATGCTTAGAGACATTAAGCATAATGATAGGCGCTGGTAAAAGTCTGGTAAAAGATATTTACTCATGAGGATTTAAGCACCTATGCGTGGTCTTAAGGCTGATTTATACTTCCAAACTAGGTTGTCTGTGTAGGTGTTGGAGTGAACGCAGATATGCCCCCACCCCTTCAGCAGACTCTCTGCTGCACCTCTCCAAAATTGTAGGTGACTGCAGACAGTGCAGCAGACAGGAGGCCTCTGATTGGTCAAATCTACATCCGCTCTACACTATGCGTATCTCCTGTTTGGTAGCTTACTGGCTTGTTTTGTTTATATGACCACCATTGTGGTAATCGACTTGTGAAGATGGATCAGCTAGAAGAGCGAGGTGTGCGAGAACGCTGGGACCCTTTTTCCACCTGGATCCCCGCTCTTTTTCCCCCTCATGTCCCTCCGTTGTCAGACAAACTTTCCCCCACTTCCTCACCGCCTCAACCATATCTAGACCCACAGCTAGTTCCTGATTGGCCCTGATGCGCTGTGGCGTGGAATAACATAGCGCAGACCACGCTTCAAAATTGAGCATAAATCAAAAATGACTTATAAATCCTCTCCTACTGTTGTGGTATTGAATGATGTAATCAGTTTTAACACACACCAATCATCTCGTTATCACGAGAAAACGGCTTTCGTTACCTTTAGATAATGAGAAAATTAAATAGTTTTCTCAAGAAAACCATACTGAAAAAGTATCAGAGGGACACGACAGCTCTGGACTTCCGTACATAAAAAAATGAACACTTGGTTTAAAAGATAGTGCACAAACCTGTTGTCTGGAGTCTGCAGACGTTAACAGACAGGAGTATTTATGAGTCTGTTGTCTTTAGTCTGAATAATCCCAAAATTGCTCAGTGTTTACAGGCCAACGGATTAATTGGTCATAAAAAAGAGGAAATGTTTTTTAAAGAATATAATCTTAAGAATATATCTAATAGTTAAACAACAACAAACTAACACCTCTCACCTTTTCCCCTTTGGGTCCTGGATGCCCCTAGAAAGCAATGGAAAAAAAAGTTAAACCACCTTTTTACTGTTATTTTGACAAAAAGTGAATAAAAAAGCAATCTTAAAAACTCACCAAGTTTCCTTGAGGACCACGATGACCCTAAGAAATAACAGCCACACAGTTTACCTCCAGTCTTAAATATGTTGGAAATTGAAAATAAAAAGAAATGACAATATTCTATTGAAGCAGCTGAGAGGCTAAATACTTGAAAGTATTAATAGAATTAATTATTGTCAGAAGCTTCTTGCTAACCAGTTAGCAACTTAGTGCTAGTAGGTTCCCAATGGGAAATTCCATTGGGACCAAGTAGCACTAAATTGGTGACTTAGAAACGACACTGTCAAGGAACGCTATGGACAGAGGAAACATGCAAGAGGAGCGTTTAGTGTCGGAGGTCGTGGATGAGTCTCCTCCATCATCCATTTTTTATTTAGAGGAGGAAAGCGGGGACGTAGATGTTGTTCAAGAGGACGCCAGGGCGGCAGAAGCTTGGTTTGGTGTAGAAGGCTTCCAGCCGTCCATGTTTGAGTCCTTGCCTCGCAACGCTGCCAGTTCTGTTAGCTCTACGCCTGCTGAAGACACAGACGTCCATCCCCGTGAACACTGGGACGGAACTCAGTGGGAAAGGAAATGATTCTTATTTCAACCGTTGCGTATATTAACTGCAACGTATGAATCAAGATGCTTTGACCGAAAAAATTGATTGACAGATGACCGTTGATATAGGATTGGCTTAATTTAGGTGTTCAGGCTGACATATAACTAACTGGTCGGCATAAGATAATAGAAAAAAAACACAGATTTTAAGACAGGATTTTTTTTTTTTAAATAGCAATCTTCTAAAGTTTGGGACAATATTGTCTGATAAAGAGTACATTTATATACATGTTTAAGCCAGAATCCTTTGACATTTAAATATGATTTCCTTATGACTTTAAAAGAAAGTTCTTATCGCAGGCATTGGATGAAAAGATGGAGAGTTTGGAGGTAAAGAACAAACATAGTTCATACAAACCAATTTCGTATGATCCTAGTTATCACTGTTACAAAAATCCACCACAAAAAGTTTCTGTTACTAGTCTATGTCCGTTTATTAGTCTGCTGCAGCAGGAGGATACCACACACTAGCTTGCTTGATGTTGCCATGACAACATTACTTCCATGAACTTGTGTTTATCAGGCCTCAAAATAATTCAATTCAAATCCAAATATGTGTAATAGTAAAATAAAAAAGGCTAAATAATTTCTCAAAATATTCATAAGAAATTTGTAAATTGTGCAAAGTATTTTTAATACACATTTTTTAACATTTCCCTCTGGCCATTAGGGGGTGCTGCACTCCCACTTTCCGCAGCCATGACACTATGTATGAGATATCTTAATACTTACTATATCTCCCTTTTGTCCTTTTTGCCCCTAGTGAAAGAAAACATCAGGTTATTACAGTGAGCTGTTAGCTTGACGGAAAAGGCATCATTTAATCAAAAATACCAAAAGCCTTTAAAAACATAAAGACCATAATAATGTGTTAGGTTGTCTTAAAAAAAAACAAAAAAAAAACTCACGGGCTTGCCATCCAACCCTATGGGACCCTATGAAAAGAGAAACATTTTTGAGTCCAACTAAATAAATCACTGAGACAATTTCTATGAAAAAAATATCTTAAAACTAGACAAAATAAATGGTGATATAATGGCTGCAAATTCAGAGGAAAAACAGTTAACCTGGTTAAGGAAATTAATTTCTATACCAGGGGTCACCAAGATTTTTTGTGTTTGTGGACAAGACATGCCTTTTTCCCATAACAAAGATTCTTTCTCAAGGTTTACATTAACATATATTTATCGTTTCTTTTCATTTTCCAATTTTCTTTTAGACATTTTCCTTTTGAAATCTCTATAAATGATTAAATTCTCTATATGTATATATATTAATAGATTTAAATGCTCTATAAATGATTAAAGAAGAAGGAAAACAGAAAAAATGTATTCAAAGTCAGCCCAGTGGTGAGTTGTGCTGGTTTCAGAAAGTGCTGAGGGCACCTCATTGCGGGCCCCTTGATGCCTGCAGGCACACACCACGTTGGTGACCCATGTTCTAAACTCATTTGGAAAAAAAAAAGCAAAGGAAGGACAACTACAGGTATAATGATTTTTTTTTTTTGTCAATTTAATGTGTTATAAATCCAGTGAAATACTTCAAGCAAGCTACTTAAAAACAATGACATAAAATGAGATATTAACATAAATATACTGTCATGCAAATTTTAAATGGCTGTGTTTATTGTTTCGAGTCACTGAGTTACTGAGTCTGGAGCTAATATGTGACATAATGTGACTAACTTGTATTGGTCTACCCTATAGTACAAATATAGATTGGGTAAAAACACTGCCAAATTAGATTGGTTCCAACCTGTTTAAAACCAAAAACCGTGGAAAAACTATTATGTTTGAATAAAATGACTAAAAATCTGTCATTTTGCTCATTATTGCCCAATTTGCACTAACACTTTCACTGTCTGCTTGAGCTTATGTCATTAAAACGGCAGGAAAACAGTGTACCCAAAAGGATTGTTCTCTTCTAAGACATTTTACACAAAAAAACACAAACTATTTTATTATACACACCAATTATTAAAAATTTCAAAGGAACTTAAGTGGGGAAAAAAAGGCAAAAAATCACAAATTTTATTACTAACTGTAGTTCTGTACTCCACCAGTAGATGGTGACATGTTCACATGGAGCCTCATGAACTGTGGGGATTGTTGAAGCAATTTTGCCAAACAGTTTAAGGGCTCTGTTCGAAAACCTGGGCTGCATCCTCCAAGGACGCGGTCTACCTAGACTGGATCCTTCGAAGTCCTTGAAAATAAGGAGACCGGAAGAGTTTTGGCTGTAAATTCGACCAGGTCTACCCTTCGGCGGGTTTTACCGCCGTATGCTCTGTTGCTTAGCAACCGAGAAAGTTGACACACAAAGCAGGAACAGAATGAAAACCGGGTGTTTTCAAAACTGTTTGTTTATTTCTTTGAGACTGATGCGAATCCAGAGTGGAATAAAGGTTCCATCCACCGGGAGCAGGAACAAATAAAATCAAATGTAATGATAGAAACCTTAGTCAGTTAAATAACCTGCTGCTGTCATTTTGCACATCTCTGATGTTGCTGCTATTTTCAAATATACATTACTGTAAAAATGTCCATAGCTGCATATTGGTTTTTTATTCTCCAGTTTTATATTGTTAAAACACTTTAAAGTATTTTATTCTTTATATTTTAACTCCTCCCTATTATGTTATTCTTATACATTTTTCTAAGGTCTTCATTTGTGTGACCATTTCAATAATCTTTCTGCTGCTGTAAATTTGCCCATTGTAGGACAATAAAGGGATTTTCTATTCTATTCTATAAAAAGGGTAGAAATATATAAGTAAATCTAAACAATGTATGTATAAAAATATATCTGCAAAATCTCTAATATTCAACAACAAAAAATATTTTACTAAGCATATTGTGCAAAACAGCAATAAAAAATTAAACGCCTATCAGATTTATAGTTCCCACCCTGCAGATCTATTATAATATGTCCTTAAATTACAGCCAAACCCATTTACACAGTAACAGATTAAAACCTTTAGATAAATCAAACATTACAGCCACATATCTGACTCAATAACCATTAAAACAACTATTTTCATTCATTTCAGACGGAACTATTCACAGACTGGATTATATTAAACTGAACTTCCAATTTTCACCACTGTTCGGCGCCAAGTAACCTTTCCTCTGATCACAGCTTGCTTGGTCTCGCAATGAATCCTGGGATATCCAAGGATACCGAGGATACATCGGACCCATCCTTCAAATTGGGCAAAAAGAAGGACGCATTTTAAGGCCTCATAACGAGGACTCTTGGAATCCGACCAGACCTCGGCGCCGCGCTATGACGTAATCGTCCTTCGAATCTGGCCTTCTAAGGACGCGTCCTAGGTTTTCGAACAGAGCAAATGCCTCATGAGGCCTCATCTCACCATCACTACTATTTGTATGATAAAGTGTTTGAACACCTGAAAAAAATCCATCTTAATATTTGGTACATTAGACTTTGTTTGCAATTCTAGAGGTCAAACGTTTCCTGTAGTTTTTCACCAGGTTTGCACGCACTGCAGGGGGGATTTTGGCCCACTCCTCCACACAGATCTTCTCTAGACCAGTAAGATTGCTGGGCCATCACTGAGAAACACAGAGTTTAAACTCCCTCCAAAGATTCTCTATTGGGTTGAGGTCTGCAGACTGGCTAGGCCACACCAGAACCTTAATATGCTTCTTCCAGCGCAACTCCTTGGTAATCCTGGCTGTGTGCTTTGGGTCATTGACATGTTGGAAGACCCAGCCTCTTGGTGTTCATATAATTATTTGCAGCTGTATCATACAAATAGTAAAAGAAAAAAATCTTACATTAGGATTTCTGGATTATTATTATTTTTTAGATTATGTCCCTCACAGTGGACATGCAACTATGATCACACTTTCACGACGATGATTTCTAAGTGGGAAAACTTGCAAAATAGCATGGGGTTCAAATTCTTATTTCTCTCACTGTAACCAAACAATCTGTCTCCCTTAAATAGTGAAGTGACTTACTGGAAACCCAGGGAATCCTCTTGTACCAGGCTGTCCCTGGAAAGAACAAAAAAATAAAAAATTAAACCCCTCGTTGATAGCCTATCATAAAAACAGGGGCAGACTTGCCCTATGGGAAATTAGGCAACTGCCTGGGACCCCTTACTTTACAAGCAGCCCCCACCAGTGAGCGGCCCTGCTGGTTGCCCACCCCTCTAAAAGCAATCTGGAAGGTGCTTTGCTGCATTGGATGCAGGTCCAGCAGATTCTAGAACAGCTTCTACCCCACTGCCATTAGATTGCTGAATGTTGAATAGAATGAAATTTGCATTTTTTCTAAACCAAAAAAATTGTTTTGGGTTACCATATAAAGCTTGGAACTAAGAGCTAATTCTGTCATTTGAATTTTAAAAGCTTCCTGGTAGGGAAGCGAAACATCTTCAAACTTGGAAAAACATCTTTAAACTTTTTTACTTTTTTGCAATGACTATGACCTGGAAACTGAGAATCACACCAAACTGAACACCTTGCCTTGTGCTGTGAGCAGTGTCATTGCAGGCAGTTCAGTGTCAAACTGTAAAAATGTAGCTTTGTGCTGACCTGCCTGCGTGGAGTCTGCCTCAGGTCCACACAGACTCTCAGCAGACATTTGTAGTGTTTGCAGTGCTGGATAGTCGGAGCATATAAGGTCTCTGAAAGGCTCGACTGACAATGTCACTTTTGTTTAGACTTGCATAGTTCTCCACTTCTTTCCGTACACTGATGAAGTCTTTAAGTAACTGAATGACTCAGGTCCTTCTGGCACATAAATGTTGAATAATTTAATTCCTGTATTTTTTTTTAGGATGTAGGTATCCAACACAATTGGGAAAAGAAAAAACATAGATTTGGGCATTCATTTAAAATGAAATCAAATTAAATGTATTTAATTTTGAATGTTTTTAATGGCCTTAATTTTTTCTGATTTCTATTACTACCTGAGTTTACCCTGTTTTTGTGTGTCTATTACAAGAATTGGTTGAGGAGCTAAATAGTCATTGTTTTTTTTTTTTAAACACGCATGACCAGTAAACCAACTGAAATCAAATTTTTACCTCCCGCAAGCAGAAACATATGCTATTGTAAAATTATAGCACACACATGATTCAAATACTGTTTTTCTCTTTTTATTGAGACATTTGGGATACTCACAGGAGGTCCTCTTGGTCCTATGATAGAGTAACCGGGCTCTCCTGGTGTACCCTGTGAACACATATCATAAACATAGACAGAACATTAAAAGGGAGAAATAGCATATTGATTTATTTATATGGCCCCAATAACACATATAGAGTAGCAGCCATTCAAAATAGCCTGTGGAGTTTAGGAGGAAGCTTAGACTCTTGCAAGAGAATGTTCAAATTTATTTAACTTCCTCAGACAGAGAGATAGAGCTCTGACTGGGGCAAGCAGAGTACATACACTAATACCTTACAAAATCCCAACACACACACTCTCCTTTGGAACTATCCCACCCCTACATAAAGAACTTTCTGACACACGAACATTTGAAGGAAAAACAACTTGAGTTCATCAAGGCCATTCTCTGTTAGGTTAATACATCTTTCACTGGCCAGATAGATCTTCTCAAAACAACAGTCCTCCCCTTGATGCCATTCTAACTCATTCTAATTTCTCATGACCTTCGTTAGGAGCCTGTGAGGCTTAGAACAGACACATCTCAACATTTTTTACTCCACAGGCGCCTCCCAGTCAAACGGCAACCGAATGGCAGCCTACTCCCCTGTGACTCCCAGCAAAATCCCCTCCAACTTCCTGCATGCATTTTTTTTACTCTGAATCTACCAATTTCACTGAATTACAGGGTCTGACCAGGAGATGACGCTTCTCTTTAGATCTTAATGTCCAAAAATCATGACAGAAAGAATATTTTGGTCCCAAGATTGAAATTTAAAAAATTAATTGTAGGGGACCAGCCAAGGACCAACCAAGAACCAGTCAAGGACCAACCAAGGGCCCATCAAGGAAAGTGTATACAGTATACTACTGTATAACACATGTCGTCTCAAGGCACACAACTGAGTCAATTCAATCCAATCATATAGATAGAGTGGTTAAAAGGTTTCTCTCTTAGAACAGCCATTGATTGAGTGAGTCATTGGCTTGGGGGACATAGCAGAAAGGAAATGTAAAAGGTCAGGTACAGTACAATAGCTGCTAAATCTGGGATATAGAAACAGCCAAGCACAAAAAAACTCAGAGCTAGTATTCAAGTCTGGAAGACAAAACAAGAGCACACAGTTAGATTTAAAGCTAGGCCAACAGCTATGTTTATCAGAAAGACCAAGGCTGTGTCCGAACGTCTGCCTAATCACTATGTAGGGCACTATATAGTCGTTATGCCATTTTAAATGAGTGGCCGTACGTCTAGCGGATGAAAAAGTGGGGGATTCGAAATTTCCCACAATGCATCTTGAAAAGTAGTGATCGTCCATGGTGACTAGTAGATACATACCGCAGTTGCCAGGAGAGCTCTCCTGGCAAAGCATCAAGGGATTTATTATCACAGCGGCCCACTGTCGCCTACGGCTGTCGCTACCCGATAGTGATGTGCCATATGCCATGATCAACAGTGGCGACAAATGACAAAGATGGTGCAGGCACCATTAGGAGAGGCAAAGTTACGTGACCAACGGGGAGTGAAAAGTAGTGATTATCTGTCTGAACGTTCAGTTAACTGAGTTCACTATAAAGTCCACCATATAGTCCCCACTCTATATAGTGATGGAGGGATTTAGGGGTTAGGGCGGATATTCAGGCACAGCCATAATGCATCATGTATAGGAGAACCTTAAAGACCAGCAGCAGCAGCCCTTATGACTGCCTAGGACAACATCCCAGTGAGAGGGAGAGAAAAGGAGGGAGGGAGGAACCGAACAATCTGGGACAAACAAATAAAAAACAACAAAGCAAAGGAGAACCACTTAACCGGACTCAGTTCTACCTTAATGGACCAAGCTATAAACTCTCTCCCTCTTTACTCTGTATTCCTTCAAGGAATATATTCATATTTTTACTCCAAAATTAGTTTAGTTTGAGATAAATTAAATCATTTTTCAGGTCAATATTCAGCACTTGATCAGTGAGAGCAGTACAATAAAAATAACTTTTTTTGTTTCTTTCTTATAGTCCTTTTTTGTCTGTACTAACTATGATGTACTCTATGACGTCTGTATCTGTCTGTGTTTAGTGTGTGTTGTAAATATCTTATTAACAACACACATATCTTATTAGGACTGCTGATGAAAATTAGGCTAAGGCTGTAATCTGGCATATTTACAATTTCTAATTGTCGGGTTTGTGAGGAGGTTTTATTGGACCCAAATGCAGAGATGAGAAGGCAGACATGAGTTTGTTGATTTAATTGGTTCCACAGTTACATTCTGATAACCAAAAAAGCCAGGAAAACGTCAGGGTGAACACATGGGAGCAAGGAGACGACGAAGCAACAAAACAACAAAAAAAACAGCCCTGAGAGAAGACTGTGCTGCTCTTTATACCGCAGGTTTTCTAAACCCGAGAACAGGTTTTCCATTTCACAAAGAGAGTTTTCTCAACTTCTGTTTCAGTCGCTGTAGTAACATCCTCCCAGAGCTAACCTAGTCAGCAGCAGGTTTTCTGCAGTAAATGCGTCCTCTGTCTCCCCTCTCCTTACAGCCAATCACTGTTTTATTTGCTGATTTAGTCAGATTTTTGTTGTAGTTTTGTGCATAAAAAATATATATATGTTATTCTCTAGGTCTGTTTGACACATTAGGTTTTAAAATAAACATTGCATGACCTTTTGACAAGGATCTTTTTAAAGAATGATCTGCACTTTTTCACGGAGAATTCAATATTTATAAGGTGAGGATTCTACAACTCAGTTGACAGGATATGAGTCACTTCATATAAACTTATGCATAAATCGAGCAAAAACTTCTCCTTAGCCATCTTGCTCTTCTTTGAAGCTAAAGCTCTGTTTCTCTGTCTTTTAGACACATTCTCCTTTTTTTATTCTTTTTTTTTTCATTTCTGCAGTCAAATCTCTAGTTCCAGAGGGTTGAAATACGGAACTTCCTGTTGCCTCTTGTCATGGTGACTCTAATCGGGGCTCCTCTGATAATGGCTTTTCATACTTGTTAAGCATACGTTTAACTCTGAGTGGACCTACTCGAGTTGATTGAACTAATTAATAGCAGGCTGCTCAGTGGCTCGCATTGCTGACTTATAGCAAGAAGATTTGATTCCTGGCTCGGAATCTTTCTGCATGGAGTTTGCATGTTCTCCCTGAGCATTCGTGGGTTCTCTCTGGGTACTCCGGCTTCCCCTCACAGTCCAAAACATGATTAATTGGCTTCTCTAAATAATCCTTAGGTGTGAGTGTGTGCGTGAATGGTTGTTTGTCCTGTTTGTCTCTGTGTTGCCCTGCGATGGACTGGCGACCTGTCCAGGGTGTACCCGCCTGTTGCACGGAGACAGCACCCCTCCCGACCCCATGAGGGATAAAGCGTGACAAAAACGGATAGATGGATTGATGGATAATTCATAGCAGCCTTTGTGAAAGTGAACACTCAGAGTTCCCGACTTTAGACTAGATCAATTTAGAGTTGCAGACTTGAATCTGAGTTTTTTTAAACCTGCTTTGTGAAACGGACCCCAGGGCAAAATCCAAATTTAAATCCTTGTACAGGTAAACAAAAGAGACTGAACACTAAAAGTCAGGTCAGATAAACGCTTTTAATTCAAGCGTGTAGGAAATGAAGCAGAAGACAATCAAAGGTAATTGAGCTCTCAAACTGACAGTTTAGAGTATAGCATATTCCACCCAATTAAGATTTTCTAGTTTGAACAGAATTTCAAATATTTAAATTCTCACCATCAATTTATCTAAATATCAAATACTTCCATAAAGGACATTACTGAATGTAAAGAGCCTTAGAAAGCTGGGCAAGACAAAGAAAAGTTGCTGGTAAAGATTCTCAGTCTTCCAGGTCTCAGTCACTCCAACAAAAAAAAAAACAATCCACTGGACTTTGTTTCCAAGTTTGAAGACGTTTCTCTTCCCATCCAGGAAGCTTTTCAAATCAAAATGTTCGAAATAGTGTTGAGTTTGAGGCTTTATAGAGTGTTTTGGCTTAGAAAACATGTATCGGGCATTGCAGGCTAACAAAGACACCAAACGAGCCCCATTCCAAAGGGGTGGACCCGTTCTTCCGGTTCAATTTGCATGTTTTCTAAGTCAAAACAAGTTTTGGGCTACTTTATAAAGCCTCGACCTCATCGCCATTTTCTGACATGTTGAATTGAAAAAGCTTCCTGGATGGGAACGAAACGTCTTAGAAACTTGGATCAAAGTCCAGTGGATTGTTTTTTTATTGTTTTTGGAATCACAACGAAAAGGTTATATCTACTCCATTATAGGGACCTTTTCCAGTCCTAAAAACCACTCATAACCATCCTTAATTGTTCTCAGTTATTCAGCTCATCTAAAGAAAAAATTACGACCAGAGCAGTAAATGTGTTGATGACATGGGGGACCAACTGCGAAAAAATGTGACTTTATAGACCCTGGAACTAAACTACAAACCTCTTTTAATAAGAGGAATCCTTCTAGTTTTTGTGAAGTTAATGCAAAATGTAGAAGTAGTCACTTTACCACACGCAGGTCACAAACAGCATCTGGGGTACTTACTGGAGGTCCTGAAAGACACAGAGAGATAAAACATGGACAGTCAGCATTAATAGAAGATGCTGTGAACAACAGCAACGACAAAAAATACAAAAATTAGAAAGTAGAAAACATTTTGGGGTTTTATTAGTTGAAATATGGACAATCGTAAAGTATTTACAACAAAGTTTTGTTTATGCTTAGAAAACATACAAATGGAAATATACGAAGAGATCCCCCCTTTGGAATGGGGGTCGTTTGGCTTCTTTTGTTAGCCTGCAATGCCCCATACCTGTCTATGTCTCGGAAAAGGGGGTCATTGAAGTTAATTGTCTGGCTGAATACACAATGTCTTCTGTTCCCCTGTAAAGGGGTTGGGGGTTGCGATGATAGCGGGAAGGAATCAACTCAATCGCTGCATTGAAGAATTTTGAATTCTGAGGATGGATGGATGGATGGATGGATGGATGGATGGATGGATGGATGGATGGATGGATGGATGGATGGATGGATGGATGGATGTATGGATGATTGGTGGATGGATGGACGGACGGACATATATAACATATATATTTTAAATATATATATAATTTATATCACTCTTTACATCAATGGCAGCTTCTATCCATCATCCATCCATCCATCCATCCATCCACCAATCATCCATCCATCCACCCATCCATCCACCAATCATCCATCCATCCATCCATCCATCCACCAATCATCCATCCATCCACCAATCATCCGTCCATCCATCCATCCATCCATCCATCCACCAATCATCCATCCATCCATCCACCAATCATCCATCCATCCATCCATCCATCCATCCATCCATCCATCCATCCATCCATCCATCCATCCATCCATCCATCCATCCATCCATCCATCCATCCATCCATCCATCATCTGTAAATCCATCATCCATCCGTCATCCAGAGAAGAGTTAATCCATAAAAAAGACGTAAAAAGAAAAACTCTGACCTATTTCATGTGCCAGACCCTCCTGCGCTGCAGCGAAGCAGAGACTCCTTAGAAGTGACTTATAAATTGTGTTTCTTAGAGTAATTAGGGCAGATTGTCATTAAAGTCCAATTATTCCTGCCTTTCCTCCTAAATCATTCCAGATTATGGAACTATTTGATTTCCTACCTTCATCCATTCTATAGTTGAACTTATTTTTGAAAAATATTTAGATGTAACATCCAGAGATAAGAATCAATCCTAAATAATAAGATAGAGATGCAATCTGTGGTTGGTGAACCATTTTTTGACTCAATGAAGAAATACATGAAGTAGCCTAATAGGTAACTTAATTTTCAAAGGAGCAAGGACAGCAGTTAATGTGAGCTAAAGCACAAAAAGTCATTTAAAAAAGAAACTGGGGTAACTAAAGGCTGCTAAAGTCATGATTTCATACAAAAAATAACATTGATAAGTGTTTTTTACTGACCTATGAAGTCATCTCAACCCAGGCATGTCCAAGGTCGGCACTCGAGGGGCCGCTGTCCTGCAGGTGCTTCCAGCTTCAGCTCAGCTGATTCGGATGAATGCAGTTCAGCAAAACCATGTTTAAAAAACCATCAGTGGAAATCAGCTGAGCTAAAGCTAAAACCTGCAGGACAGCAGCCCCTTGAGGACCGACTTTGAACATACCTGCCTTACATAGCAAAGCAATTAAGCTAGAAGGAGAAGACGAAAATTGAAAAGTGGAGTAAAATAACAGCAATGTGGAGATGAGTCAGAATTACAATGTTTGCTTGAAGACATCATTATTCAGCAGGATTTCAAAGAACATAGTGCTAGTAATGTCAGCAGGGAGGGCATAGTGGAGGCATGGGGGCAGATCAGCTGAAAAGCCAGAATCCCATAGAGGCCAGTCGAGCAGGAGACTGAGAAAGAAGGCTGAACTGTTGCAGAGATGGAGAGTGTTGATGTCGAGGAAGTTCCAGGCGGTACCTGACTGGGAGCCAGTGGATCTGGAGATGGGCAGGAGGGTTTTAGACTAGCTTAAAATTATGATTTGATTCATGTGGGAGACCAGAGGAGAGAAACGCCTCAATCCAGGCAACATGTGCCAAGGGGGGTTGCAATGGAGGCAGGAGTAAAGGACGGGTGCAGGCTAACACAGCTGGGTGATGCTGCTGACCAGGGTTTGAAAAGATTAAAGGAAAACCAGACTCTTAACTGGAATGGAAGGAGAGAGAAATCATCAGCGGTGAGGTGAAAACTAAATGGATTTAGTCCTAGTGTCGAATTTCTATTTTTGTTTATTTCTATAGCTCCAATTCACAACACACGTCATCTCTAGACACTTTACAGTTCACCAGATCACCCAGTCAGATTGATTCAAAGTTTTCTATCTAAGGAAAACCATTGATTGGATCGACTCATTGACTCTTCAGCAATCCCTCCCACTAAACATGCTTGTAGTGACAGTGGAGAGGAAAAACTCCCTTTTAACAGGAAGAAACCTCCAGCAGAACCAGGCTCAGTGTGAGCGGCCATCTGCTGAGGCCGACTAGGGTTCAAGGAGACCGAAGCAGAGAAACAGAAAGCAACCTTAAAAGGCCCCATCCAGGAAACACACAGACAGGCAGACTAGCTCTGAGCCAGCTCCCATGTCAGGGGATGAAGAGAGCACATCCAGCCAGTCACAGTCAGAGAAACAGGACTACACTGAAAAACAGGCCGATCTCCAACATCTAGAAACAAAGGTGTTGATGGCAGCAGCACAGCTGATATTTCTCTCCAGAATGGAGTCACAGCCAAACAGGAACAGACAAGTGTTGAGAAAGGTAAATAAAAAAAAGGCTTTTATTTTGTGTAAACCCTTTGATGGATTAGAAGTAGGGCTAGGGATCGTCCGGATAATGGCAGGTGGTAATTATGAACAGGAAAGGGCCAACGGAAGCCTCAAGCTGCGTTCAGACTGGGTGCGTTTTCTGCATCAATGTCTGATTCAGTGTCTGAAATTAAGTTTCCATCTTTCTGGATGGCTTTATAGTTGATTTCATCAGTAGATGTAAAAAATCAACCAACCAAGCATGTTTTACTGGCCAAAATATTAGAATAAAGAAAGAAAGGGATGAATGTACATGCACTCAATTTCATCCATTTTTCTAGAACAATCAAACTATGTACAGTACCTTTATCTTTTTTTCTTTTCTAGCAATAAAATAGCAATAAAACCAGTTCACGTTTTGGATTTTAAAGTAAAAAATAATGGGGAAAAAAAGATGGAAGGGCATGAATAGTTTTCTGTGGCACTGTGATCAATAGAAGCCAGGTGCATGATTGTTGGTTATGCTTTGTGAAATGTTTGCCATGAGAGGCTGTCCTCAGCCCATCTATGGCACACTGACTCACACAGCATGTGGCATTTATGCTACGTTCAGACCTCAAGCATCAGAGGCAGCAAAAACGCTTGTGCTGCTTCATTTTTTATGCTTGTAAAAGTTTAGTTCTGACGAGCAGCTGAAGCATCTTTGCTGGATGGGTCTGATGTGTGTTGGGCAGAGCTACCCTATCCTTTCATTGCCTGTAACAATGGCAGCTATAGCTGCTGTGATTAGTGGGTCAAAAGTAGTTTTGGTTTGTTTTTAAGTGAGAAAGTCCTGAAAACATGGTTTGTGTGGTCAGTTCATCCAGATCACCATCCTGCCTTCAAATATTCCGCTGTTGGAGCCGCTCAGACCCCCACATACTGGGAATCCCCAGCTGCAGCTGCCTCAGGCCCACTCGCTTCTTCACTGTTTTGTCCTACAGTTCGCGGCGGCTGGAAGTAGATGTTAGCGTTTTTCATGTACGTAATCCAAACTGCACCAGAATACTAAAAGTGAACATGTTTTGTCAGCAGTTTCCCAGCAGCTGCTGCTTTCGCAGCGCGTCAGATGCTCAGAAGCTCATGAGGCGCTGCTACAGCCACACAAAACAACTGCGGGACCTTTTGCTGCGCCGTGATGCGTGTCAACCATTGGTTTTGCATGTAAACTAGCTGCTTCTGCTGCTTTAGGTGTGAATGTAGCATTACTCTGTTCGTGTTCACCGATCGTCTCCAGTTTCATTCTTTCAGTGCCCAACACAAACAAACAGTTTCTGTTCCTATCTTTGGTAAACTGGTGACACATGGAGCAGCTCATTTGCATCATTAGCATAGCCTCGTAATCATAGTACAGCCAGTTTCTGACAACACCGCCATCTTCAAACTATGTAGGATATAGATCTAGTGTTCCATCAGACCAGCATACCTATAGCCAATACGGAATGAGCAGGACGTCAGATTTGTGTTTATCCCTTTAGTTATGTACAAAAAATAGACTTTAAACTACCTCAGTGGGCGGGTATCCTTTTAGACATGTAAAGAAAAACGATTTAATGTGAGATCGCCATACGCTTCAAAAAACACCAAAAAATACATGATTAAATTGTTATTTTGTACATGACTAAAGGGAAACATGTCCGTTGAGGTAGTTTAAAGTATATTTTTTGTTCAAAACTAAAAGGATAAATTAAAGCAGAGGTCTTCAACAGGGGGTCCGTGACCCCTAGGGGCTCCACGGAGGAGCTGGATGGGGGTCGCATAAGTTTTGTTTGATAAGACCTTTTTTTTATATTCCCCCTGCAATTTTTTCCGCTAATTGAAATGTCTTTAAATCCACATTTACAGGAATTTAACACACTGTAGTAAACAGATAAATGGAGGCAGAAGATGTCTTTCAAGCTTTCACCACCTTTACCATCAAAGAGGAATCCGAATCAGAAATACTTTAATAATCCCAGGGTGAAATTACTTTTGTTACATTACTCCATCTGTACTAAAGTGACTATAGGACCAGTTTGATATAATACAATTTAATACAATATATATAATCAGGGGGTCCCCGCTCCATCTAGCCATCAGTTTGGGGTCCTTGGCCTGAAAAAGTTGAAGACCCCTGGTGTAGGATGTAGGTCTGGTGTTCTGTCAGACCAGCATACCCATAGTCAGTACGGATGCGCAAGAAGTCAGATTTGCATTTATCCCTTCAGTTTTGTATGAAAAATAGACTTTAAACTACCTCAACAGGCGTGTATCCCTTTAGAAAAAAAAAACCCAAAACAAATTAAAGGTCAGATCGCCATATGCTTCAAAAATTACCCAAATGTAAGTAATTCAATTGTTTTTTCCTACATAAATAAAGGGATACGTGTACGGAAGAGGATTAGGGCCACTGAAAAAAAAAAGTTAACTGATTTTTTTATTTTATTTCAGTTTAACATGGGAAAAAAGTCAGAATTCTGACTTTAATCTCAGAATTCTGACTTTATTTCTCATAATTCTGACTTTAATGTCAGAATTCTTAATTTTTTTTATTGTCAGAATTTAGTCAGAATTCTGAGAAAAAAATCAGAATTCTGACTTTTTTCCCATGTTAAACTGAAATAAAATAAAAAAATCAGTTAACTTTTTTTTTTTCCCACTGGCCCTAATCTTCTTCCGTATACATGCTCGTTGAGGTAGTTTAAAGTTTGTTTTTTTTTCAGTTCAAAACTAAAGGGATAATTGTGGATAAGCTAAAGGGATAAACAGGTATTAACTTTGGGCATGGGGGGTTCTAGACAGGGGCCAACAGGGGCCAGTGCCTCGGTGGATCATACCCTGGCCCCTGTTATGGCCCCTGTACTGAAGACATAATAATCAAAGAAATTCTAATGATGTTATGCGCGGGAGCGGACATGGTTACTGATAGGTCCTTTGGATCTATTTAATTCTTTCTTTGCAAATTCTGTTTTACAAATTATTTAAAAACAATAAGGTGATAGCTTCAGTGGTGTTGAGATAGGATCCAAGTTTACATTTGCTTTTTTATTTGTTTTTTTCAAACCAAATAAATAAAAAGAAACCTGCTCATTTTTACGGCTAAATTTATCAGTTTTCCTTGAGTTCTAATTCAGACTTTATAGAAAACTGTAATTTTAACTTAAATGAAGTCAAAAAAATGTACAATTCCTAAATTCAGAACTAATGTTGACTTAATAAGACAGAATTTTAATTAAACCTAACTGAATAGAAATTTCACTTCATGCAGCTCTCTTAATATATTTTGATCCCTTGCCCTGTTTATTATTTAATGCTTTTCTTTTTGCCCCCATGAAAACCTGCTGGACCCCTCCTGGCCCCCCTGGTCTATTTGGTCTAGAACCATCACTGACTATGTGCATGCTGGTCTGACAGATAAACCAGAATCAGGAATAAAACTCTTCCTTCAGTGCTACCCACTGCTGCCACTGAAAAACTTCTATAAAACTTAGTTTTATAGAAGTTTGGAGCTTAGTTTGGAGCTTTTTGACTTTCAGTCTGCTCTGCTTCTCGTTGCGATGCTGTTTCAGTGAAGTAAAGAAACACTTGAACTCAGCAAATTCTGTTTGAATTTGAAATATGAAATTCATCAGTCTAAGGGAATCTCATCTTTTCATGTATTTTAATAAGGAGGTCTCTGGCCAGTTTATTTGCAGGAATGTAGGTGTTTAAGGCTGTGATCAGCTTCCTAATGGAGTTATCTGGCAGACAGCCACCACAGCGCCATAAACTTCCACTAAACAGAAGCTCAGTCAGAGTAAAGGAGGGCAATGACTAAAACAGGGCTGATGTCCTTACCATATGTGCTCTAGCTCCGCTTCGTGCTGCACTCTGTTCTTTGAAAATGGAGAAAGGGGGAATTTCACCACAACAGCTCTAGTCTGTTTTTCAAATAACAAACGCAGCCTCTGGAATATAAACATAAGGAAAAAAAGGAGACCAGAGGGCGAATAGAGGAGTCTCAGGAATGTGTGATTGTTTCTACATCAGTCAGCCTTTCTTCATGGGAGATTTGGGTTTTTAAACATGCAAGAAGCCCAGCAAAAATGAAAAAAAAGCTTTCAAAAGATGCTTCAGGATGATAATGATGACAGAGGAACTGAAACCTAACTGATCATTGTTTAAACTTCCCCCCCGTAAACAGAAAAGATAAACCCAACAAGGACATCAGCACCACTTCCACAGCTTCTTTCACACACCAAAGGCCAGAATAACTTCTATAAAATTTTTCTACTTTGGTATAAATACAGTTGCTAGATCAAGGAAAGTGCAATAATGACTTTGAAACTGAGTTTTCATGAATTGCTCTCGATTTTAAAGAGTTGAGATTTTTCTAGGGAAATCAGTGCTATGGTATGGCTGTTGAGGGTGGTGGTGGTGGTGGTGGGGGGGGGGGGGGGGGGGGGGGGGGGGCTGCTGAAGTAGAAAAAAAGGCGCTTTTAAGGTGCATAGCACTCGCTGTCCTAGAAGTGTTTATTTAGGGCAAAGCTTAGACGTCATGTATGTTGCATATTTCAAATGAATAGCAATACTGAGTTTGATAAATGTCTTTAATAATGTTGAACACTCTACAGGTTGGTTTCACCATAGGAGACATTTTTAACTATAATCTGTTACTTTAAACAGAATTTAATATTATATATATTATATTATGCATCCATGTTATGCTTGTGTTTTTTTTAAGTAGAGATCAACAATCGTTCAGTTTGGTATAAAGACAATATCCTGATTCACATCTTTTATAAAACACCTGAACTGACCGTTATTTTCTTCCTTTTTTTTCTTCCTTTTTTCTGTCTTAATGTTGGCAGTGGGCTTTCTGCTGCCCTGCAAGGCTTTAAACCTGGTTTGAATGGAGACTAAGTCATTCTAAAGCTCATATCAAGGAGCTCATTTTGAGCCTGGATCCATATTTATTTTGGATTCTGTTCATGGTGGAGAATCCTGCTTCACAGCAGCAGGTTGAGCCAAACATCCTCTAAATGTTCAGGATCATCTTTGAGCACCATTTCACTTTTCTTTCACCAGTTCACCACAGTTCTTCCAGCAGTCCACACTTTCTCTGCTCTCTTTTTCTCATCATCTTCTCCTTCTTTCCCATCGCCCGGCTTGCCACAGGTTTGCCTGCTGTGTCTAAAAGTAGCAGCAGCAGCAACCCAGACTGACAGCAGCTCATTGGATCATTTATATCACGTGCAGCCTGGAGCCGGACGCTCTGGAGGGCTTTACCGTATTAACAGGAGAAGCAGCGCCAGTGAAGTTAGACACTGTTGTCAGACAACATGCAGTCATTTATAAATGTTTTAAATCAGGTTGGGTCTGGATTAGCCAGCAGGTGAGTCCAGATCCGGACCGCGGTCCACTAACCCGTGACCTCTGCTCTATTGATAACTTGAACTATTCAGGTAACAAACCTTTCAGGAGAAAAAACGAGAGGAGGAAAAACTGGTTCACGGTATCGGACACCTTCTCCCTCTCTCTTCGTTCTCCTTCCTTTCCGCTGCTTTTTGAAACCCAGACTTTGGGGCGCTGCATTTTACCACACTGCTGCTTATGTACACATTTTCTTGTTAATTTGTATCTTTCTTTACCACTATGTCAAATGACATGCCAGTTGCATGTAAGCCCTGGTATGAGTGAACTGCCGGTGACGGGGAGACCTGATGCGATGCAGAACCTGAGGACCAAAGCATTTATTGCAATTTCACGGGAGGGGGGGTGTCAATACATAAAGATTATCTATTTTACTGCTGGATTTTCTTTTTATATTTGAAAAATATAGCGGGAGAAATCTTTTTTTCTTCTTTTGGGCCCCCCTCAGTCAAGGCCCTAACATCTCCCCCCAAAACGACGCCTCTGACAAAACCCATCATGCCGTTGCAACACATTTGCATCACTTAACTCTAAATTAGAACAGAATTAGCAAACAAAGGTTTGACATTTGTGATTATCCTGACTAGAAGCTCAATAACCCCCTGATTGGTATTCTATTGTTACTACGTCTATCGACCACTCGTTCTTCGCTCTCTGTCAGTGAGAAAGGCCTGGTTTGTCATTCCAGAGAACATGTTTCCACAGCCAGCTTTAAACCCCTGCACCCTCTCCATGCACTCTGATATGTATATATATATTGGTGTATACCTGTATAAATGTGTTTCTGTACATAGTAATGAAAAAATTATAAAAATGTATAAGTGGCTGTGCATAACAACATAAATCCTATCAGAATATTCTGTTACTCTTAACCCTACTAAGAATATTTAGGTACAAACTTTGAAAATTAGTTCAATATTCAGAAAGTTGATAAAAATTGAACCTGTTGCTGCTCAACAATCACTCTGAGTGGAGCTGTCCACCACCCCAAGGTGGCGCCACCAAATCACGTCTACTCTTCTAATATGTCTATGGGGAAGGTGCTGCAGCAGTGCATGCTGGGATAGCTGTCCGTCCTGAGAATGCATGTCCCTATCCAATCAGTACCATCAGCTAATTTGCTTATTTGCAAGCAGATATTCATGCAGGTCGCCATAAATATTGTAACTATAGTACTTAAAAAGTATTTATTTCCATCCTTAATTCAGTAAATAATGCTAATGCACATGTTTAAAAAAAATTTTTTATTTTATTTTATTTTCTCCGTTAAACTGCTTCTCCGATATCATCATAGGACATGGTCAGAGCAGTCCGACAAAATATGATTAAACCATGTTTATCTGCATTTTAGGTGTTTCTTCCTTTAGATTATGCACTGTATAACATAAGATAAGGAAAAAATAAAACTAAAAAAGACTACATTTATGTTTTAATCCATAGCCTAAAAAGTTAGCTCCCAGAAGTCTGCTTCTGTCTCCTTGAACCCCAGTCGGCCTCAGCAGAAGGCCGCTCACACTGAGCCTGGTTCTGCTGGAGGTTTCTTCCTGTTAAAAGGGAGTTTTTGCTCTCCACTGTCGCTACAAGCATGCTTAGTGTGAGGGATTGCCTTCAAGCCAATGAGTCGATGCAATCAACTGGTTTTTCTTAGATAGAAAACTTTGAATCAATCTGACTGTATGATCTGGTGAACTGTAAAGTGCCTTGAGATGACGTGTGTTGTGAAACTGGTGCTATATAAACTGAATTGAGTTAGTGTAGGATCCCATATCTGGCACAGATTGTGCACAGACGAGTGATAAAACAAAAACAATTTAGATGCCTTTATTTTCTCAGGAAATATATTATTAACCTTGGACACATTATAGTTTAGTATGGTTACTATTTTTAGGGAGGGAAAAACATAATTTAGGTATTTTATACAAGGTAAAATTGAGGGCGACCCAGATGTATATGTGGTCGCGTAAATGAGCTGATGGTACAGATAAGGTATTGACAAGGTGTGCTCTGATGCATTTTGGGTAAAAAGAGAGGGGCTAGCACAACATGCGGGGACTAATTCTGTTCTCGAACCTTTGTTCTTGTGAATTGGAACCGTGCTGAGGCTGAGGCTGACGACGTTTCCCGAGTAAATGAGAACGCAAAGTTCACATATTGAGACACAAATTGAGAACTCTGTTGCACATCTGTTGGACATCCCAAATATTTTAAGTGACTGCAGATTGTGCCGTAGATGGTGTCAGAGGGAGGAGAGAAAGGAGGCCTCATATTAGTCAAATCTACATCCGCTCTACACTATGCATATTTCCTGTTTGGTACCTAATGGCAGAAACTCTGGCTGTAGTGCTGTCCACAACAAGGGGTTGTTGATGGCGAACAAGCTCGTAAAGCCGACACACGGACACCCACGATCCTAGCTAATTAGTGATTGTCCCTCTAGCGTTGTGGTGTGGAATAACATAGGACAGACCAAGCTTCAAAGTTGGGCATAAATCAAAAATATCTGCATCATTCCTGCGACAAGATAATTGCGACACACTGATGCGGGAGTATAACCATCCCTTTAGACCTATTAACACCCGATCCATATCAGCTCATTAGCCCATCCTTTGTTCTGTTCCCCATACATACACCACATCTGCTGTTCCTGTTTGCTGGTTATTAATTTTTGTTTCGGTTGGATTTTTTTTTTGGTTTTCAAAATTTTTTATATTTTTTTTTTATTTTGCCTCAGTTGCCTTTTATTCCTTTATTAAATCAGCAAGACTAATGTTTGCATTTGGGTCCTCAAAGCCTCCACCCAACCTGACAGTTAACCCAATATAGTGCCCTCAGTGAAATATTTTGAAAATCATTTCAAGCCAACAGTGTTTTTGGAATCCAACATTAAAAAAATATGGATATTTTGATGGCAAAAAAGAATGTCAATATAATAACAGGAAACGCCGACTCTCCTGAATATATTGAGAAAAATAACAAAAGCACTTCTAAAAGAAATAATTGAAAAACACATTTTTTGGTGCACCGTAACCTTAGAGGCATTAATGCTGATACTGGCTCTTACATGTTCTAGTTTATAAACCTGAATGTTAACTAGGATTATTAACTTTTTAACTTTATTTTTTAACTTTTCAATTAGCTTTTTATTTTTCTTGACTTGCTAATTTGCCCTATAAAGGGTTAAGGCCCAGTTATGTAATAGACATAATTGAATAGTGGGAAATTATCAGAGCAACAAGGTTGAGAAAACTCTATGAAGACAAACAAATACATGCATCGTTTGTTGTGGAAGGTGCAACATTATCTAGTTGTCAGAAGTCTTGTCTATAATTAACAATCAAACATCCCGATATTCATTTGACCAATCGGCATCAAAAGAACAACATCTTCTTTGAACTCCACTTATCAAACGACCAACAGCAGCCTCTCCGGCCCGACGCAGTTTTTTGATCTCAGAGTGAGAGCAGCTAATGGATGCCAGCAGGGCAGCTAATGACAGTATTCTGAGAACACAGTGATCTGGTTGTACCTCAGTAGAGCTATTACTCTGGCAGCTGCTTTGGTATTTTTGGCCCTCAGTCAAGGGTTTATATTTTGGGGCACTGAGACAGCTGCATTTTCCTGAATAGCACGATCCACAGTGTCTGCATGGGAGGGTTCGTTTAGAGACCGGACAGACGGCAAGCAGCAAAACAGTCCATAACTTAAGAAAAGTTAATGAGATGAAACGATTACAATAATGAAGATATTAGATATAAAACAAATGGTTAGAAGTAAAGCTAATAGGTGCCTGACTTAGTCCACAGATTATCGATGAAGGATTGCTTATAAAAGAAAGAACAAGAAGCATAGAGCAGAGCGACATGAGTCACACCTGCGTGAAGCTAACGCTCATCTCCCTGAATTAAAATCAGAGTGTAAATGCTTTGCATAGTATTTCCTTTCAGACTGTTACAGTGAAATAGATGATGAGGGATCGGGCAGAGAAAAGTGATGTCTTTGTCTTTACTTCAGAAACCTAATTTCATCTGCTTAATTGTCTTTTTAATCATTCAAATTCACATGTTTCCGTGGTGTGACAAACCGACAACACGTTCATTACACCAGTGGCCCCCAGCCCTGCTCCTCAGTGACCCTGACCTGCATGTTTTAGGCGTCTCCTTGTTGCCTCACAGCAGCAAACATGGATAATCAACAGGCTTCTGCAGCACTGACTGCACAGGAGGAGGCCTGATCGGCAGAGAGGCACCTAGAACATGCAGGGAGCCACTGCTTTACGCTGTTTTTAACAAACTCACATCTACAATATAATGAATAGTTATAGAGTCTAATCAAAACTGCCAAAAACTCTAAAGCCTTTTTTCAGCAGGTTTAAAAGCATTTTGGCCTCCGTATGTAAGAAGGGAAAACACAGGTATGTCCCTGTGGTTTGGCATCTCCTTTACGCCAAAACCCAGTTTTTATTACAGAAAATGATTATTTCTAAAAACCTTCAGCCAAATTAGAGATTTCTGATAACGACGGTTATGTGCTGCCGTGTCAACAAGTATAAAAGGCGTTTTAGCTTCTTTGACGTCACATTATTCACCAGAAAATCCCTTTATAGGGCAAGTTAGCGTTTTTAATCACTTGCATCCCCCTTACGAATCGAGTCCCCACCCCCCCATCTATATCCAGCCATTCTTTAAAGATGCTGCTACATGGCTGGACATCCTATTTTGGTATTTGACCAATTAGATGAGCCCTTGAATGATATATTACCTATTGTAAATTAAGTTGGAAAAAGGTTAACAAGTAAGAAAAAAGGTAAAACGCTAACTGAAAGTTAAAAGGTAAAGTTAAAAAGTTAATAAGCCTAGTTAACAATTATATTTAGGTTTAGAAACTAATAAATGTAAGTGCCTGTATCAGCATTTATGCCTCTAAGGTTATTTTGGACCTCTCAGAGTGTTTTTCATGAATTTCTTCTACAAGCACTTAATCTTAATATAATTCTTAATATATTCGGGTGAGTTGGCGTTTCTTATTGTTACATTGACATAAATTTTTGCCATCAAAATATTTATATTGGATGGGGCGACAGCGGCGTTGGATGTAGGAGTTTGCCCTGAAATTGAAGGATTGACAGTTCAAGCCCCGCTTCCGACTTTTAGTGTCGTTGTGTCCTTGGGCAAGACACTTCACCTGCATTGTCTACTGATGGTGGTCAGAGGGCCCAGTGGCGCCAGTGTACGGCAGCCCCACTTCTGTCAGTGAGCCCCAGGGCAGCTGTGGCTACAATGTAGCTTGCCACCATCAGTGTGTGAGTGTGTGTGTGAATGGGTGAATGAATGTAGTGTAAAGCGCTTTGGTCAAGTCTCCTAACTTGAATAAAGGGGCTATCTAAGTACATGCCATTTACCATTTATATTTTTTGAATGTTACAAAGGTGATAAGGTCTTGTCCTGGATTCCAGTAACACTATGGGCTTGAAATTTGGATTTCCAAAGTATTTCAATGAGTGCCCTATGAAGAGTTAATGTCATGTTAAGACCTGATGTTTACAGTTTCTTTGGCCACTGATCAGGATTTATGCAGGTTGATGTAAATGACATTTTTTTTGTATAAAACAATGTTTTGTATGATGTTATTATTGAAAACTGAGGGGGGAAACATCTGTTTCTATAAATCCCGGGCTATGTGTAAATGTTTCCTTAGCTTTTCCTGTATTTGCCAACAAGTGCTCTGAGTGTCCGGCTGTCAAATCTCTGATTTGCATGTTTATTAACATTTATTAACATTTCTAGAGCATTTATTGAAATTTATAGAGCTGCACTAGTCAGTAATATACACACTCTGTATCTTGAAGTCATATTTTAATCCAAACTTGACGATTTCAGGAACTTCAGAGCCTTTGCCACAGAGACTGAAAGGCTCAACCTCATCTATGGATAACTGTAAAAGCAAAGATGACCCTGGACCAGTTTTGGGATGGTGGAATCGTCTCGTCTTATTCCTCAATGATGTTTATTAAGGGTTCATGAGGATGCACTGATAACTTGGTCTCAATCCAGACACGTGGACCGTGGATAGGTCACTGTTGGAGTGCTTGGTTTGGAGGGCTATAACGGTCAGCTTCTAAGCTGCTATAAAACCAAGTTGGTATTTAGAAAAACTAATATTTCCCCCCTCCCTCTTAAGGAATAACATCGTGCACACAACATTGTTTTCCAAAAACTTGTCATTTACATCAACCCACATAAATACACTGTTGAGCAGCATAATAACTTTGCCAGAAACTGTAAATATCAGGCGCTCACATGATGTTAAGGATTTTCTGGCGTATAATGTGATGTTTAAGAAGCTAAAACGCCATTTATCCCTGTTGAAACAGCAGCATATAACAGGCGTTATCAGAAATCTGAACTTTTGATAATTGTTTTCTGTGATAAAAACATGTTTTTGATGTAAATGAGATGCCAAACCACAGGAAAATATCTGCGTTTTCGCTTCGTTTAAACGGGGTCTTAATAGCAGGAAGTCATGTGACATAATCTACTACAAAGAAACTTGTGCCCCTCTAGCGCCCCCTTGCAGCTCCCTGGAGCTTTTTCAAAAATGTATGAAAATAGATTTTTTTGTTTGTTTGTTTTAATATGGTGAGCAGGAAGTCAAACAAACATTCATTTTGTTTTCCAATGCTGTAAACATTTGTATGATAAATAAATTTGAACAAAAAATGTAAACATTACTTTCAATTAAAATTTGCGTCACAGCCTGCAAAAAATTGAGGAAGAAACCTCCAGCAGAACCAGGCTCAGTGTGAGCGGCTATCTTCTGAGGCCGACTGGGGTTCAAGGAGACAGAAGCAGAGATACAGAAAGCAGCTATTAAAGGCGGCACCATCCAGGAAACACACAGCCAGGCAGACGAGCTCTGAGCCAGCTCCCATGTCAGAGGATGAAGAGAGCACATCCAGTTAGTCACAGTCAGAGAAACAGGACTACACTGGAAAACAGGCTGAGCTCCAACATCTATAAACAAAGATGTATATATGACACCAGGATGTTGTCCAAGCTAACATCCATCATGGACAACACCTCTCAACCTCTGCACCAGACTGTAGAGGCACTGAGCAGCTCCTTTAGTAAAAGACATTTGAACCTTGCTTGTAAAAAGGAACGCTGCCGCAGGTCATTCATCCCTGCTGCCATCAGACTCTACAATGCAACACCATACAGTAACTGCAATAACTTGTGCAATAACTATATTGGAACCACTTTTAGATGCACTGTACATAGCGTATACACACTTTCCTCCTTTTGGCACCTCTTTTTGACAAGTGAATTTCTCCAATGTGAGATCAATAAACTCTACTAATCAATCAATTAATTGGATAACATCAGGTTTTACAGCACTTATTACGGCAAACAGCCTGACAGAGCAGCATGTCTACTGCTAGTACTAGTCTGCTCCATTCAGACTCATCTGGTGGTACACTATATTGCCAAAAGTATTTGCTCACCCATCCAAATTATTGGAATCAGGTGTTCCAATCACTTCCATGGCCACAGGTGTATAAATTCAAGCACCTAGGCATGCAGACTGTTTTTACAAACATTTGTGAAAGAATGGGTCGCTCTCAGGAGCTCAGTGAATTCCAGCGTGGAACTGTGATAGGATGCCACCTGTGCAACAAATCCAGTCGTGAAATTTCCTCGCTCCTAAATATTCCACAGTCAACTGTCAGCTGTATTATAAGAAAATGGAAGTGTTTGGGAACGACAGCAATTCAGCCACGAAGAGGTAGGCCACGTAAACTGACGGAGCGGGGTCAGCGGATGCTGACGCGCATAGTGCGAAGAGGTCGCCAACTTTCTGCAGAGTCAATCACTACAGACCTCCAAACTTCATGTGGCCTTCAGATTAGCTCAAGAACAGTGCGCAGAGAGCTTCATGGAATGGGTTTCCATGGTCGAGCAGCTGCATCCAAGCCATACATCACCAAGTGCAATGCAAAGCGTCGGATGCGGTGGTGTAAAGCACGCCGCCACTGGACTCTAGAGCAGTGGAGACGCGTTCTCTGGAGTGACGAATCGCGCTTCTCCATCTGGCAATCTGATGGACGGGTCTGGGTTTGGCGGTTGCCAGGAGAACGGTACTTGTCTGACTGCATTGTGCCAAGTGTAAAGTTTGGTGGAGGGGGGATTATGGTGTGAGGTTGTTTTTCAGGAGCTGGGCTTGGCCCCTTAGTTCCAGTGAAAGGAACTCTGAATGCTTCAGCATACCAAGACATTTTGGACAATTCCATGCTCCCAACTTTGTGGGAACAGTTTGGAGCTGGCCCCTTCCTCTTCCAACATGACTGTGCACCAGTGCACAAAGCAAGGTCCATAAAGACATGGATGACAGAGTCTGGTGTGGATGAACTTGACTGGCCTGCACAGAGTCCTGACCTCAACCCGATAGAACACCTTTGGGATGAATTAGAGCGGAGACTGAGAGCCAGGCCTTCTCGTCCAACATCAGTGTGCGACCTCACAAATGCGCTTCTGGAAGAATGGTCAAAAATTCCCATAAACACACTCCTAAACCTTGTGGACAGCCTTCCCAGAAGAGTTGAAGCTGTTCTAGCTGCAAAGGGTGGACCGACGTCATATTGAACCCTATGGATTAGGAACGGGATGTCACTTAAGCTCATATGTGAGTCAAGGCAGGTGAGCAAATACTTTTGGCAATATAGTGTATTTCTGACACCAGTGTAGCTGAGTGCTTGGCAGAGTTAGATGAACTAACAAAGGATTAACTCAGGTTTTTTGTGCAAACTGTTCCCACCAGGACTTAACTAACTAGTCCGTATGTCAGTCACACCCACTTCAAATTTAAAGCCACACATTGATTTAAAGCATCCGATCTATCTTAGGAAATATCTGCTACTTAATGAGGAATGGAAGAAATCATTTTGGATCTAGATCTTTTCAGCAGAACCTGAATTTTTCTTTATGTTTCTGAAGTTCACTGAACATCCAGTATATATATTTACCTTATACCTTGACTGCATCCAGAATTTTCCATTTCTCTCTCTATATATAATGATCACACATTTAAAGGGTGAAATATGAGGTTCTATGCTCGGGGATTGCGTCTTCATTTACCAAAATGAACCTGAACTAGTTCATTTATAGGTTTGTGAACTTAGTTCATTTTTTGATAAAGTGAACTGTGAACGTGAGCTAGTTCATTTTCATCTGTGTGAACTGAACTTTGACCTTTTTCTTTTTCACTATGAACTGGCACAACAATGGCTAGCTCTATATCTTAAATCTCTGTTCCGTCACATAAAGCTCATCAGGCTTTACTGAAAGTCTCTTTGAAAAACGGTCAACATGGTAAAAGTGGAATGAAAACCAGATTTTTTTCAGTAAAACTTGTTGAGGATGTGAGGATGTTTTTAAGTAGTGCTACCTTAAAGGTGGATAATGCCCCAACATGTCCGGCTGGAAAACCACTACTTATCCACCATCATCATAAACACAAGTAACACAAGGATGCGTGATGAGTCCATTCCTCTACTCCCTCCTCACCCATGACTACAGATCTGTCCACAGCTACAACGCCATCATCAAGTTGCAGGTGATCGACATTATCATCAGTGTTGTTTTCGTCATCAATGACTAAATTATTTCGATGACGCATTTTTTCATGACAAAAACAAGCTAAACATGGATCTTTGATGATGAAAACATGATGACTCGTGGGTGTGAGTTTTTGTTGGTGGGTGGTCTGTCAGACATTTAAAATGCATTGTTGTGCTATAATCTGCTAAAGCCGTGCATGCAGTGTACGATTTTTTGCTCCTTTTAGGGCCGATTCTCCAGTCGTGCGAGAATTTTTCGATCGGGCCAACTTTCAGCCTGATCACGCGTTGTGTAGTCTAGAGGGGACAAACATGTTAGATATTCAGTCGGCCATCGTAATGTGGCATCAGAGCGTCGGGCCGCACAGTGTGAGAACATACATCGTGTGTTGTGGATTTTTAAACCCTGTGGTTTCATCATAGATTTTGAGCTGTAGCTGTGTGCAACAATTGAAAATAACGCACTGTGTATGCCCGGCTTTACCAGCAGAGGCAGGGGGAATGGTTCCATACTGCACGCTGAACTCTGACAAACTCTACGTTTCACGCTACACACTGAGTCTTCCTGCTCTCGCTACTTAATAAACTGTTTGTGGCTGATCATCCTCTGCCAAGTTAAAAAATAAGCCTTTTGTCTAATAATCAAGATTTTTATCCAGCTGTCAAAAGCAAATATTTCATAGCATACTTTTTATTTTTTTATGAAGACTCAGATGAAAAGGTACATAGATCTTTGAATATTTCTCTCTCTTAGTTCTTGTTTATATCTATTTGAATATTTCAACATCTTAGTTAATATATTTTTGAAATGTAGTTCTGGACTTTCATGGCATTATAAGGCAAATATATAGCTTCTCTCTGTAATTAATTTTGTAATATACCATTTATAGTGCATTTTTACAGAGTCGTAGTGCACATGTAAATAATTTTTTCTATCCTGCAGAGCACCTCTGGAAGAACTACATTTCGTAGCTTTGTAATTCTGACAGTGTAATGACACTTCTATATTCTCTTCTATTCTATTTTGAAAGTTGTTTGAGGTGGAACATTTTATTTTCCCCGAAGTCTTATGGATGTCAGGATGTTTTTTGGAGAAACTAAGATGGGATCCAATGTTGAACTCTGCCTTTCAGGCTATTCTGTCTGGTCTTGTTTATGGGTGAAGCATGAACTCTGACCTTAACCGGGGCAGAGAGGTCTGTGGTTCTTTGAGGGGTCTTTTATGACCTGTTGGGTCAGTCATCATTGGGGTCCTAAGGTGACGTTGGTCCTTTTCACAGTTTGTGGATAATGGCTCTCACTGTGGTTCACATGAGCCCAAAGCGTTAAACATGCTTTTTTAACCTTTTCCTGACTGATATTTCCAGCTTTCCTTTGGATCTCAGCAGGGGGTCTAGCTCCTCCTCTGAGCGCTCCACTTCGTCAGGAAGGTCCTCTTTATGTGATTTGTTTGAGAACAGGTGTGGCAGTAAGCAGGTGTGACCAGAGAAAGTGATAAACCACAGCTGAGGTATGTTTTCATGGAGGGAATCACTTTTTCACACGAGGTCCTGCTGGATTTACAATCTGACACATTCAAATAAATAAGGACTCAGGAAGGAGGCAAAAACTTTTACATGGTGTACAACCACCAGTCATCAAAGGGTCAATCAATTAGTCTCTTCTGAGTTTTATTTAGGTGACATTAAAAGCCTTTCCAGCTCAGACTCTGCTGATCTGCACTCAGTATAAATGAAGAAAAACTAAAATTTTTCAATGTTCTTAAATCCCCAGGAAGAAAAAGCACTAAACACCCTGATGTCTGCAAATATGTTAGCTAAATAATATGTTAACTAAATGCAGACCAAATCTTCCATCAACAAATAAATCATTTAAGGTCTAAAGAACAAAGGACTAAAACAGTTGGTAGCAGCAGCCTGAGAGAAGTTAAGATCAGTTCAGAGCCAAATGGAGAAATTCTGGACATTTTCTGGGAAGCAGGATCTTAACAAAAAAAGTGTACAAAAAAAAGGTTTTTTTTGTACACTTTGGATGATTATGAAACCTCTAAGCTGCGTTTAATAAAACTAAAGTACATTTAGGGAATGATCTGCCAGCAGTGTTGTTTTTCACAGCCATCTTAGATTTATTCTTAGTTTTAGTCTTCAGGATGAAAACTATCATTAGCTTTACTCGCATTTTAGTAATTACTATACGTGATAGTTTTAGTCGGTTCAAACGACTAAACCCAAAAAAGGTTTTATTCTAATTTTAGTAAGTTTTATGTTGCAATTCATTAAACAGTTAACCTTTACTATTTCAAATAACAACCAGATTCTTTACCAGACTGACCTACCGGTAGATACAATAGCTGTGTATAGAATGCTGCCGTGCAGTTCATCATTGCTAGATATTTAATTAACTAAATATTTAGTTTGGAGCTTAATATTTATTTAACAAACTAAATATTTAATTTGCAAACTATATATTTAGATCCAAACTAAAAATGTATTTAACAAAGTAAGATTTTTATAAATGAATGACTAACATGGTGAAAAAATTGGAAAAAATAAGCCCCTAATTTTTCTCTTAAAATACACTAAATAACCATAAATATTGCTCCTAATTATCATTGCTTAACTTTACAAATAGCGCCCCATATAAAGGTACCATTTTTAAAACTACTTTAAGTATAAAAGTAAAAGTAATTCAGGAAAAATCTTTTATTTTTACAATTCTGGATGATAATTTCCTTAGACTTCCTTTTCTTAGTTTTATAACTAATGTTAACCGTGTCAAATTTAACTTTGCATCATCTTGAAAACTATTAATTTTGATATTTGATGAACAACAAGTTGGCACAGCACCGAGTCCAACCACAAAGAAATGAATTGTCTGGATGAAACTAATTATTTTGGTGGTTTTTATTTTTTTTTAATACCAACAGGCCATAATTAAAATGAGCTTAAATGAAAAAAACCAACGAAACCATTTTTAAAATGTAAGGAGTAGAAGTAAATAGTTGTCTAAAAAATAATTACTCCACTAAGTATTGATGGCAAACATTTCTACTTAATAAAGGCAACAATGTATTTATACTCTGTTACTTGATGACACCTCTGCTGTTTAGCATTATCAAATGATTTTTGACAAAAACACCTGATGCTCCTATAAATATGTAACACAGTGAAAACTTTGTTGAATATTCTGACCAAATTTCTTTTAATTCAACAGTTAAAATTCAGCATAAATGAATTGGATTGGATAAAGTGAATCGAAGGTGAGGTCGCTGCCACGCCTTGAGGGGAGGTCAGACGCTAAAGCTAACTTCAAACCTAAAGCAGAAAATATCCCAGACAGTTTAAGGTTCAGATGTAGAAAAGTTTAAAACCAGCAGCGTCTTCCTTCCTTCCTTTTAGTCCTGCTTTAAAGCCTCTATTTCACTGGTCTGATCCTGACTCAACCAATCACAGCACAGCTTCTTCCAGACTGAGATAAAAACTCAAGAGTGAAAAACTGAATTTTATATCAGATTTGGATCATAACAAAAGCTGCTTTCAAAAACTATGTCTCAAACTAAATACCTGGAGCATGGACATCTCAGCTATACGGAAGAGGATTAGGGCTACTAAAAAAATGTTAACTGATTTTAAAATATTATTTCAGTTTAATCTGGGATTGACGGAATTGGGCAATTTTTACGTGCCTGATGGATCGCGGTGATGCTATTTCATTAATGGAAGAGCAGAAGGTCATTAAAACAAGAGAGCTGGTTTAGTCTCTAAAACAGACATGGCTACGGCTTGATGCTAACATGTTTGTTAGCTGGCAGAATTCAGTGAGAATTCTCAGATTAAAGTCAGAATTCTGAGATTGAAGTCAGAATTATCAGATTATACTGAAATAAAATTTTAAAATGGGTTAACTTTTTTACATTTTTTTCAGTAGCCCTAATCCTCTTCCATAGAGCTACGCTGGATTTGCCTCAGTCAAAATAAATGCTATCCAAATAGTGCTGAAGGATCTAGGACCAGGAACAGTGACTGGTCACTTGCTTTGAATTAGTGACTGGCTAAACAAGAAACAGTAGCAAATTATTTAATGATTTCATTTAATTACACTGAATGCTGCAGAATTGGCAAAGCTCTAAGCAGAGCTGAACTGCCTTAAGGCTGGTTTATGCTCAGAAACGTCGCAGTGAATGCAAATGTGCCCCTCCCCCTTCCACACACACTGCTGCAGCTCTCCAAAATTGTAGGTGACCACAGACAGGAGGCCTCTGATTGGTCAAATCTACATCCGCTCTACACTATGCACATTTCCTATTTGGTACCTTACCGGCTTGTTTTTTTTTTTTTTTTTTTGTATGACCGCCATTGTGGAAAACGATTCATGAAGATGGATTAAGATCCATTTACCTTTTGTTACACAATATTCCGTGAAGCAGGGTTTAGGACATTTATGTAGATTTTTTCAGGATCAATGCTCGTCTACGGAAGCCCAGAGCGGTCGTGTCCCTCCGATACTTTTTCACAGTGGTTTTCTCATTATCTAAAAATAAAAAAGCCATTTTCTCATAATAACAAAATGATTGGTGTTTGTAATTCTGTAAAAAATCCTGTTTAACTTTTGGGTAACGAGACAACGTTGTTATTTTGATGATTTGCTTCAACTTGTGATTCATAAGGAATTAGACCTATTCCTCCCTCTACTTAGCAATGTTTTTTTTCTAAACAGCCCCGGTGTTACACCTGTAACAGGTATAAGATGCATTAACCAGCAAAATGAGTCCAGATTAAAGTCAGTCTGATTTGTTTCTACTGTATTCCATGCAGTCCAGTCATGCACCATGACCTGACAATGAGTGAAAAGAAAAAGGAAACTAAAAAACTGATTATTTGAGAACACACGGTACAGCGACTGCACAACTACGGGCAGCGCAGGCATGGATGGACTGGGAATCCAGGGCTGTTGGCCAGCCTCATTCATTACCCATACAGATTAATCAGCTTATTACCTTGAGAAATCAATAACTCTTTTCTTGTGATAACGAGATAATTACCTTTTTAACTCGAGAAAACAATTAATGGTCAAACTGTGATAACGAGATAGTTATGTCATTATCTCGAGAAGACAAAAGGGAAAAAAAGTTCTATTATGACCGCTCTCTGCTTCAGTACTCGTCTTTCAGTCCTAAGTGTTAAACTGTGTAACTGAATAAGTCAAGGCCTAAATGTGGAATGCTTTCTGTAACATTTCATCATCTAGTAATGATGCTCCATCCTTTCAGACCTACTGTAGCATAGCATCATGGATAAACAATAATAGCAGACTTATTATTTAGTATACACGAGTGTCTACATTGCAGGCGTAACTTTCTCTAGGACTGGTTAGGACATATCCTCAGTTGGTGGGGATAATTTCTGCTTTTTTCCCCTTTCTGCTCATTAACTTTAGCCAAAGGTAACAAAGGTTGGTTGCAGTTAACTGTGTTCAGAGCATTTTGAGTCTGTGTTTTTTCCTCTCTCGCTCTGCTCCCATGTCCCGCCTCTCAGTGTAACTTCATCGAATTTGCTGAAGCTTAGCCAGAAGCTTGAGAAAACAGTTTAAATTTCCTTCTTTACTATAAAATCTTGGCTTCTCAGAGGACCATGACTCCCAGTTACAGGTTAAAATGTTTTCTTATTGTTCAGATAGAATCAGACTGCAGAGCTTCTACGTATCTTGAAATTTAGTTTCTGGCATCATTATGTTAGTAAAGAGGTTCATAAATCTTTTTAAACAGCAGAGAGAGAAGTTGGGAGAGCTGAAGATTTAAAGGGGAAACAGATTTACTGGAGTATGCAAGATGCAATAAAATATATCTCCAAAGTTACTAGAAAGTTTACACGAAAAAAATATGCTTTGATATATTTAAAAATCAGAATGTTACATTTTTTCTGGATGGAATTGAAATTGTATATATCAATTTTGGCATTGGAGTCGGCTGTTGTTTGTTATTTTTTCTATACATTAATGTTTTTAGGCTCTATATATTTGATGCACTAAAAGGCATCTAAAGATATTATATATCAATGTATTGTGGTTCTCATGTGTTCTCAACAATAGGAAAGCATCAATAAATATATGTTTGAGCTCATTTTACAGAAAGCTACAGATACAGAAAGCTAATGAAAGCATTCGGGTGGAGCAACCACCTTTCATCACAAAGTTACACCCTTGGTCTCCAAAAAAAAAAGATTTTATACAGCTTTAGACAGTGAATGAGCCGCAGCTTAGCAGTGAAAAGGAACATTTTCATTTCATAAAGTGCAGGAGTGGAAAAGGAATGTCAGAAAATAGCAGAAGTTGGTGAAGATTCTCAGTCATCCAGGTCACAGTCATTTGAAAAAGTTAAAAAACAATCTTTGTTTCCAAGTCTGAAGACGTTTCTCTTCCTATCCAGGAAGCTTTTTCAATTCGAAATGTCAGAAATAGCCCAAAAACTTGTTTTGGCTTATAAAACGTGCAAAGTGAACCAGAACAAGGGATCCTCCCCTTTGGAATTGGGGTCGTTTTGGTTTCTTTGTTAGCCTGTAAGGCCCCATACCTGTCTATGCATCTCAAAGGGGGGTCATTAGGGGCAATTGTTGGCTTGGCTGCCCAGGCGAGATGTTTTGTACCCTGTATGGGGGTAGGGGGTTGAACTGATAGTGGGAAGGAATTAAGAAATTAAATATTATTTCAGTATGATATAGGAGAAAGGTCAGAATTCTAACTTTTCTCAGAATTCAAACTTTAATCTCAGAATTCTGAATTCTGACTGAATTCTGACAGCTAACAAACATGTTAGCATCAAGCCATGTCTGTTGTAGAGTCTAAACTAATTCTCTTGTTTTAATGACCTTCAGCTCTTCCATTAATGAAAAAGCATAACCAGGGATCTCTCAGCACGTAAAATGTCGCCTAATTCCGTCATTTTCAACCAATGTGTTACTGGCCCTTCCAAACAACTCAAATCTTTATCAGTGAAGCTGAGTGTTCCACATCTCTTCCTTCATGGTGCCCATCTACATTAAGATCCAAAACTGGGATTTGCATTTGATGAAGCAGACAGAAGACGTTTTATCATTATGTCCATTTTATCTCCTGTTTCTTTCATCTTTTCTCCTTTTTCCTGTTTTTCCTTTCCTGTTCTACTTACATTGCAGTGTCCATATAATCTGTAATACTCCCTGCATGAATTATAATAAAGCAATTTATATGCATAAATCAAGCGGAACACTATGGCGATAGCCGTACTGCTCCACTTGTGAAAGTAAAATCTGTTGGGCTCTTTTTGGGCATCAAGACAATTATTCTTATTGCCACACAGGACACTGTAAAAAAAAAAAAAAAGAATTCTAAAATTAAAGTCAGAATTCTGACTTTTTTCCGACATTAAACTGAAATAATATTTGAAATCAGTTAACTTGTTTAATTTTTTCAGTGGCGCTAATCCTTCCATACTGCATGTAGTCTGGTTAGTGTGTGAGAGAAAGCAAGAGAAATGTGAGCGGCTAAGTGCTTCCACTCACCTGGAGGACAAAGGCAGTTTTTAGGAGCATCTCTAACCTCCCGTAGCTTTGGCAGCTGTGAGGCGAGCTTCTGCACAGGAAATGAAAAAAACAGACAGGAAATAACAGAAGTCAAAGTCTGTCAGAATATCAACATTTCCTCTCTGTCAGAATTAAGATCCCAACTCCATTTAGATCCTCGTCTCTAGGCTGAAGTCTGGTAGAATACAAAAACAAACAGGAATCCATCTTATCCCGCTTAAATGGTTTGAGGCTGAGGCAAACCATTATTAGCAGTGTTACGATTTAAGGCGGGATAGAAAACACAGCAGCAGTGATGTTTTGGGTCCCTTTGGGTCAACGGCTAGTTGACCCAAAGTGTTGTTCAGCAACATTCATGTTTCTAATGTTGGGTTATTAGTGCTTCATTATCAGACGTAGTCCTTTAGCTTGGGCTAAGAGCCATAATGCTACGTTAACAACTAATTTGCTTTGATCACCAGAAGCAGCCGTTCTACATGCAAAGTAAATGGTTGATGCGCATCAAGGTTCATCAAAAGGTGCTGCAACACGTCTAGAACAGCAGCGGTGCGTCTTGACACATTGGAAATTCTGAAGCAGCACCTCATGAGCTTCTGAGCATCTGAGGCACGCAACGTACTTCACAAGCATCTGCTGCTGGAGTTGGAAACATTTAATTTATGCTGCTCGACAATCAACCAATCAGAGAAGCTGATATGGGAGCTGACAGGGCGACAGACACAGTGCTGCTGATGCAGAGCGCTATGATCACTCCTCTGAAACAGTTTATTAATGCCTAAAATAACTTAAAATATCGGAACCTCCCTACAAAATATGTTCGATTTTATTATCCTGGTGCCTGCAATTTGTAGCACATGCCTAAAAAATGCTAACGTCTACTTCAAGTCACCATGAACGGTAGGGGAAAACCCCCAAGAGGTGACTGGGCAGACTGAGGCAGCTGCTGCTGGGGATTCTCAGTGACAGCGCACTGCCAGTATGTGGGGGTCTGAGCGGCTCCAACATTGAATAGATGTTACATGGCTTTTTCAATCATCTCAGTAACTTAAAGTCGTAGAGAAAAGGCTGTTCCAACCGTTGCATTTCCCAATTCCCCAGAGTGGTTCCCGTCTTTACACAAGTTAATTAAGTGAATGTGATTGGTCGTCAATCAAGGGAACAGGATTGTTGTGGCGGAAGGTTCTCAAACATTTTGATTGTGGTCGGTTTCTTGGAAGCATCTTGCTAACCAGTTAGCAACTTAGTGCTAGTAGGTTCCCAATGGGAAATTCCATTAGGACCAAGTAGAACTAAATTGGTGACTTAGAAACGACACTGTCAAGGAACGCTATGGACAGAGGAAACATGCAAGAGGTAGAGAGTTTAGTGTCAGAGGTCGTGGATGAGTCTCCTCCGTCATCCATTTTTTATTTAGAGGAGGAAAGCGGGGATGAAGATGTGGTTGAAGAGGACGCCAGGGCGTCAGAAGCTTGGTTTGGTGTAGAAGGCTTCCAGCCGTACATGTTTGAGCCCTTGCCTCGCAACGCTGCCAGTTCTGTTAGCTCTACGCCTGCTGAAGACACAGACGTCCATCCCCGTGAACACTGGGACGGAGCTCAATGGGAAAGGAAATGATTTTTATTTTAACCGTTGCATATATTAGCTGCGACATGTGAAAAAAAATTTGATTGACAGATGACCGTTGATATATGATTGGTCGGATTTAGGTGTTCAGGCTGACGTATAACTAACTGGCCAGCATAAGATAACGAAAAAAACACAGATTTTAAGACAGGATAAAAAAAAAAAAAAAGAAATTTTCTAAATTTTGGGACAATATAGTCTGATAAAGAGAACATTTATATACATGTTTAAGCCAGAATGATTTGACATTTAAATATGGTTTCCCTACGGGTAAGCATTTCTAGCTGGAAAACCTTCAATTATTTAATTTGTATTCCCATTTTTCCAGGAAATAAACAGGATTGGAATTAAGTGAATGTCTAGTTGTAGTTGGATATTCTGTCTCCACTCATTTAAAGGGCTCCATTGTCCAGAGTGTAAAGCATGGCGTTCCATTTGTGGTTGTTCATAGCTGAGGCCATGACACTAAATCTTTAAACAGGTGCAGAAGGGAATGTTACTGAGAGTCCTTCCTGTCACTACTGTGGGAGACGGAGTGAAGCTTTTTGACTCAAACACATGCTTCTATTCAACAAGGAGCTGACCTCCAATCTAACACAGACATAAAATCAGAAATAACATTTCAATTATTCCCCTCCTTGATTTTTAATACAACACAGTAAACTCAATCCTTCACCTTCCTGTTAGACCAATGGAACAGGATTTCCTGCTGCTTAAAAAAAAAACTCATTTTAATGCCTTCTCTCCCAAACCTCAGGATTTAAAGTGTTTTCCAATAAAAGCACTGATCATTTGACTTTTAATGCATCAAGCTCCAGAAAAATCAAAAGATGGAGAAGCTGTTTGCTTCTATAACAGTGGTAAAAACACAGCTTTATCTGCTGCCGTTTTCCTCTTTTTGATGTCTCACATCCTGGATTTAGAGGATTTGTTTAAAATTTTGTACTTCTTTAATTCAGTTTATTTCTATAGCATCAATTCACAACACGTCATCTCCAGGAACTTTACAGTTCACCAGATCATCCAGGCAGATTGATTCAAAGTTTTCTATCTAAGGAAAACCAGTTGATTGCATTGACTTGAAGGCATTCCCTCACACTAAGCATGCTTGTAGCAACAGTGGAGAGGAAAAACTCCGTTTTAACAGGAAGAAACCTCCAGCAGAACCAGGCTCAGTGTGAGCGGCCATCTGCTGAGGCCGACTGGGGTTCAAGGAGACAGAAGCAGAGATACAGAAAGAACATACCTCTTCATTTGTTAGAACATATAAACTGGTTTAATGTAATAATCGGTTAATTGGGAAGAGCTTGCAAACAGAAAAAGATATGCAACCATTCCCTCCCCCATTAATAGGAACAATTATTGGGTTATTTTTCCATTTATTCTGGGGGAAACTCCTCCAGCTCCTTCAAACCTGTTGGACAGGTTTGCATATGAACAACAATCTCCAGATTATTGTCTAGACTTTGACTAGGCCATTCCTACTAAAGATGTCCTGATCGTGTATTCGGTTCGGCTTGATATTTTTCTGTTTTCCAGTGATCAGAATGTCAATATTCACAGCTATTGCCGTAAAGTACCTGCTGGTTACGTTTGACAGTAACTGCGCAGTTCAAACCTCTGTTGCAATGCAATCTAAGCATGACAGAAGAGTGAAAATATTTTTCTCTCAATAGTGAAGATGGTCCTAAAGCAACATGGCAATGTCCACAGGAGGTGGCAGCGGAGCTGCATTTAACACCGCAAACCTGATTCGTCATCTGAGGACAAAACATGGCAGCATTTACACGGTTTATACAGGAATAATTATCTCTAATTTAATGCTTTTTAAGGCCCTTTTGACAGTCTTAAAAACATTTAATGCCATCAACAAGTACCCATGACTCTCATATATAAACTACTAAAAAATTTTAAAGAAACACTTTGTAATCAGAGTATAGAATCAAATTAATTAAACTTCTGGGATATTGATTTGGTCAGGTAAGTAACAGAGGGGGTTGTTAGTCAGTTTGAGCTGCTTTGGTGTTTATGAAATTAACAACAGGTGCACTAGAGGGGCAACAACGAGACGACCATCAAAACAGGAATGGTTTTACAGGTGGAGGCCACTGACATTTTTTCCCCTCCTCATCTTTTCTGACTCTTTTTGACCTGTTTTGCATTTGGCTACTGTCACTACTGTTAGCATGGCGCTACCTGGACCCTACAGAGGTTGCACAGGCAGTCCAACTCCTCCAGGATGGCGCATCAATACGTGTCACTGCCAGAAGGTTTGCTGTGTCTCCCAGCAAAATCTCAAGAGCATGGAGGAGATTCCAGGAGACAGGCAGTTACTCCAGGAGAGCTGGACAGGACCGTAAAAGGTCTACAACCCATCAGCAGAACCGCTATCTGCTCCTTTGTTTAAGGAGGAGCATGGTGGAGCACTGCCAGAGCCCTACAAAATGACCTCCAGCAGGCCACTGGTGTGAATGTCTCTGACCAAACAATCAGAAACAGACTTCACCAGGGTTGCCTGAGGGCCCGAAGTCCTCTAGTGGGCCCTGTGCTCACTGCCCGACACCGTGGAGCTCGATTGGCATTTACAACAGAACACTGGAATTGGCAAGTTGGCCACTGGCGCCCTGTGCTTTTCACAGATGGGAGCAGGTTCACCCTGAGCATATGTGACAGACGTGAAAGGGTCTAGAGAAGCCGTGGAGAACGTTATGCTGCCTGTAACATCGTTCAGCATGACCGGTTTGGTGGTGGGTCAGTGATGGTCTGGAGAGGCATATCCATGTAGGGACGCACAGATCTATACAGGCTAGACAATGGCACCCTGACTGCCATTAGGTATCGGGATGAAATCCTTGCACCCATTGTCAGACCCTATGCTGGTGCAGTGGGTCCTGGGTTCCTCCTGGTGCACGACAATGCCCGGCCTCATGTGGCGAGAGTATGCAGGCAGTTCCTGGAGGATGAAGGAATTGATACCATTGATTGGCCCCCACGCTGGCCTGACCTAAATCCAATAGAACAACTCTGGGACATTATCTTTCCATCCATCCGATGCTGCCAGGTTGCACCTCAGACTGTCCAGGAGCTCAGTGATGCCCTGGTCCAGAACTGGGAGGAGATACCCCAGGACGCCATCTGTCGTCTCATTAGGAGCATGACCCGGCGTTGTCAGGCATGCATACACGCACGGGGGGACGGGGCGTACATATTACTGAATACCATTTTGAGTTGCTGCAATGAAATTTTAGCAAAATGGACTAGCCTGCCGCATCATAATTTTTTCACTGTAATTTTTGGGGTGTCTTTGAATTCAGCCCTCTGTAGGTTGTTAATTTTCATTTCCATCAAATGATGTGGCATCCTTTTTTCCCCATTGAGGTCTGATGTATTTCAAAGTGTTTCTTTGATTTTTTTTTTTGCAGTATATATATATATATATATATATATATATATATATATATATATATATATATATATATATATATATGAAAACCGTCAGAATCGTTCGGTTCGACTGTCTCGGTTCGTGTTCGCGTGTGTTTCGTTCGGTTCATGCGCTGCTCCTTTTTATAGTGGAAGCGATTACACTCCAGAGCAGAAGGTGGCAGTGCTGCGACCAAAGCCAACCACCAGTAGTAAACAAGAAGAAGAAGCGAAGCAGCGTAGCCGGGTGTAGCAGGGGAAAAAAATCAGTTGTTATGGAGAATTGTGTGGGTATGGCGAGTGGGAAAGAACAGGAGTTGGAAGACGCGCCAGCAGCACTTTATAGGTCTGCTGTATGGGAGCACTTTGCATTTAGAGTGACCTACGATGACGGCGGAAAGAAAGTTGTGGATAAAAGTAAAACAGTGTGCAAGCACTGTGCAACACGTTTTGTTTATGCTAACAGCAACATGTCATGCTAACCCCGAAATCCCTCATACTCCATCAGCAACCCCCGCTCCGCCCCGCTGCGCTCCAGACCGGCTGCTCAAAGCAAAGCCTACAGCCCCCACTGTGGCTTCGTCCGCTCCCCTCTGAGTCCCTTGGAGATGGTAGAGAGCATGCGCCAGATGATTAAATGCAAAGCAGCAAAACATACGGAAATGATCCAGGGTTTCCGCGGATCATTTAAAATAATAACAATCCATTATTTTTTGGGGGATTTTTTCATTAATTTCATAAATTTTTATGGGATTTCGGTGTAACAATCAACATGTATCGAATCGAATCGAAAACCGTGACCAGAAACCGTGAATCGAACCGAACCGTGGATTTTGTGAATCGTTCCACCCCTAATATATATATATATATATATATATATATATATATATATATATATATATATATATATATATATATATATATATATATATATATATATATATATATATATATATATATTAGGGCGGGAACCGTGAGCAGCTGGTCTGGAGCGCAGCGGGGCGGAGGGGGGTTGCTGACGGAGTATGTGGGATTTCGGGGTTAGCATGATATGTTGGTCATGTTGCTGTTAGCATAAACAAAACGTGTTGCACAATGCTTGCACACTGTTGCACTTTTATCCACAACTTTCTTTCCGCCGTCATCGTAGGTCACTCTAAATGCAAAGCGCTCCCATACAGCAGACCTATAAAGTGCTGCTGGCGCGTCTTCCAACTCCAGTTCTTTCCCACTCGCCATTCCGACATAATTCTCCAGAACAACTAATTTTTTTCTGCTACACCCGGCTACGCTGCTTCGCTTCTTCTTCTTCTTGTTTACTACTGGTGGTTGGCTTTGGTCGCAGTATCGCCACCTTCTGCTCTGGAGTGTAAACGCTTCACCTATGAGAAAAAGGAGCAGCGCATGAACCGAACGAAACACACGCGAACCGAACCCAGACAGTCGAACCGAACGGTTCGGACGGTTTTCATAAATCGTCCCATCCCTAATATATATATATATATATATATATATATATATATATATATATATATATATATATATATATATATATATATGTTCGGAAAAGACGCTCAAGGCTGAGAAGATGGCTAGAGAATATATATCCTTTCTCTCCGCCTTGAGCTTCTTTTCTGAACATACAGCTTTACGATCAATCAACCAGAAGCAGTTCTGCACAAACACGCGGAACGAGTTATATCTGATATAAGATATCTGACCAAATTGTTTTTAATTAAGTAATTTTTTAAATGAAGCATTTTAAATGCCATGATAATCACATTAAATGAATTTTAATGCCAATTAAGGCCTTAATTGGCATTAAAATGTCAATTAACTGAGATGAAAGTACCTCCAAAGCGCAAAGTAAGACCTACAGTAGAAGCCATTCAAAATTTTCCCACTTTCCTGAGTCTATTATACTGGGTCCTTGGCTTGTCTCCTACAATTCCTTTTTTTTTTAAATCAGTCTTTGTACTAAAATAATTATCTTGTCATGATTTGTGGACATTAAGATCTAAGGAGAAAGGTCATCTCCTGATCAGACCCTGTAATTCAGTGAAATGATGAAGTCAGAGTAAAAAAATATGCAAGAGGGGGGTCACTCCAGTGGCTGGATGTTGGCTGCCATGCGGCCGGTATTTGACTGGGAAGGGCCATTTTGAATGGCTGCTACTGTAGTACTGCTCTAGCCTCCTGGACTAGAAGCACACCCTGAACGTTATCTGCAGAGTAAAACCACCCAGCTACTCTAACGGTAAACCAGCAGAGGCTGATGGACATGTTAGCTCCATCCAGCAAAGGCTGTCAGCGCTAAAGAAGCCACTGCAGCTGATATGATTCCTGAACTGCAAAAACGATCCAAAAATGTGTAAATAAGTCTTAAATTAAGTGTATTTACCCTTAATGTGAGTATGTAAATAAGATGATTTGCCAATGGAATGAGCATTTCTACTCTTAAAATAAGATAAATAGAAAATATGCACTTGAAATAAGACAATGTAACTGTTTTTTCTTATTTTAAATGTAAATTGTCTTGTTGCAATGGCAAAGTGTCTCACTTACATCCTTAATTCAAGAAAAAATGCACTTATTTTAAGAAAAAAAAGACTTATTGAGATTAAATTTTTTTGCAGTGCTGCAGCCAGGAAAGGTGTTCCTTCCAGAGAGCAGGAGTTCAGACCCTGTGGGAGGCAGTGGAGCGACTTTTCAGCCACGTTGAAGGTGATCCACTGTATTCAGTGGTTTCATTAGTGGATCCAAGATACAACGAAGTAAATCTCTTAAATGTGTATTAGAATATTTTGTTTCAGAATCAAAGTCATGACTTGTTTCAGTCGATATAAAAATGCACTTTAGTAGAAAATTGGCATTGTTTTTTTGTTTTCCTAATAGAGGATGAGTCAGAAGAGCCACGTCTACTACGGAGCCTCATTTCAGCACAGCAAGATTCTCCAAGCGAGAGAGAGTGGGAAAGGCAATGCATGACTTCTCCATCTGTCCTGGTTCAGGTGCAAACTTACGTCACAGAGCTAACATTGGTGCCTCATTTCCCCTTAATTTTGGGTATTGCTAAATCTGTCCCATGCATCGGCGTGGACAGCAAGAGACTCTTTAGCCCTGTTTTAAACAAAACAGATGAAAAGAGAAACCGCCCGTCAGCTGACAGGAGGAGAAGCTGCTGTTTCCTATCAACAACATTCATTTCATTTTGAATTTCCCAAACTGAGACGTGAGTGAGGCTAAGCTTGAAAGGCAACTATGGTTGTAAAAAACACTGGCATTTAAGTTTGGCTGTTTGTAGAGCGACCCAGAGTCCTGCCCCAGGTCGGGTTCCCCTTATAAAACGTTCATTTCGGGTAAAAAAAAACATTATTTCACAACATTATTAAATTATTTCACTGGTGCAGGTTTAATTGAACAAAATGTGGGTATCATACAGTTAGAGCTTGAATGAAACTTATTTATATTTTCTTATTTATTAACATATAAAGCCTTAAATGGCCAAGCTCCATCTGATATCAGAGATCTGATTGTTCCTTATGTTCCTAACAGAGCACTTCGCTCTCAATCTGCAGGTTTACTAGTGGTTCCTAGAATTTCTAAAGTAGAATGGGAGGCAGATCTTTTAGTTATCAGGCTCCTCTCCTGTGGAACCAACTACCAGTTTTAGTCCGTGAGGCAGACACCCTGTCTACTTTTAAGGCTAGGCTTAAAACTTTCCTTTTTGATAAAGCTTATAATTAGAGTGGTTCAGGTTATCCTGAGCTATCTCTATAGTTATGCTGCTATAGGCTTAGACTGCTGGAGGACTGCTATTTGTTGAGTTACTTGCTAAAAATGTATTTCAGTTTTATAAACATCAAACTAAAGGCAATATATCGGATCGGGACAAAAATCAAATCTGATTTAGGGTTTAAAGATTGGATTGGGAGCAAAGGCCTAAAATGCTGATTGTAAAATCCCTAATTCCAACACAATTAATGTCTTGCATAAAGCAACACTGTGTGACTTTTTCCATCTTTGTTTAGGTCAATATGATGCTTCGTGCTTTTTGCTCTTCTGGCTGTGGAAATGAACACTTAATGGCTCCATGGTGATGGTGGTCAGAGGGCCGCCTGGCTTCTGTCAGCGAGCCCCAGAGCATCTGTGGCCACAATGTAGCTCCCCACCATCAGGGAATGACTGAATGAATTTACTATCAAGTTCTAAATTTTAAAATTTCACTGAACTATTTGAGTTTTTATTTTACATTCATCAAACCTTGAATTCTGTGTTGTTGAAAGTTAAAATCGTGAATTTTTGCAGCTTAATTCAAGTTATATGGTGTGAAAATAAAAATCTTTTAAATTGACATTTAAAAAAATGCAATCTACAAAGGAAACCTTTCCTTGTTTTCATTTTTTAAAACAACTTCACCATAAAACCTTTTTTTTATTCAAATTTTTTTAAAGTTTCTTTGCTGGATTGCATTTTTTTAAATCTCAATTTACTAACTGGGTGGGATTTTTTTCCATTTATAAAACATGTTCTTTTTTGGCAGCAATAACTGAGTGACATTCACTCCATAAAAGTAGCAGTAACCTGTTAACCATGCAATATATTTCCAACTTCTTGCTCCAGAACCTACTTTCCAACTTATTTTCCAACTGTGATTAATTTGTCATATGCATCTTTGGCTAAAATTTTTCAGGAACGTTAATCTTTCAAACTGGCAACCTTTGCAGTCGCTGCAAAGGGCAAAGGAAATGTCTCCCGCAATAATTACTGTCCCAGATTTATGCTAACTTAACAAGAAGTTAGTAAAACTTTACATTTGAATTAGAAGCTTATTTGTCATTACACAGAAATACACAGTTATTTGGCAGCCATTTGTTAGCGGCGATGTTGCAGGAACATTTCTGTTAATTTCCAAGAGGTTGACGTCATTTAAATAAATACTGATTTCCTTTTTAAATGCACACAGTCTCATTACAAGACTTTTCACATTTATTTCTAATTTTTACAGCTGTAGCTCCCTCTGGTTGCACTGATACTCTTTCTGAAAGATGACAGCATTTTGCTAGAGAACTTTTGTGTGTTTTAAGCTTTTTTTCTTTATTTCTTTGCAAATGAATCCATTCTGTGTATATTTAACATAACACGCTGTTATTGATAAACAAGCGAGTGTTGATGTGCAGAAACAGTGAAAATAAGCCTCCAAAAAACTGTTAAACGATGCATTTTTGTTTGTTTTTGTTCCACTGAAACTTTTATTTTTTTCCTTTAAATATTTATTTCATTTACCGTAAATGTTTTTTAACTTTAAGCTTTTTTCCAGTTTGTGTTTGCAGAAACAGAAACTGTCTGCTCATGCTTACATGATGCTGTAATTCTATTTAGGCTTAAAACGGATCATCTAAACACTGTCAGGATGGATGTTTAGTCCATATTAGCTTTCTCCATGATGATGTAATATTTTTCTGTCTTTTTTCCGTTTAGTCAGATAATGTGATTCTGCACCTTTAAGGGCTTCATAACAGAGAGAGTGGATCCATACAAGTGAACTGATCTGCAGGTGTGTTTAGAAAATTTGGGGCCCTAGGCAAAGACAGTTTTTGAAATCAAAGTGCTAGAGGGGTCTGAAAAGTCATAAATATAGAGATAAAAGCGCTAAGTTGGGAACACTGCTCTTTGCATCGTTTGTTTTCAAATGGTTTGCTGCTGTCTGTTTGGAACTTTCTGAACATGTGCAGCAAATGGACTGATCCAATATGGTGGACACTGAAGGGGGGGCTGAGACACACTTTTTTTTTTAATTTTTGCAAGACTAGTGGCTCTTTTTTTTTTCTCGACAGTAGGCTGACAGGCAGAGATGGCAAAAGTACTCACTTTCCGTACTTGAGTAAAAGTACAGATACTTGTGTTAAAAAATACTCTGGTAAAAGTGGAAGTACTGATTAAACTTCTTTACTCAAGTAAAAGTAACAAAGTACAGGCTTGTAAATTTACTTTAAGTATAAAAGTAAAAGTAGAAACCACTTTTTTCATGCCGTTGCCTACATTTTAAATGGATGTCTGCCAATAGGACTAGATCTCCGTTGTGTTCATTTTCAATCATCTCGTCGTCCATGCTACTATGCTAACGCCACCGCCACCAAGCTGCAATGATTTGACGCGAATGAATACCGCCGAATCTGTCGATTCATCTTGTAGTGGTGCGTCAAATGCAACGTAGATTCCCATCCAATTAGATTGAATTTGATATTGATGACGTGAAATATAATAACGGTAACTCCATTGAAATGATTCAAAACTAAAGTAACGAGCCAATTTTTTAAAATGTAAGGAGTAGAAAGTACAGATATTTGTGTAAAAATGTAAGGAGTAGAAATAAAAAGTCGCCATAAAAATATGTAGTAAAGTAAAGTAAAAATATCAGAAAAATCTACTTGAGTACAGTAATGAAGTATTTGTACTTCGTTACTTCCCATCTCTGCTGACAGGAAAGGAGGTATGACAGTGGGAGAGCCATGCGGCAAAGGAGCACAGGCCTCATTCTAACCCAGGTCGGCCATGTTGACTAAGGCTTCCGTACATGGGTCGTGCGTGCTAAAAACATAATTAATGTGCACAAATAAGGAATAGTTGTATTAATCATACATGTAAACAGAGTTTTATGGGGCCCCCAGGAACTTGGGGCCCTAGGCAACTGCCTAGAATTGCCTAATGGTAAATCCCCCCAAAATCATTAAAGCTCTGAATGAGTTTGACTGCTGCCGATCGGCACCACAGCCATCATCCCCCTTTAAGTCTTTAGCCAGAACTTTTGATATTACATCCTCTCCTTTTTGTCAGCTTTCAATCAGATCTAATCTGATTTACTCTGAATGTAGAAAATATCAGTATTAGTGATTAACAAAGACTATTGCTGCCTGTTTGCCTACCATCTGAGCCAGATTATTCCAGCTGTTTGGTGAGAGATACTCTAGTGTTCCTAATATAAGTTCTGAGATTCTGATTCTGACCTGTTTCTGCCTTTGGATATCCGAGTTTAGCTTTGCCCTTCCTGCTCTGTTAGTCCGGTTTATACTGGATTAATTCCTGGATTCTGCTGGTTAATTGAACTTGGACTGTGCTTCTAACCTCGGCTTGGATTATCCTCTGGTACCTCCTCGACTCTCTGATCTTCTGGTCTGTAAACCTGGTTCTGCCTTTTATCCTGAGTTTCTATCCCTACAGAGGTTCCGGTTTATTCGCCCCAGCTGATGAGCAGCCGCATGCTGAGTTGTTTTGAATAAAGGCTTGTTTGAAAATTGTCCGGATCTGTCTGTTTTGAATATTGGATCCAAGGTTCCTAGATCCTGACAATCAGCTCAGATAGAAAGTCTGTCAGCGAGACAGAAACCTCTAGAAGATCCTGAACCACGGATGGTTTTTAGCTGGAGGAGTGCTGTGAACATTTCTGAAGACTTCCAGTCATCTCCCAATTTTTTTCTATCTTCAGTTAAATTAGAATTATGGAACAAGATAAAACAAAAAGTTCATTTGTTTATAAAAAAGCTATAAACCCAGAAAGAATGTTAGATATAACAGTGTTTTTAATGATTTTATTGAAATGAATAAATAAATAAAATCCCCTAACTGCTCCCTAATGTTATGTTTTAGCCTTTAATTCTACAATATTTTACAGCAGAGGTCAGAGATTACGGACCGCGGTCCGGATCCGGACCCAACCTGATTTAAAACATTTATAAATTAAAGTATATAACTAAATTATATTATTAAATTATACCAACGATTGTTGTTCTCTACTTAAAAAAACAACAATTTTTTTAAAATGGAAAAATTTTCCTTTTTATATATATATATATATATTCTTTTATTTAAAAATTCATTTTATAACATGGGTGCATAAAAAACTAATTTTATTTCATTGGTAAATTTTGTTTAAAAGTAACAGATTATTATTAAAAATGTCTCCGGACCTTTACTGGTTGATAATTTTCTTTATTCAGACCCCGCTGATTGTTAATCGATCACCCCTGTTTTACAGCTTTCAGTGTGCATTTTTCTCCAGGATTGTTTATAATTCATAAAGAAAATCTAAATATGCCAAAAGACTTTCTGTTATTTAATGTAATCCAGGTGCAAATTAATCTTTTCATGAAAAGTTTATAGCTCAAACTCAAATCTAAACATACACAAACACATCATGAACTCACCGATGACCAAGTATATATATACACACACATATATATATATATATATATATATATATATATATATATATATATATGTGCATATTTTACATTTCCAGGTTATTTAAACTTGGTTGCTTTTTGGTTAGAAGCTGATAAGTATTAGTGTAATGAGGGGGGGCTAGACTTCAACCCCCTTCATGATCATTGCTAGGAGGCTTGTTCTCCTCAGTGAGACTGAAAATTATGGGTAGACTTCAAAAACTCTGGAAATGATTCAGATTCTGGGTTTTAAATCACAGAACCATGAAATGTTTCACTGCAAAAGGTCAACAGGTGAGAAAAATGAGCCACGTTCGGGTTGTTCTGATGGAGCCTTACCTCCTCCAGTAACTGGTCCAGCCGTCCAACAATGAGGGGCTCCACCTGCTCCAGAGTCATCATCCAGGCGGTGAACTTCTCATCCTGCTGCTGCTCCAGACTCAGGATCCTGGACTGAAGCTCCATGGTCCTCATTAGGACAAACACACAGAGTCCAAAGCAGAGAGCAGACACAGAGATGCAGACCATAATCCAGGACAGATTATTCCAGATTGACTGCTTCCATAGTTTCTGTCCTGCTGTGGGATTTATCCTCCTCTCACCAGCTGCTTTATCAAAAACTTTACACCTCTGCTCATCCTCCATTCTGCACAGATAGAGAAATTATTTAAAAAAACTACAAAAACAAACAAATTAAAACTTAGAGGAGTTCTTCCGTCCCGCTGATCTTCCTCACGTCAAAAACACTTTATAAACTTGCTTCTAAAGCTGCAGGAGTTTCATAGTTTTCCCTTTATTTCCCCTCAGCTCTGCTGCGGTTCAATGTGGAGGAGGCAGGCTGGATCTCTGACAGCTCTGGATGCCGCAGGGCTCCGCTCCGCCCCTGGCTTTAGGCTGCATGCCGGGGGGGTATTCATAGCAGCGCTGCCGCCCCTTTGATCCAGCCACTGGCTGAGAGATATTTTTAGGGGTGTGAAAAGCCAGGATCCACTGTCACAAAGCTGCTGCACCGACAGCGCTGCTGGCCTCTGGATGTGTCATAAATACTCTATATTCAGTCCCATAGAATAGATGGAGGGTCCATCCTTATGGGAAAAACACACTGGGTTGTTTTACTGTAAACATTTGATCTACTTCATGTGGAAATTAAAATTTTTCCCATTTTTAGGGAAGCTGTAATGGGTTTTCTGAAGGACAAGGTTAAAATCTGCTCTGTTTACATTGTTTGTAGTGAGGAAGAGAAGCTTTCTATGTTTTAGTACTTATGTTTTCAACTGCAGCGGCTGTAATTTATACAACATACAATGTTTCTCCAATCAGATGCTGTTCCTTAAATGAAACAATTCAGACTCTTCCTTCACATCTAAAGACTTTTTGGGGGCATATTTGATGGCTCTTGGCATGCAGGAAGAATTGGGTCTCAAATCAGTGCAGGACCCCCCCTCCCGCTCTGACTTTACTGGTTAAGAGACTGGATCTGGTAGCCTCTGCCTTTCATCCTCACAGACCCTCTGGCTTTGAAAACATCCAGCTGTTTTCTCAATCAGAGAAGGACAAACAGCTTCTACTCCCCATTGGCTGAAGGCTCGGGGCCTTCTAACTGGCTGAGACGTTACATAAAAGCAGCTGGAGAAGTCATCTGCTGGCCTGCTCCGGATGAGGAGGAGAGCCGCTCAGCAGCGATGGTTTCACCTTCCCAGGATGGTCCCAGTCCAGGTTCCTTCAGTCACCAGAAGAACCGAGTTCACTCCAACAGTCCAGGTTCCTTCGGTCACCAGAAGAACCGAGTTCACTCCAACAGTCCAGGTTCCTTCGGTCACCAGAAGAACCGAGTTCACTCCAACAGTCCAGGTTCCTTCGGTCACCAGAAGAACCAA